>NC_068399.1:16134340-16505590 GCF_023724105.1 Carassius gibelio
CATCTTGTGTTATGCTAGCACACGTTAGATGTGCTCTTTATCAAGCTCATTAATCTCAGAGATGCAGTTCTTTTAATTAATATAAGCTCCTGTGCTGTTATAAATACTAGAGGAAACAGGGGCTCAGAGGCCTGCCTACAAAAAGAGTTGTCAGCACACACCAGGATTAGATCATTTGCAAAAAGCCGTAATGTTCTCTCCTCATTCTCCCTCATTCTCTAACTCTCAGATAATAAAAAAAAGGAATACATTTAGCAGCTTTGCATCCCGCCAGCAATGATTTTCTGGGTTGACAACTGCTACCAATCATATAAAGTAATACAGCGATCCAGCTCATCGGTTCAGCTGCAGTTCACCTCAGTGATCCCGGCCTCTTTCCAGACATCTCATGAGATACATTTGACCATATTTTAGTGGAGTGGCCTCTCCTCAGTCACTGCAGTAGTTGCCATGGCGATAAGGTGCCTGTGGATTCCACAAGCAATACATTTGTGTCATACTAGTGGTACCCACAATTAACAAGTGAGGGGAAATGTATTGATAGTGTTCCTGCTGAAGCCCATGCCTGTAGACTAGCTGAAAATGTATTTACTGTATGTAAAACTACTAATGCCATGATATTCATACAGTGTTATGTATAGCTAGTAAATTCAAGCTACAAAGCTGGTTCTGTGTTTTGTTTTTAAGCGTTATTTATGGGCAGGTTTATCTAAAATAGATTACAGCACAACGATATATTGGTGTAGAACAATAATGGCATTGGAGTCTCTGTGAAGACTTGAAAAGAACAGCAAGAAAATAAAAAAATTGCAAACAAATTGTTTAAATGTTGAGGTTTGTCTTTCCAAAAGTAAAAGAATTAGTACTATTTTACAAACCTAACTGGTGGTTTAAACTTTTTTCAACAATTTTATGCCTAGCATTTGACTTTTATTATCAAACAATATTTTTGTTATGATGGTCACATTTAAACCATATTAGTTAGTTATTTAGTCTTTATTTAGAATGGAAAAAAGTTTCCAAAGTAAAAATCACTTGTGGACATTTTTTATTTTTTTGTAACATATAATGAATCAATCATTTCAAATGATGCAAAAAAATTAATTGCGTAAAATACTAGCTACAACATAGCCTTCCTAAGACAACAGAGTCTGTCGTTTAATTAAAAAAAAAATTTACAGTTTAATTTCCAATGTCATTTATACCACAAAATACAAAATACACACAATAAATCAGTTAAGATGTGTTGGAATTTTTATTACTTTCAGAAATAATTACAGAATTATCTTGTGATATATGTATATACACTGACATGCTGATGCACTGATGGATTGTTAGTGGGAAAATTAAAGTAGTGAGAGTTTAAAGTAAGAAAGTTCACTTTCTAGGAGCCCACACTTAAAAAAAAAAAAAAAAGAATACTACATTATATAAAGTTCTCCAGTTAACTTTATGATAAATGCCTCAAACAAAATGCTTTCAAAGATTTAATACTAACCTGGAAAACTTTGGCAAGGGTGGACGAATACAAAACCCTTTATCCCGGAAGTTATGTAAACACAGCCAATCAGATTAGAGCTTGCCAGATCAACACAATGCTTTCCAGCTTTGCATGCATCATGCATCAGAACGGACTGTGGGTGGCCCGTGGGTGTGCCGTCTGAGACTATTGCAAAGCCTAAAGGAATGCAACGGAGGGGGGAAACGAAACTAGAAACAAAAAAAGAAATAAAACAGACAGCACCTGTTACTCAAAAAGACATTTACTCATTTGTTGACCAAGGGAAGTCGACAGGCACCCAGCCAACCAAACAAAGCCTATCACTGCCTAACTCACGCAATTACATGCAAGACTTTCTTCATCCTCCACGTCAGTCAGAAGATATCAAGTTTCATCTCAAATGCTGGCAGAACTTTTCACCCATCTAGAATGCAACATCTGTACTTACACAATTAGACTGAGATCGGGACGATTCGCACATCTGCTTGATTAATTCTGGATGGCTGAAACAGGGCCTGGCAGAGGTGCATGGTACATTCGAAACACACCCGCCATCCTTTATAAATCAGATTGAGACCTCTTTAACCCATTGAGAGCTGCTCTCGCGACCCCGACAGATGCCTATTGGTTCAGTTGGCGAGAGCTGACAAGTATGTGGGTGCAGGTCGATGAAGATGATGATGGCACGGAATCGACGCCAAGCCTGCAGGGCACCCAGGACAGGTGCCCGGGCCTCACCGGCGAATCTGCTCAGCATGCAGCAAAGTGATATTGATTGAGCTTCACACTGCCATTTAGTGCTTCATTGAACAAGTATGAAAATAAATATGGCATTTTGTTTATACATGGCGTTCATTAATATTCCGCGAGGGAGAAGGGTAAATGGCTTTACCCATGGTGGCGGCGGGCAGACACCTGCCGTCTGTCTGTATTAGGTTTTATTTGACTCCAGTGGGTGAGAAGAAAATACAATGACAGCCTTAGGCATCTGCCCGATAACAGGGAAAAAGTCAATTTTTGTTTGGAAGACGGGTTTGCCAAGCTCCGTGACATGATCTCCCACACAAATTAATCCGCCGTGGTTTCATGATGGTTCTGGCAAGGTAGGGAAATTGAGCTGTGCTGTAAAAAGTATCTGTTTGAGTCCACTAGCAGCATAAAACTGAGCTGATTGAGTTGGTCCGCGTCCAGATCGTCCAAAATACACATCAACGGGAAGATTCCCCTGGGATGACAAACTCTGATCCAGTGGTTAGCAGTAAATAGAAATTATAGACTCTGTGTGTGTTGATTCTGTTGTTAGTTTCACTAGTGTTTATGGCTGTGATTAGATATTAATCCAGGCTGTCTACTCGACTGGATCTTACAGTACAGATGTTTCTTCACATAAGTTTACAGTGCCTTACTTGATTGAGTTTTATTTAATGCTATATAATGCTATTTGAAGATTCTGTCTTACTCACACAAACATGTGCGCAATCATGCAAATGGAAACATGGAAGCATGCCTAGTGCCCTCTTGCTGCAACTAAAGTGATTCAAATTCTGTTCTAGTCTTCTGAAAATGTGTACAGTCTGAGATTACATGAGAAAATGCTACTTATTTTGCACATTGTAAAAACAATTCACACTTATCCAACTTAAAATGTACTAGTGGCATGTTATATCTACATTTTTCATTTGGCCTAATTTAATTTTTGGTGGACTGAATTTTTATATTTAATATTTTGAGCAAAAATGTAAGTTCACCATACAGCGTTGTTGGTGCAATTAAATATTATAAATTGTAGTAGTAATTGCTTATTTCTCAATGTCCATAGACAGCAACATAACTGGCACATTCAATCCTTTTTGTGCGCAAAGACAAAAAAAAAAAAAAACTTTATTAAACAATTTATTTTCTTCCATATCAGTGTCTGCTGCACATTCATGGCAGTACCACGACGCATGTGTGGGATGCCGCTGATGCAGAAGCTGGTGTTCTGATGTATAAACCAGATGTGCTGTGGCTCATTTGCAAAAAGAGGAATGCACAGAGGAATTCGACTGTACTAAAAAGGAATTGTTGAATAAAGGAATTGTGTGCGCATGCGTAAACATTTAGTAGGTTGTAGGACTTGTTCAGCCATGCAACACAGATTTTTTTCACTTCAACTTATTACGCTGTCTGAGCACAATTAAATATGTTTGGAGATTTTTTTTATTTTTATTTTAACTGAAGAAATTTATTTGATCAGTAGTTATATATAGAATATATTTATCAGTGTATATATTCTTGTGATCTTCAGTGCCACATGATCCTTCAGAAATAATTCTCAAATGTTAGTTTAGAGTTATGTTAGTATAGTGCTACTTAATATTTCTCCTTTTTCCAAGATATCTGATGAATAAAGATATCTTGTTTTGCAACATTATGAGTATCTTTACTGTCGCTTTCGATTGACTTAATTGGTCCTTTCTGAATACATATCATATTTTTTTCAGATTTTGCTGCTCAAAGCCAGAGCAGAGCCATTAGTGAGTGACATTAAATTTCTCACGTACATCAGCTCTGAATCCCACACAACGTCTGAACATGCCGAACCTCCTCCCGACAGACCAACTGTGCTAAAATTGAATCTTTAATCATCTTTATGTAATTTGAAATTATCACAATCACTAAAAATCAGCAGACCAGCATGCACATATGCTGGTGACCAGACCTATGGTCAGTCTGTCAAGCCAGAAATGGAGCTGTGATGCAGCTTACATATTAAAAAGATCCAAATAAAACAATGAATATTATATGAGTATTTACGCAAGTTCCTTTCAAGGGTGACCGCATTTGGCCCGTTTTGGGCTTCAAGTTTTTTATCTGTTTTGAAAAACGCAACACAGGCCATGAAAGACCATTTCAGAATAAATTCACAAATCAATGAATACCAAATGCCTATGCCTCCACAAAACGTATAAGTATAAGAAGTATACTTGTTACTTGTTAAATACTACAACCGCAGAACTAACCTCAGGAGTCCAGTTCAGCTTTATTTATTGCTATTGCCCTTTTAACTGCTGTTTGCGGATGTTTATCATTGCAGTACCACTAATGGCCATAATACCACTTGATGGTTTCGATTTTTCACCAACATCCTCATGCAACCCACAGCACGAGCTCTGCAGAGTGAATGCTGCTCCACTCAGGTCTGCAGACTTGGCCTGTTGCCCATCGCTCGGCCTAAGCTGAGCTTGGGCATCACCACAGCACGGCAGCCTGCCAAAGTCCTCCGGTCTCTGGCTGGATTCCGGGGAAATGTTCCCCCTCTGCTTGGCTGGATTTAAAGGTTATCTCCTCTGATCATTCTCACTCTGTCTCCCCCCAGAGTGGCAGCCAGACCCTCCACAGGTGTGTGAATGAGAACGATAAGAGGAGAAGAGCGCACCGTGAAAACACTTGAGGGTCAGGGAGCTTCAGGTTCAACTTTGATATGGAAATAATTAACTGGCCTTTTCCACCTCCATCAAAACTGGTGTTCACTCATGCCTTATGCATGAGCGAGAGATGGTTAGATGTCAAGACAAAACTGCAGGCCATCATAAGCGCATGTAACCAAATGCACAGGTTTTTAAGCACTCTACAAAGCCTTAAGTGTTTTTCCTTAGGAACATCTTATTAATTACTCACACTGGGCCTGATCTTCACATCGATGAGCTCTTTTACCCTTGAGGCCTTTAACAGCATTGATTACGTGCTTGTGGGATGGTAGCGCACCATGCTGGTCCCTCAGTTGGGGTCCACCCCCCACCCCCAGCCCGTTAACACATGATTAACTGACACGCTGTAAATACACATTACATAAGTGACAATACTCATAACAAGTTTGAATGTACGATTGCAATCAGAGTTTGAGCTTAATGCCACATCTTGTCCCTCAAGCCTTTTTGGGCTTCATAGTGCTTTTATTATTATAAAATACTCATTATCCTGGCACATACAGGAGAAAAAACCTATTAACTTCAATCGGGACTCTGTTTGATATTTTAGCTAAAGGTTGATTAAAAAGCCACAGACCTTTCAGAAACCGCAAGTTAATATTTGAGAGCCAGAGAGTGTGTAATCCTTGGCATATTAGCAAAAATCCACTCATTTTGAAGAATTACATTGGAAAGACCTTTGTCCACAATAATAAAAATGACTGTCTGTGATGCATGCTCTATGAGAAGACGCCGGTCAGAGGGGAATGATGACTGTGTCGTCTCATTAGCAGCAGTGGCCCACGGCAAAAGAACTCATTACAATTTACTCCCTTAATAGGGCGAAGTACAACTTAATCAAATGCTGCAAATCCAATAGACCAATTAAGTACAAAATGAAGCAATTGATTTATAAATTTCCTGCTGAAATCAATACTTCAGCGCTAAATGTGAATATGTGCTGTTTGACAAAAATGCACAAACCGATGACTTCATTTACCGACGACGGGCACGATTATTTGTTATTTGTTGTCTCAAGGCTATGGCACTGAAATTATAAGCAGCAAACAAAAGAGACCTAATGCAATTGGGTCGAAATGAGCATTTCCGTGCCAACGCAGGCGTTTAATTGTCGCTTAAACGTTCTTTGAACCAGTCACCGCACAACATAATGCCGTTTCGAGATTATTTGTGTATGCAGAGCCGTGGTGTAGAAGTTTATTGCATTGTAAAGCATTTTATTACCTGTTTGAGGAAACACAATGAGCTAAATAAATTGAAAAAAGGAGCACTTTGCATCCCATATCAAAAGCTGCACACGCATTCTTAAATAATGGCATCAGCTCTGCACCAACAAAGGCACATGCAAATGTCCCCACACTCATCTACACAAAAATAATGCTTCCTGATATCTGCCAAACACATACACTCTTTTGATGACACGCTACACTAATTTAGACACAAATAATGGCCTACCATTGCATCTACGCTACACGGAGGCACATGCGGGGCTCACACGCTCAGGAGGGTTCAATTATTACTTGGTGTAATGATGATGCATGCCATGTTTCGGAATACAGCACAACACACACACACACACACACATTGCTGAAGGATGGAAAAGTCCCTCTCCAAATGCAATACAAAGAGTGATTACACACACAAACACACACACTTTCTAGCTAATTTCTGCCTGGTGTACAATAACACCATTCATCAACCTGACTAAGATTAGTTACTTCTCACCCCGGTCCCTGTTTATGATAATTAAATCAATGTACGTGTAACTGAAGCTTCCACGAATCTCGTACAGGAGTTAAATGAAGTCTTGGTCATGCATTAGCAACCAAATTCTGATTCTCCAAAATGACAAGAACATCTTCAAAAAAAATTAAGAAACAAAAGAAAATGTTGACCATTTTTGATACAGTTTTGAAGGTGTACAAAAATAATAAAAGTGTCATACATTTAATAGTTGACTGTGATTGCTCATTCGAGAAGTTTTAGTTTAAGATAAGGCCAGATCTGACTTAACAACACAAAAGTTTTCCTATCAGCAAGATAGCAGCTTTCAGTACTACATTCTGAATTCTCCTCAGGTTCTCTGTGAAGTCACATTAGCAAATCTTATGCCAAATTTTGCAGACAAAGTAGATCTATTGTCCATTGTCAATAGTGTAGTGATGCATAAAGCACTGCTATCTCAAAGGTCATTTCCAAACCAAGCAGCTCTATTTTGGTAAACATGGCAAATTTGTGTGTTAAAAGTTCAACAAACTTCAATCTGATGTGAATTCATCTGGATTCCTATTGAGAGGACTGTGGAATTTAACTCATACACTGGTAAATGTGGCTGTACCTTAGTGCAACTGGATGTCCAATACTAGTTACCGTGAAACCAGTAATGATTTAACCAAAAAGTTGAAAACAGTAAATATGAAAAGACATTTTCAACCCATTTCACCTAAATGTCACATTTGCTATTGAAAGCATCTTAGTGATAATGCAAATGTGTCTTGATATGATATTTTTGCCATAACTTGTATTACATTTAATGTCAACCGGCATAACATTACTACATGATCAACTGGCATGCCGCTAGAAAGAAATCTACAAGAGAAGCCTAAAATAGTTTTTCACACTTGATGCCAAGTACCCCAAGTATTGCCAAGTAAATGACCCCCTTCCTATAATATAAAGGAAGCTACACGACTGTTCAAATGTTTGGGATTGGCAATTTAAAATAACTGCTTTCTATTTTAAAATATTAGTCTTCCGGAATCAGTCTAATATGTTGATTTGGTGCTCAAGAAGCATTACTTACTATTATCACAGGCGAAAACAGCTGTGCTGCTTAATATTTTTGATCAAACTAATTTGGATGTGTAGAGAGTTTGAAAAAGCAGTGTTTTTGTAATTTAATGCATCCTTGCTGAATGAATGTAGACTATACATTTCTTAAAACTGTTTGGTGACCCATACGAAGTACATAGACTATTTTCAATTCTGAAAAAAAAAAAAACAAATACAAAAATTGTAATTATGGTATTATAAAGTCAAAGATGAAGAGAAAAAGAATGGAAAAGTACTGATGAGTCATCCATGCAGACCAGGAAGTTGTGATCTTGTGTTCAGCTACAGAAGCCATCAATAACATCAAGGCATCATGAATCACATTGGACATTCTGGATTCAAGTTCAAAAGGATGATAACTGAAAGCGGACACAAAACTGAAAGACAGACAAGATGACAAGAGCAGAAAAACAATGGGTCAACATCAAACAATCATGATCTCTCCTCACCTCCACTGCCTCCATGCATCAGTCATCTCAGATACATAGCACACACTTCTCTCTAAATTTCCCTCCTGTCTTCTCTTTTGTACTCTTGCACACGCCAGTCAAAATGACTGACACAAACATATATATCTCATTACCCGATCTGCACTGTTCTGTTTTGCTGCGCTCTCTCTGGCCTCTAGATTCAGCTAGGTTATACCTCCTATCTCTGCTCGGAGAAAGACACACATACACAAACACGCCAAAGAATTTACAGCACTGGGCCGGAAAGTCAGGCAAGTAAGTAACTGTAATGAAGAAGAGGGAGATGAGATGAGGCCAGGGAACATACGGTCCCCACTTACTCTTAACAGCCTCAACAAGCACTGCCAAACTCTAACAGCCAAAAACAGTAAAAAAAAAAAAAAGTAAAGAGCAGAAGCAACTGGATCTGTTTTCCACTTAGATCAATTTCCTGTCAATTCACTCATGTCAGAATGCAGAATTATGCATCCAAAATATTCAATGCTTATGTCTGTCTCTGTCATTCTTTCACACAACATTGGGCAAAGATGCATGTTACAGTGGTATTGCCATATTTTTACGATACGATACATGATACAAAACAATATAGGCTAACTAAATCATCTTCAAGTTGGTGGTGGCATCAGTATTTTTCACTTGCTTGATCCTAGCGATCTAACTTGCTTGATCCTAGCGATCTAACAGCTTATTTGGTTTGTAATCTACCAATCTACTCTGGATAATGTCTAACAACTAAAATGATGCAAGGTACTTTTGATCCTAGGACACTTTGGGGTTTATATACTATTAAAAGTACTTTCAAATGGACTGGTGTAATGTGCTCAGTTTTCTTGGGTTTTGTATAATTTTAGGATGACCTGAACAGTCTATGCAGAGTCTCAAAGAGTCACACTCATATTTCCAGTCTTATAAATACATTTTGGTCAACAGTATCAAATGGAGCACTGAGATCTATCAATACCAACATTTAAATTGTGCCAACTGATTGAAAAAAAGCTCCATTATCTTTCAATGAAGAGGAGATTTGAAAAAGGTCTATAGTTTTTTACTTATTTAACTGAGCTATCTAAGTTGTTCTTAGGCCTAACAACTTGTTTTGAATGACCTTGCAAAATGTCAGAAAGAACTGAGGCATTTACTATCCTATAGATAAGATTCAGGACAACTAAAGACATTTTATAGAAGGATGTGGATAGAGTGTCAAGATAGCAAGTGGATGTTTTAAGGTGCTGCACTGTTTTTTTTTTTTTTTGCAGATTTTCACCATCAATTGTCTTAAAGTTGGCAATTGCTGCACTGTTGGCACATTTATCAGTGAAAAAGCATGCAAACTTCCACCTCTGGTTATACAGCAGTTCACTAGGTGGCTGATTCTGGGGGGAACCAGCGATAGTAAAGATTAACATATCAATGAAAATGCTTAAGTGGTCATATAGTACTAGATCCTTCCTAACAGTGTTTGATTAAAAATAATTTGTTCATGAAGTCATGATGAAACCGATCTTTTCTATTTAATTGTAATGTACATCTGAGTATAACAGATTACTGAGAATGTGTTGAAATGAGAGGGGTGCACATATATTCATTGTTTGATGGATGTTTAAGATGGCTAACTTTATAGTATTTGTTTCATCTCCACAACAATGTTGCATTGAAGTGTAATGGGCAGCAGATTAGATGCATTTGCCCTCAGATTTGCACAGGCTTTAATCAGTCTCTTTCTTATCAGAACAGAAATAGGAAGAACATTGGGTTTCTGCTTGCTTAGGGAACTTTTGTGAAAGTTGCTTCTATCATAGTGGGGACTCGAGACATATCACCACGAGCTGTTATCTCTAGGATACACAGGTCTCGTTGTTTTTACCTCAGCTGGAATAGAAAAAGGATTGTTTCAGGTGTGTTGCTTCAAGCAAAATAGTATAAAATTGAAATTATATATTAAATTACGTAATTTTTCTTACCCCTTGGCAATTATTATTTTAAGCATAAATGCAACAGTAATACACTAAATGCTGTTTAGTAACTTGGCACATTAATATAGAATTCAGCTGTTGTGGCAGGTGCGCAGATCAGCTGTTTTCAGCAGCTTCGAATGAGTCTCATTGAAATAGATTTTAGGGCTGGAACAATCAGTTCTATAAAATGTATTTGGCAACAAATCCTGGATTTCTTTTATCATGGTTATCATGGAAGTTCATGCCATTACAGGAAGGTTCTGGCATTTCAGAACATGTGACAAACAGAACACAATGAGTTCATAAGTGTGTCCTTAACTGCTGCTCAGGGACACAATGCATTTTCTCTCTTTCTAGTTGAAAAAAAAAAAAAATCAAGGACTTCCAGAGCTCTTTTTCACTCTCTGGAATGTTCTGTACAATCATTCTGCACACTGAAAGCACCATGGCAACAAGAGGACTGCAATACGGAGGTTCAAGGACTTCTCTTGTTCCTGTAACATTTTAATTACGTCGCTGATGCTTGCTGTGAAGATGTTTTGTGGGCTGCACTGACTCAAGCCTGTAAGATTTTTTACCCTCCAACCATTCTGATCTCCCTCAGTTCCAGCTAGATTAGGATTAATTGATGTAAATTCCCTCCTGAATGAGACTAAGATTAAAAAATAATTAATTTTAGATAGAAATAGACAACTGGGCAGCAGAAAGGAGAAATGGACAAGGAGAAAATCTTAAGCTTGTTAAAATTCAGTTGTAAATCAAAGGGATACTTCTGCTTGATAATTGCATTATTCACTCACCCTCGTGTTGTTACAACATTTTGTTTATATTTTAGAATATAATATACTGTGTATGTGTAGGGGAAAAAAAGGTTCCAATTTTGATCATAATAAGAAATGTTTCTTGAGGACCAAATTAGCATATTAGAATGATTTCTAAAGGATCATGTGACTTTGAAGACTGGAGTAATGGCTGCTGAAAATTCAGCTTTTCCTTCAAAGGAATAAATTATATTTCAAAATATATTTAAATTGAAAACCGCTATAATGCAAATTGAACTAAAAAAGCTAACACGGTGCAGATGAGCATAAGAGATTTCAGAAACATTCCAAATCTTATAGACCCCAGCCTTTTGAATGGAAACAACATAACTGTGAGTAAATAATAACATCATTTTCTTTTCTGGGTGAACTATTCCCTTAAGAAAAAAACAGAAAGAAAGAAAAACAGAACAGATAGCAACATGAAAAATGTTGTGCAGCGGCCAACCAACTTCAAATAAACTTAGAAAGTAACCTATATGCTGAGAGACGGACCAATACACCAGGAGGCAAGGCAGAGAGGTGTACTTTTACCCCCCTGATAACACGTACGACTTCATTAATGTTAACTTCAAGTTTTCGGTAAACCAGACACTCCAAACACTGATAAGGACGCTTATTTATTCCAAATGAGTCTGAGACAGGAAAATGCATGTGTTTCTAAAGAGCTCTGGTAATTGGCCTATTTAAAATGCACTGCAGTGTTTGTGTACACATTCTTTCATCTATGTCATAAAATGTGAGAGAGTCTGTGACTTCAATATTAACATGAAGGCTATACATTTGAAATAATAATTTAAGAACTTTTCCTCCTAATAATAAAATGTAGTTAATTATCAGAAAAATTATCTCCACAGGACATGGCAGGTAAAACAGTCTATATTTTATAGAGTTCAACAGTCAGATTTTGGAAGTAAAAACAGTTGGGTTCTGGAAGTTGGGGGACAGATTTTTAACTCATGAACCTTTAAAGACAATCCTGTTGTGAGTTCTGTTGATAGATATGATAATTCTTTGAAAAATAATCATGTCTAACCATAGAATTCATAGTGGAAACTACATTACCCATGATGCTGTGCAGAAAGTTATACCAGTCATACCCCATTGTGCACCATGAATGTAATCGAGATAGTCTCCCCTATATGCTCTAAAATTACTTTTCTATTGTATATTCTGCTGTAAATGTAAAATATTTTTATAAATATAATAAATAACTTTAAATTATTATTTTTCATTTTACTACAAATTTTCAGCTGATTGTTATTCACAAAGCTTCGTGGGATTGCAGTTTTTTCCTTCACTAAAGCTGTTAAATACCATCTTGTTTTTGTTTGTTATGCAAATACTTTCTTTGCTTTAAATAAAAGTTAAAAGTAATGTTGTGATTAACCTCATAGCTGGTTGCTTAAGCTAATGGCTTTAGAAGATGTTTTATATATATATATATATATATATATATATATATATATATATATATATATATATATATATATATATATATATATATACTTACAGTGCATTCAGGTGCATTCAGGCTATCAATTATTACCTATCATGTGTTCCCGGGGAGTCGAACCCCCAACCTTGCGCTTGATAACGCAATGCTCTACCAATTGAGCTACAGGAACACTGTGTGTGTGTGTGTGTGTGTGTGTGTGTGTGTGTGTGTGTGTGTGTGTGTGTGTGTGTGTGTGTGTGTGTGTGTGTGTGTGTGTGTGTGTGTGTGTGTGTGTGTGTGTGTGTGTGTGTGTGTGTGTGTGTGTGTGTGTGTGTGTGTGTGTGTGTACGTACATATGTATGTACTTTAAATCCCTATGGGATTTTTTTTTATAATACAAAAAAAAAAAAAAACTTCCAAAACCAACATAGCTAAAAAAAAAGTGGGCACAAATGCACTCTATTGGGATGTCTAGTCACCCTATATGAATGTCCAGTTGCATTTTATTTAACTATAGGTGTGTAAAGAACTCTTAACAATGACACACAATTGACTTAACCAAGTGTGGTATTCGTTGTTACAACAGAATCGGTTCATAGCTTCCTTTGTAAAAGTCCCAGGCCATGCAAAATCCCCACTGCATTAAAACCACCAAATATTGGACACTAGGCACAACAATAGAGCTGGCGCCTCTGCACATCTCCCTTCCCTGAAAACTGTTTTATCCCTTTTCTCCGGCAGATTACCTGGGGATTAATCTCCCATTCCAGACACACAATGGGAATGCTAATGTCAGTTTTAGATGGAATACATTTGTGTCAATAATGCTGACGGTGGGCCACTTACAGAAGCGAATGTCACAGGTTCTGGTGTTAGTTCTGGTCTTTGTGTAATCCGCCCGGCCGGGTGGGTTTCAACACAATAGAAAGAGAGAGAGAGCAAGAACAATGCTAGGGTCTATCCTGGGACTTTGTATGATTCCAGTGATTTTCTTTCAACCTTCTTGAATTGAAGGGAATTAATGAGAGGCGACCACACACGCATGCATATCAGAAAACCTCTGAATTAATAGATGGGATCTCATGTGAAAAAAATAAATTAATAAATAAAATCAGCATCTGTCAACTTGTTTTGCTGCATACATAACATAATGATTTTATAACCCATCCAAAACCACACGATTCTCTATAAACCACTAAAAACAGCTATTTATTAATAAACAAAATTTAGGTAATTGCAGACAGACACTATCTCAGGACATCTACAGCTCTCTAGGCCTCACCTGTCAAAAAAAAAGAAGAAGAAAAAAAAACACTTGCCTATTCTGACTTTCAGCATCTGTGTCAGGTGCTGAGACATCATATTCCCTCCATCCGAGCTGCAAACGAGAAGCCAATTATCAGTGGGACAGAGTAATTAAAGGTCTGATAAGGGACTGGCCAGTTCAAACATCAACACTTGCAAATCTGTATCTGAAGCCCAGATGGAGAGATTTGATTGGATATATAAGTTATCAGCAGTGGGTTTGATCCCTGCCTGAGCTTCTGAGAAGCTTAAAAACCTCTGTCCACGTTAATCACTCCCACCAGCATCAGAAATCACCGATTAGATGCTTTTAGAGGAGATTCTGTTAATCACTAACAACAAACACCCATCAACACAGCTTGTGTGCTTTAAGCCTTCCTGTGGAAAATGAATCACCACTTAAAAGTCAAGCAAATAAATCATTTTATTTGCTAAATTAAATGGTGCAGGGAAATTTAAAGCACTATTTGAATGGTATTAGTTTTCCACATGCTGTTTCATTTACAATTAATAACGGTGAAGATGTCTGTGAATTCAAATATTGATTCAGATGGGTTTAGGATTTAGGATCATTTGACACAGAAGGCCATTGAAAATTCAGCTTTGCCCTCACAGGAATAAATTGCATTTCAAAATATATTAAAATAGAAAACAGTTATTTAAAATGGTATTAAATATTTCATAACAATTGCTGATTAGATCTATCTATCTGTCTGTCTGTCTGTCTGTCTGTCTACAAACTGATCTGCTCTCCTCTGGAAAAATAGTAACGTCCAAAAAGGACTTAAACTGAATAATTTTGTTCCCATACAAAAAGCCATAAAAAAAAAAAAAAAAAGCTAAATAGTTTCTTCTTAATAACTTTAATAGTTGAATGTTCCAAAGTTCTTATCCAGAGAAAGCTAATGGGATGAACTGCATGGTCGCACAGCGCAGTGATAACAGCACAGGCCTAGAGCTATCAGTTCACCAGTACACGCACAATAATGAGAGAAAGTAGCATTTTAATCACCATAACCCTACCCCTAAACCTAACCGTCACACACAACATTTTCAGTGTCATTAAGACATTATTTAGCATGTTTATTAAGTCATTTTTCAGCCAATAGTCCCCAAAAGGTCTTACTGTCCTTGAAGGGACATTTGGTCCTGAAATATGACTCCCTCCTTTCTGCTGTAAATCCTCCAGGTCTTTATGGTAATGTATAATAACAAGCAACTATCTGGCTGAGTGCTTACTAGACTAGCTGATTAAATAATTAGCCAATCAGAAGGGCTGCTTATGATCCATACTGGCATACAGTGTTATTGTTCCAAAATGGCTCTGACTGCCTCAAGCAACCAAGCAATAAACCTCATGTACCCAGAGCAGGGAGCCAATGGGATCACACAGAGAGTCAAATCTTCTTTTATTATTAAATCAGAGAATTAGAAAAAAAACGCCCTCTCTTCAGCAATGGGAGGGTGATTTGATTATGAATATTGCTTTCTTGCTCTTTTTTTATTCGAGTTGTGCCTCATAATCCCCTTCATTGTAAGTGTGTGTACGTGTACGCAGGTGTGTGTTTCTTCACTAAAAGCTAATAAGAGCGCTAAATGCTGAACACTTTGACTAGTGTTAATGAGTGTAAGAGCATCTCTTCATTCTTGCTAATGGCTCCCGTGCTAATGCCTCACGTTACCGCGCATCTCGCATTACTTTGAGGAACAAAATGAACTCCGAATGCTCCACTGAGCTGAAAAGACTCTGAAATAGGAAAGTTTTAAAACATCAGTCTCTGGGCACACTGCTCGGGTTTTCTCTGGCAAGAGTTTCCAGAGCAAAAGGGGCAATCTTGGCCATACATACCAAGGAGGTCTAATGTACCTGGAGAAAGCTATATGCTAGCGTTTTCATTCATCTGTTTGAGCCAAATTAGAGCAGTAAATGTGACTTATCTATAACAACTATTTGCAGCAGACAGAGGGGAAATTACAGGTGTATTTCATTCTGTGAAAAACATTAGGTCACAAAAGGGCTGTCGATCATTTTAACAATTCAAAACAACAACAAAAAAAGTGTATAATAATGGAATGAAAATAAACTTTGAGATTTTAAATATTTAATGGGATCTATTTACTAAGTAGAATATATACAGTATGTAAGCCGATACAAAGACTAATATACGACTAAAGATACATGAGTTATTATAGCCATTAAAAATTACAGTATAATTGACAGCCAACAAATTATTTATTAACAATTACAGAACATAAAAAAAAAAAAACAAGTGAATAACATTAACAGTATTCTAATAAATAGATAATTGTATTTGCTGGATTATCTGCAACATCACCTTAAAACAGTCTTGCTTTATAAATTATTAATTAAAATTCTTCACGGCATACTTGATTTCCTTTTAATGTATGCATTAACACACATATGCGCACACACACACACACACACACACACACTAACATAACCTTTCAAATATTCAACTGGAGTCATTTAAAACACCTTGGGCATAAGTTAACCCCATTTTTTACATTCCTAGATAATGCAGCATGAAGCAAAATGGCTGATTTTTGAAGGACGTCTATACATTTCAGCATTTTTGTAGGTATTACATAAAAATACACATTACTTCTATGTACTACACATGGAATAATTGCATAATGCAATAACCATATGGCAAGGATTTACAGGATTTTTTAAAATGCATTATCAACAGATTTTTGTTTGTTTATTGTTCGATAAAACGACTCGTATCATGCCTTTGTCATGACAGCTGAGATATATTTCATAATCTGCTTTTTAATCAGCCCATCAGCTGCAGCTCTAATTTCAGACTTAGACTTTTGACACCTAGAGAGTAATATCACAGAATCAAGAACATTGTGAAGTAAAAAAGCCAAACAAGTGGTCTTTCAGTGATATATGCTAGCATTGCACCTGAGATTTGATTTCGCTAATGGAACCTGCCAATGTCAAAGCTTTGCTCCGTTACCTCCACGTCTATTTTTCTCCAATTATGCCATCAGGGCTGAAGAGGCTTTGATCTGCTGGCCCATAGGGAGGGTCATCTCTTCACAGGAGGAGTATATTACACAACTGGATCGCTGATAGAGCTAGAAGCTGTGATGATTGTTCGGTGGGGAAAGGCCTTATCTTTCCCATTAGCGTGAAAGTGGGCTGTAAAAGATGGCCATTCGGAAATGGAAAGGCTGAATGTGCTGGGGTCATTTCCATCTCTTGAGGAGCTGCAGGGGACTATTACTGTATATCCGCATCAGACACTAAAGAAGACATTTCCTGATGCACATATCAACAAGCTGTCAATTAATGCAGGATTACAGAGAGGAAAGTGCTGCAGGAAAGGAAGCCGAAACTAAAAGTGAGATAGCAAGTGGAGGATGATGGTGCCACTTGAAGGTGGTAAAGCATAGTTGGCGCCATGTGTCAGAGTCTGTCCTCTCCATTAGGTCATAGTGCGTCTACCCTCTTATGCACGGCAGTATTGAGGTTGAGCAGATAAAGGGAATCTGAGGCTATCGGTTTGGATTATCCAGCTTTGAGAGGCCTGGTGTTCTCAATCTGCAGCCAAAGGGAAGCTGTTGTGGTCTTTGTTGTGCAGTGCTGACTTGACTTCAGAGCAGGCCACTTTTTAAGATAGAAATTTTTCTTTGCTGAATGTTATCAAAAGGGATGAGTGTGAGGGAGAGATAAAAAAAAAAGAGGCTGGCCCAAAATTAAACTATTGGCTAAGACAGCTTTGATCTGAAAAAAAAAATATAACTACATTTGCATTTCCATAAGAAAATACATGTGCTGAAAGTAGCAAAAGAATAATACAAAGTTTTAGGTACATTTGGGTTTTAGACTTTGGTTTTGAGTAAATTAAACTGCACAATGCAACAAAGCTACATATCATCTGAGAATGTACATGAAAGATACATATCATGATGCTGTGAAAAATGAATAATTGTATCTATCTCTGTAACTACTTTTATAACAGGCAATCCATCAGTATAAAAACAGGCTAATTAAACTCCTGTTAAAAATTTTGAGGTCAGTAAGTTTTTTTTTATTAGGCTGTTATTCATCAGGAACACATTAAATTGATCAAAAGTGACTGTAAAGACATTTATAATGTTATAAAAGATTTATAGTCTTTAAATTTCAAATAAATGCTGTTCTTCTGAAAAGAACTGAAAAAAAAGTGTCACCACTCCCACAAAAATATTAAGCACCGCTAAGGATAATAATAAGAGATGTTCCTTGAGAACCAAATAAGCATATTAGAATAGTTTCTGAAAGATCGTGTGATGCCGAAGACTGAAGTAACAGTTTATAAAAGGAATAATCTTTTACAAATAAGATAAAATGACTGCATAGCATAAGAAACTTACCAACCACAAACTTTTAAACGGTAGTATATATAATTACTATGACATAATCAAACTGTACACTTCCAGGTGAGCAGGATAATAAATTGCTTGAATAGCTGTGCAACGTGAACAGCAGAAATAATCATCGAAATTTGATTATAGTCTGCACATTAAATGATTTCAATTCAATTTGATTCAAGAAAACTGTGGATAAAAATGAAGAATAAAGTAATTTCTTCATTTATAATTGAGCAATTGCTATAATGGCTGAATAAACTAATTTTGGTCTGTAAGTTCTGATGCTTAAAACTTTCATTACAATTCAATTTACTATCGTATATAAGTAGGTGTACTGCCTTTTATTCAGAAATCCAATATTGCTTCTATATCAGCCCAATTTTTGGACATCAGAAAATCATTTTGATGTGCACAATGTACTACAAGGTACGACGCTCTGACTCAGATGAAACAGATGAATTGGCGCTGAGATAAAACAGAATACATGTACATACAGACCCCGAGCATACGTAAACAATCTGCTGTTGCTCTTTTGCAAAATTGATTAGAAAATTAGATCCGTGCAGTGGAAACAACAAGGACTTGTTCAAAAACCCAAATCTATTGAGCAGACTGATGTGGATCTATTGATCTCGGTTTTCATTGTACGCTTTAACAAGCAAGGTGAACAAACAAAAAAGAGGTAAAAGAAAGAGGAAAAAAATCAAACCGCAATTCAAGTTGATTTCCAATAGCAACTATTTAACTAGCTAAATGCAGCCACGATCCTCTATGAACACAAATATATCCCAGGAGTGTCCTCGGAGTAGACCTTGAGTAATTGTGGCACACTGTCTTTAACCGTGCTGGAGACAAGTTTTTTTTTTTTTTGAGAACCTCTAACATCTCAAGAGGAGCTTAAGGGATTTGGCTTGAAACCATGACAGCCCATCGGTTATGCTGCAGCAGTCCTCATGCGAGTTCCTGGAATGATACGAATGTTTCTTTGTGCTCGCGAGACAGTTTGTACTGTACTTTGGAGCAAGAATGTAAGCAAATATTCAATATTTGGAGACACCAGAGATGAAATATTATGAATTGGTCACTGATCGGCCACTAATCTAAAGGTAATACACAAATCTGTTCATCGAATCCATGAGAGGAATCAATGGGTGAAAACAAATCTGATTTCAGTGGGATTCATTGAAGACGGTACATCAGTTATCACAGTAGTCGGTGGTGAGAGACTTCAACATGGCTGTCACCGCTCCAATGATTAAAGCGTTAACAAAACCTTTGTGTGCCCATGAGGCTGCTTTCCTCCTCCTCGAGCTCTGCTAAAGATTTCAGTTTTAGTCATCTGGATCAAGCAATAAAGCAGCCACTGAAATAATCTGATCCTGCATCTTGGCCTCATCTACAAACAGCCAATCTTGAGCACTCACTTCATATGAATGTAAAAGGACACGGAGGAGATAAGCTGTTAGAGCTGGTATTATGCTCACCGATGAACAAAGCGATGTTGCTGATTGGACATGATTGTCCAAACACAGTAAAGAGAGCCAATTAGAGAGAGTGTACGTACAGTGTCAAATTTCTTTCTTTCCTCCCTTTTTTACCACACCTGCCATGAATATGTCTAATAAGCACTTACATAAAAAAACAAAAACAAACACATAATTCAATTAAATTTAAATATATTTTTAATGTTTTATCTAGAGAGAGAGAGATAGAGACATTAGGCATATTAAATGAAAACGGGTTACTCCTCCTTCTTAAATGAAAAATGATAACTCCTCACCAGAAAGAAAAAAGTAATTTCTATAATTGAGCAATGTCTTAAATATACTGTATATTACATTCTAGTCTTTCAGTCTTCTTCATCTTCTAAGAAGCAGTCATTTTGTCTTAATTCTGAAATAAACAAATTCCATATCAGCCAAATTTTTGGAGATTAAAAATTAACTTATATATATATATTATATAATTTTGTCACACCTGTAAACATTTTTTTCATTTAATTTAATTTTGTTTAATATTTTTTCTTCTTATTAAACATTATCTAGAGAACTACTAAATTAGGTATGCTGATTAAAATTACCAAACAACTGGTGAGTAAGCTCTTTACATTTGCTTGTCAAAGCCACATTTTTTCTTACATTGGGTGCATGGCAAATATTAATTTTGCATATATATACTCTGCATCTAGTAGAGCTCATTTTTACCTGATTGTTAATTAACATGATAGAAGTTTGTCTTAGAAACCTGCTTCTCCACAAGCAGCTATTAATAATCATTAGAAAAACCAAATTAGGAAAAATGGATCTTAATTTATGGAATGCAATGCAAACATGAACAACGCAAGCAGGCAGAGGCTCCTGTTGTAAGACACAAGCAGAGGTGTGTCTGAGAGCCCTGCTAAAGATATATGGGATTCATTAGAAGCGTATTAAATACTGTGAGCTGCTCAGCTGTGTGTAAGCCATCTATTTATCACATACCGCTTCATACATGAGCCGGCATCCCATCAGAGATTTATACAGCAAAGCATTAAAATTCAAGAGTTCTGATGCTCATCAGTCAAACATGGTGGAAACATATCACTATTTAGTTAAATATCCAGCCAATTAGTCTGATGTCATTGGTGATCTTTTCTCATCCACGCCATATGGGGGCTGAGATTGATTATAGATCAGATCCTGGTAATTAAAACCACAGGAGAAACGCTATGGCTATTGAAAGGAGACACAAATAAGCTTGGAGTGCAAGGAAAATTGCATATGAGTGCCAATATTAAACATACATGTTAATTGCTTGGAAAGTCAATTTGGAAGGCGTAACTCAAATGATTTCCCAGATCTATGCAAGAATCCCTTGGTGCGTTTCTTTACAGAGAAGCTTTGTTTCAAAACCTAGTGAGCCGCACAGATAGGCAGCATTTTAAAAGATTTCATCTCACCAGAGATGAAACTTTGATGGAAATGTACTCACCCTCAGGCCATCCAAGATGTACATGAGTTTGTTTCTTCCTCGGAGCAGATTTGGAGAATTGTGGAATCACATCATTTGCTGACCAATGGATCCTGAGCAGTGACTGGGTGCTGTCATAAAGAAAACATCACAACAGTCCACAAGTAATCCACAGTCCATCAGTTAATGTCTTCTGAAGTGAAACAAATATATCGTCAAGGCATTTTAACTAAATATGATAATTGATGGACTGTAGTCATGTTGTGGATTATTATGATGTTTCTCATCAGCTGTTTGGACTTACATTCTGCTGGCACCCATTCACTGCAGAGGATCCATTGGTGAGCAAGTGATGTAATGTCTTTGTGTAATGTCTCCTAAATTTCTCCAAATATACCTTCTATTGGCCAAATTTTAAAACAGCATCACAAACGCCAGAATACAAATTCATGGACTGTACAAGTGGCTATATATATAATCATAGTTAATCTTATTAAAACTGGACTATTTATTTTAAACAGTTTGTGTCTGGCATGCTGATAGTTCTCTTAGCAACATGCTAACATCAAAGCTTTTAACATGGAACACTATTTGCTATTGAACACTATTCAGAAGGCATTTCTGACCCAGTAAGCAGTAAGGCAGTTCACAGTCTCATCTCTCGAGAATAACTGATTCTCTCTGTATGCAATCTTTTTTTTTTTTTTTTTTTTTTTTTTTTTTACCCAATCCCTCTTCTTTTTTCTAACTGCATTCCTGTCACTATATGTTAGATATGCTCAGACTTTTTTATGTAAAAAGAAACAGAAAAATGTCTATCTATAATGAAAATCCTCAATCCTCTATAGCTAATCCATTTTTTTTTTATGTGAGAATTTCTATCCATGGCAGACTGGCATCTCGAAAACAAACCTTTCATTCAGAGTGGGACATCGAAAGAGAAAGCTAAAAACACAATCGATGCTTTTTTTGAACTAAAAAATAAATAAATAAATTAGAACCATTCCAAAAAGGTGCTAGGTCCACATTAAAGTGCCAATCATGTCTCAAAATAGTAAGGTCGAATTTCTCCAGGCTCTGAGCTGAGATTAAACTCACTCACCTGTTCACTCAAGCCTGAAGCTTTCAATCCAACACACAGGGGCCAACACGAACCGTCATCCCAATTAAGGCTCCGGCCACTGGGGAAAACGGCAACATTTCGTCTCTGGTTTCTCCTGTACATGGTCTGAAACTCTGTCACAAATAACCTGAGGTCAGACACAAACAATTCACAAGAGGGATTCAGACTTGATTCAAAGTCCACAGACAGCACCATTCATTACCTCCAAGTCTGTGCCGAAGGATCTCATAAAGAGAATGTTTTGGGATTTAGTTTGGACACTGAGAGGATAGATGATGGAAAAGAGGTGACACCGGGTTCAGGCCAGGCGTGCTTAGGAAGGTATAGCTGTATGTAACGGAAGAGATGTGGTAGACTAAAATAAAACCTTTTTGAGGATGGCTGACCTTGCCCGTGCTATTAAAGTAATATGGCCAAAAATAACACTTCTGTCATTATTTGCTCACCATCACATAATTCCCAAACTCTCCATGTCTATCTTGCTTTCCGTAGGAAAAGTGCTGAACAAAAACTCTTCTATCATATTAAAACTCACTGATGTTCTTCTCGTCTAAAGGGTCAGATAGTGTTCCATGTCAATCAGTTAGTCAACCTGCCACCACCCACCTCTGGACAATTATAATATTTATGAGAGCCCATTTCATTGTGTTCTCTCTCCCTTTCAATCTCATTCCTGCTTTCCCTCTTCATCCCTTCTTATTCTTTTTCTAATTTTTTCCCCTTTCACAGGTTTATTTTAATGAAAAGCACGGAACACAATCATTCAGGCATTTGCTGGTGTAATTCCTATGCCACAATGGTTTGAATGACTATAAGCACACAAAGGAAAAGTGATGACATCTCCAAGAATAAATACATTTCTAAAACACCCCCCCCCCCCCATCACCTCTACTCCATATACTCACAATAAGTCACCTTAATTGATGAAAAACAAAAATGTTCATTACATTGACCTTTCAAAGTGAGGGACAAAAAGATGGTTTAATAAACCAGAGTGGTAACTGAACCAGTGATGTTTCCATCTTCCATCTAATCAAATGCCTCTGTTGATGCCTTTCTGAGAGATTCGACACTACACACACACACAGTCACATCCCCATTACTACATTATGACATGAGCAGCACACCACCCACAGTCACACAAACCACAGCCAGAAGTCAATCATTAGGTTTTATAGCACGTCTTGGCGGAATGACTTATTCATGGAGTCCTTGTCAGATGAAAATTATACACCCTTTCAATCACCTTCCCTCAAGGGTGTTCTGATAGTGGCAACACAAAAGGAATCTTTCTTTCACATGCAGACAGGAGCAAAAATGATGTTTTGGAATGGCGTCTTTGTGTTATAGTTGCTGAACGCATGAAGACATTTGATAGTTTTACAAGAAAGCAATAAATGAATTAATCATGGAATGTTCAAGGCATTTTCATGAATGCATTATCAAACCAATTAAATGTTAATATGTGAGTGTAAAATAAAAATATTAGCCTCGTAAGGATGTGGATGAGCACACCATATGGTAAGAGAATGAGAGTAGATTCTAAGCCCCCTTCAAAAACACCAAGTGTGTGAATAATATACTGTGTGAGCCAAATGTGCTATATATCCAAATATGCATTATTCATGATATAGTAGACGGATGTGTACATTTCGGTGTGCAATAGGTACTTTAGGTAGCATGAAAGTTGTCCCTGATGGCTAGACTGGTTTAAAAATGTGCAATTATTGTTGGTGTTTTCAATAATTTATTTGCAATATATGTGAGTGTGTAATAAAGTGAAAAATAATTACACTAGTAAGGTTTTTGCCAATGTTCTGATACTGATTCTAATGGAAAGTGCTCAAGTGGCATACTGTTGCTAAGGTAACCTCCTCAGAGGAACGTGATTTCTATCTATTTGGTCTGTTTGGTGGGAGGTGAAAAGTTTGAAAATGTAAATGAAATGTTCCTTATTTATTAGATAATAGATAGGATTAAAAGTTTGAAACTCTTCGGAGGGGAAAGATTCTTGATTAGGGGATTTCAGACCTCTTAAACTCCACATAATTCTTCCCAGTCTCCAGTAAGAGAGTCTAGAGTTAGGTTTGAGCTCGACTCGGAGTTAAGAGTGCTGCAGACTCATGGGACGTGCCCACATTTCACGGGTTACAACTCCAGCCGTTCCAGACGCTGTGTCCAGATCGATTCACAAGCTCTCTTTCATTCTCTTTTCTCCCCTTTTTTCCCTCCATCCTCGTTCTTTCCTCTGTCCTGTGAGATTTCACACTAGTGTCTGTAGTGATGCATTTGATTGGAGTACACACCTCTGCTGCTCCTTGAGACAGCTATGGGCCCTCGTGTGTGCCCATAGCTGTGTGTGTGTATATATATTCCTTTTTTTATTTTTTAAGAGTAAAGTATTTTCCATGGCAGTATTTATTGTACTGAATTTAATTTATCCTGACTGAAAAAAAAGCCTATGGGTTATATTTATATATATTTTATTATATAATTTACCCTTGTGGAGGTTTTTTGTGTCATTGCTTTACATGAGATTTATAATGAGCGTTTGGGCTGAGCATGAGGAACCATGATGGGCTATCTTAATGCATTGGTTTAGGTGAGAGAGAGCTGTTTTGACAGGCCTCTTCCACGATGAGTAGTGTGGAGGCTGAGAGAACTGACAGAAAGACACAGAGATAATACAGAGAGAGAGAAAGAGACGGAGAAAGAGTCTTTTTAATCTGGATTTGCATTAACAAACAACACTTTCTGGCACAAAAAGAAAAGATTACAGCCTCAAATGATTCTCATTTTTAAAAAAAATTGTGTTATCCTATGACAAACATATGCACTTTTGTAATGCTGTTTATGCATATGCTTGTGTTTGAAGAGTTAGTGAGCCATTCAAGTCTCAATAGATACCTCTGTGTATCAAAACAAGAACTGGATACTAGCCTACAACATGAGGAAAGGCTTTAATAACTCGGTTTCCTAAGTCTGCTCTAAACATTGCGACACAACTGTGTGATGCTACTTTTCCTCAAATACAAACTGCAACACAATTACATACAAATATAATAATACAATGGCAAATATTGCATATAAAAGTAAATAAAACATGTATATGTGTGTACATTCAGAATGTTTATCTAAAACAAAATCACAAAACCACTGCTAAAAAAAGGCCATGCTTTGTTGATTTCCACTTAAGAAGTGAATTAGTGTACAATCCACAACCCTGAAGAGATACTAACCCCAGAGAAGTCATAGTTAACATGGGAATTGCTAAAGGTGTAACTTTGAAATTGGTACTTAAAAGACTTAAAAGACAGCAGTTGTACTTGTGAGGAAGTACATTAAACTACATTACATTGATTGCGTCATTCGCAGTGGGATGAATCATCTGTTGATTTGCTCTCAAGTTTTGTGCTCTGATATTGCAATACTTTGAATCAAATGATGTAATATTATGATTCATCATTTGGTTAGTTTGACTCATTGCTTGAATTCTTTGTTATTTTTCAAATGCCTTTGAGGAAATTGAATGGGAAAATGAATTCGGGTTTTAGTGTGCAGCCGCTGTTGTGCAATTTTTTTTGCTGAGAAAAGAAACCGGCCATTGATTCAAACAAGAAGCTGTGAACACTTTCACATCAAAAACATAGTGAATTACAGCAATCCCTCTGGACACACAGGAATAGCTGTTAGTAATTAACACCAAACCTTTCCTGGCCTTTGAGGAACCCACGGTTCTCCCATTTGTCAGTCATTTTCTGAACAAATACAGTGACGCACGTAGGAGTATGAAACACAAGCTGACCAAAAAATGTTCAAAGATTCTGAGAAGGAAAATTCCCTCGGCACAAACATGAGTGTGCAGATACAAGAGAAGACTAAATGAAGGACATCCTTTCACACACAGCAACTCACTCTCAAATTGAATAATGTCTACGATTCCTCTGTATCAACACTATAGATGGTTTTTGACAACCAACATTCAAGGTGCAAAGGTCATGAAACCGTTTCGGCAATACAGAATGGGTGATAAGTGGACTACCACTTTATAACAGGACTTTTCTCACACAGAGTATGAGTAATTCTGTATTGCTGACAGCAGGGATGGGTCAGTAATTGCATACCTGCCTCTCTATCTGGTACTGAAGACTAAATTCCAGTCAGGTTGAACCCTATCTATTTTTTTCTATGGATAAAGAAAGAGACGGAAAGAAGTTAAAAAACATGCAGCCTAGCAAATGTGCTTTTTTTATTGAATTTAAAATCCTTCTGTGTGTGTATTTTAGATTATTTTTGTTTCTGTCATTGCCAATACATCCACAACATGCTGCTGTGAGCATGTAAGAAATAATGCTGCTGCAAATATAACATACATGAAATAACCCCCATATAGCATACATGAATCACCTCATAGCAGATCTATACAGGTGGAGCTGGGGATGGTGGAGGGTTTCTGAAGCCCACTGCTACGGCAAGCTCTAATCATATATTTAAATGTTGAGCAGAGAGCTCATCGGCTACCGATACAGGAGGGAATCAGATGTGTCATGAGATAATGATGTCATTAGGTCAAATTAAGTTAGACCTATCTTCTAGAGTTTCTTGCCAGAACTCTATATATTTTATAATATATATATATATATATATATATATACACACACAATTAAAAATTATGTAGATTTGCTAGAAAGATTAGCATTATCTTCCAACCCTGAATAATAGTTTAGAATGGTAATAACATGAACCATGCGTCTCCTGTGCACTTCACGTGAGGAGTTTTGTTTATGTGGCACGCAGCGTTATGAGTGTCTACAAAGAGCATTTCTAATGAGCAGATCCAGTACTATGCTGATTTTGGAGGATAATCTGCTGAAGATTTCTTGGAAGTTCTGTGAATGAGTCACAAGTGTGTGGTTCCTATTTCAGTTAGTTTAGAGAGGTACTTACCAGGTTTTGGAAAATATATTTAGCTATATTTCATAAATGGATATACTTTTAGAAATTAGTAATATAATCTTCTGAAAGTTAGATAAATGCACTGGGGGAAAACTTTATTAATCTAATATGGTAGCATCATTTTATGGATTTAACTTATATTTATTTGAAAAATATGGTTTTAAAAACTTATGTTAAGATACCACCTTCTGAAGTACTAAAACATGTTTAGTGCCTTTATAATTCATTGAAAACCACAACAACAAAAAAAACATGTAGTAATGAGAAAACCACAAAGCTCATCACAAGTAGCTTTTCCACACGATGAGAAAAATTCAACCTATAGGAGATGTGCACAATGTCATGTACAAAAATAAAAATATCATCATGGTAACACATGACAGAAAAATACAGTAAACATCAATATAACAACAGAAGATGTAATATAAAGCCCTTATAACTGATAAAAAAAAAGTTATTTTAATGAAAAATCCCTGAAGTGTCACAGAAAATTCTGGGAAATTTCATAATTTTTTTTTTTACTTTAAATGAATGCCCTGTTCTTTTTTCTCTTAAAAATGTAAAATTTTACTGTAAAATGACATTAAATGTCCCATTAGATTTATTACAGGTTTTTTTTATCATATAGTAAGGAAATTTTCAGACAACCAATAAACAGGTTTATACCATAGCATTTCTAGTCTTTTACTGATAAAATTATGATTACAATGTGATTAAAATAGAGGCTGATAAACTGGATCTCCATTAAGCTCTGAAAAGCTGGTTTAACAGAATCCAAGAGAAACCCGTTCAAACACAAGAAGGAGAGAAAATGAGGGCAAAACAGCACAAAAACCCAGCAGTGTTTGCCCCTGAAATAAAGCCTCATCGATCCCTGTGTGCTGTAATTTGGCAGTGAAGGTTTGTCCTCTGCTTTGCTGGAGTTATGGACGAGCTTTGTGAATAGAGTCATGCGTGCGTGTGTGTACATCCACAGAGAGATACAGAGCCTACGGTGCCCTTCAAAGTGTCACAAGAGGTGAGGAGATAGTCCCTCAACAGATAGAGCAAAATTAAATGCAGACTAAACTCAAGCTCAGCTCTGATTAGAAAAGCACATAAAGGACAAAATAAAGAGAAGGACAAAGAGGTGCAGAACTCTGTAAAGGTCTGGAATACAAAGCAAGTGTTTGGTACACATGTGCACACACACAACTTGTTGAGTGGGTCGTGTAAACAACAGCAGGTCATTACTGCTACCCTTTGTCATTGTCTTATAATGTCTTGAAGCAAAGAGAAACTCTCTTTTTCTCTAACCCCCCCCCACACACAGTTCTTGTTCTCGTCTTCAAGGTGTCTTGACAGTGAAGTCTTGATGGTGGGTTGGTTGGGTGAGTCTGAAAGAGAAGCTGATGCTAAGAACAGTTTCACTTCAACACACAAGGAGGTAAAAGCTTCTCTGCTCGAATCTAAGATACAAACATTCTCCCAAATGCAATCTTGACAGAGTGCAGTGGACTTGATCAGAAGGCATGTTTTAGGGCTGGGTAAAAATATTGGTTTCTGATTCATCTTTATATAACCTCTTAAAATCTGAAGCTTAATGCCACCGTTTCCTTTACCACTGTTACATCTTCACCAATGCAGTACAATTTACTGCAGTCTACAATAGACCATGGTTCTTTTTGTAAGCAAAATGAACATTGACACTGATTTATGCCAAAATAAAATCCTACATTGAACTGGAATCCAAACTGAATCAAGAGCACGTTGCAAAATTGAACCTCCAATACATGTTTGCTTATGTAGACACTCGATTCAATACACACTCAATATAGGTTCTTGTTCCAACTGGATTCATCTGATCTGGTCTATTGTTTACAACTAGGATTGATCTGCTGGTTTGCATGCCTAAGTATTTTTAACTTCAGACAATGTTTTAAAAAATAGCACAACCGGGACGTCCTTTGTTGAAGAGAAACCTCTTAAGAGACTAATTTGGAATGTTCTTTTAGGGAAGCATCCTTTAATGTGATACTTCAAGAGTAGAATATAGCATATTTTATTTCCAGTAAAATAGCTAAGGCGCATCTAAAATCAAATACTGTTTGAGAAGGTACACATTTGACAAGAAATGAAATTTGCAACCATTAAAAATGTATGTTCTATATACAATAATAGTTTTTCTTATGAATGTTATCTGAAAGTACTTTTTCCGTCATGTTGTCATTGTCATGCAAATTACACTGTCAGTTTGCATTGCTTTACTGCCATTCACAACTCCTTTTCCATGGCCTCATGGGATTTTGAAACGTGAGCATGCATCTTGGTGGATGTAGTAGGTCATCTGTGTACTTTTCGCCTACGGTTTTATAAATACTATGAATTCCAACAAACTACGTATTTCATGTACTGTTTTTCCCCTACTGTATAATAAGGAAGTAAGTAGGCATATTGGAATGCAGGGTTAATGTTTTCTTAAATTGAGCTCTTCCAAAGACTATAGAAATCCCAAGACGTGACATGACTTGTCTTAAAAGGACTTTGGTTCTTCACAATACATCCTAGGATAGAATTTGGCAAAATTATAAAGGCAGCATGCCTAAGATGACATAAAATAGGTGGGCAGCACACTAGGTTTTGGAACAGAGTTAATGTGTTACAAAAACAAACACAAACTGTCACATGCATGCCTCACACTGTGCTGTAGCAGAAGACAAATGTACTGAGTAACGAGTGTCCAAAGGGCTATCTAGTGCCTCTTCCTGATAGATCTCTCTCTAACACACACACTTACAGAGATACAGATGACCCGAAGCTTCTGGTTCACTTTGTCAACCCTGAGTGTCTGTTATGGATCAGAAATTTCCATCAATCACTCAGAGAGCTCAAACCAGGCCTGATATTTACACACCTAAACACAACACCTGACACCTCCTTCTCTGTCTCTCATTTTATTCACAGTTTTTCTCTCTTTCAATCACACTCTCTGAAAATCCAAATCCTCCGCTCTCTGGGAGTGAATGGACAGCTTCTGCAGAGAAAGAGGTTGTATTCAGCATGATTTGCAATAGGATTACAGCAGTGCTGTTGTCTGGCTCTTTTTGGCAGCAGCAGTTAGGTGTTTTCACTGTTCCCTGTGAGATTGAATTGGACTTTAAGAGCTGCAGGACCCTGTTTACCTGCAGGTGCCGTAATCTAGTTAACCTATGCTAAGCACTCACACATATCGCAGCATAGGACAATGTTTATAATAAGTTTGGGAATAATAATAAGTCAAGTATAATAAGTTTGTATTACATTATACCCAAATCATATAATGAAATAATTAGCAAATCAAGTTTAAGTTGAGAAATGCTCCAAAAAGTGCATTCAGAAGAAAAACGCATGCACTTACATATGTGTCAGGAGGCATGATAATTGGTGTTAATCTTTTAGTAACTGTATTGATTTATTATTATTATAAGTGGGATTATGTCAGATTACTCAAAGAAAGATGCATTCTTGACTGCATCCTACACCTAATTTCTGTCTTTTCAAAACCTGGTCCAAGTCTTGACATTTTTGTAGAAGGGAAGCTTGTATGAAAGTGTTTATGTGGGTGAGGGAGGTACAGTAGTTTACCCTAGGATACATATTGTGTGTGTTTAGAGTACAAACTATTTGATTTTCCCTGTGGCTGACAGTGGTATTAAAGCAAGTGTATGAGTATTTGTAGTGCACCCTGTCTTTACCAGGCTTCCGGCAAATTTCCAAATTATGTCTACACTGAAAACAAAGATTTAACATGGCTGAACACAACCACAGCTGTTCAGAAGATTTTTTATGTGTAAAATACAGTTATTTAGGGATTTAGGACCAATGGGATCTGAAGACATGGCAATGACAAAACAATACTAAAAAGAAATGTAAAAACCAGTTTACAGAAGATTTTATTCAGCCTGCTCATTACCACAGCCCTTTCAGAATGCATTATACTACCTGTAATCTGTGAGTGAGTGTATGGGTCTGTGTGCATCCAAGTGAGTCAAAGAACCACTTCAGACTGTATGACAAATTAGAGTCATATGAAACACACTCGAAAACATATAAATATATGTCTGCCCAGATGTGATTAGTATCACTGATCTATGGCAGATGGGACGGTGTTGTTTAGACTTAAGCGTCTCATAGAGGACTGGCTTCTCTGTGGGCTACAGTTAGAGCTCAGCTAACATGGCAGAGACAAATGCATCTAATTACATTCAGAGGCCTGGACTCATAAAGCCCATCTGAACCGAGACCGGCTCTGGGGTGGATAGGCAATCATTCGAGACCACAGCTCAACCTGCTATCAATCACATCAGATCAATGGAAAGATGAACAGTTACCGGGGCAGGTCAGCACCATTAGAAGCTACTTACAGATTTCTTACGTATATGACACCCAATTGAGCCGGCAAGCGGCATAATGGACTGGAACTAGAACTTTAAGCTAGCTCATTTGATGCTGGAATGCTTTAGAATGGAATTATCTAGAACGTTTTGATTCTCCATTTACCTCGAATACACCATTGATTCTCCATATGTCTCTCATACAGTATATCTTGAAAATTAGCAAAAAAAGAAAGTGTTTTGTGAGTCATGACTTATCATGATGATGTTTTTTTCAGTAATTATGAAAATAAATAAATCAATAAAATTTCATATGTAATTGCAACTTTTTACCTTACAATACTTTTTTTTCAATTATAAAAAAAGGTCAGAATTGTGAGATCTAAAGTCACAATTTTTTATTTATTTATTTTATTATTCTATTATTCAATTTTTTCTTTTATTTTTTTCTTTTTTTTTTTTTTTTAATGGTGGGAACAAGTTTCCATAAAAATGATTTAATTTGTCAGCCTGAGCAAAATAAGTTAATATGACATGATGGAATATTGACAGTTTATATATTTAAATCAAATGTATATTATTAACACTACTGAATATATGAAAAAAGGAATAATAAAGCTGAAAAGGTGTCAAAGATGTTAGGTGACGGATAAAAGCAAGAGACGAGTGTGACAGTTTATCTTGTCAAATTATTCAGCAGAACAGAGGGCCCAGCAACCCAGGATCTGCACACACACATTCTAACACACATGCACAGGTACAAACTGATATTTCCCCAAAATGTCACCAGCCTGTCTTTGATCTCATCTGTGTCTGAGATTACAAGGAAAGCAGTTAGGTTTGTGATTTGGCCACACGCTTTTTGACCCAAACAAGGTGACAAAAGATTAAAGGTCAAAGGTGACTTGAGGGAAAACAACGTAAGCGTGACAGAAGCTTGTGATCCTTACAGTATATCTAGTATATAAAGGAAGTGTGTTTATGTGTGTCACTCAATTCTTTTTTTTTTAATGTTGGGGCATATAGGAACAAAAATATATGTATATATTTATGTTAACCACTATAGAAGTTTACACAAGTATAACAATTTCTGCTTCTGAGAGCCCTGGAAAGGTTACAATGGTTCATTGTATAACTGTACTTTGGTTTAATTTACATTGTAATGCATGCATTGAAGTGTCAATCATCACAGATCCTTCAGTGACACCAAGCTGAGTGAACCAAAAAGAACAAATACTCATCAAGCAATCACAGGTGAATAATTCTCTCTGAAGATTTCTACATTTACCTGGGAGATGTGCCTGTGGAGGTGCGCTGCACTGATTATTCTCTCTTTTTCTCTAACCCCCCCCCCCCCCCCCCCTTGCTGCACTTGTTTATGTTACAGCATTAAAGCGGTGCTTCAGGCAAAGGCATATAGCTCTTGCCAAGCCATGTTTGAATTTTAATTCATCTGATCAGGTACCCAAGGGTTGAGAAACAGAGAAAGGACATTATTACTCCTGAGTTGTGCTTGCCAGTGGCCTTTCTGTGCTCATTAGGGCAGCTCATGGTCACTAGCTGCTGTCAGGTCACATTGGCTGTTTGGTGGCCTCTGATTTGCATGGATTTTGATCTGAACGACCAAAGAGAGACAGCATCTTTTGATCTGTCCACTCACTGTAGCTCTGCTTTGCTCGTCACTGCAGATGGATGCATTCACCAGAGATGCTGGGACTTTATACTAAAACTTTACATTATATTGTTATATAAGATGTTGTTAAAATGCAGTAAAACAAAGGCAAGTCTAAACATTTGGTTTTCTGTGAAATTTGATGTTTGTTTTATGTAATCCTGTTTTCCACACAGTTCCATTAAACATTATCCCTATAGGTTTGAGAATCATTAAGGTGTGTTTTGGCAAAATTATGATGTTCTTCTGGGTTAGCAATAGTTTTCATCTTGCCACAGTTCCATGAATACTATTTTTGTCCAGTGTCTTTTGCGTAGTGGAGTCATAAATAGTGAGCTTTATTGATGTAGGTCTGAAGTTCCTTACATTTTTTCCTTGGGTCTTTTGTGACTTCTTGGATTGGTTATTGCTGTTCTCTGGGAAACATTTTAGAAGGTCGGCACTTCTTGGAAAGTTTACTTTCCATTGGGATATAATGGCTCTCACTGTGGTTCTCATCATGTTTTTTGCCTTTTAGCATTGGTGTCTATGATTATGTTTAGCCATTACAGCTTTTTCATGGATGTTGGATATATGATATTCTCTGTGGTCTGTTTTTTAGGTAAAGGGGTCTTCAAGGTGAATTTTGAAGTCACTTTTGCTGCATTAGCTCTGTGTCATTTGGACATAATTTATCAGTTATGTTGGTTTACTCCTTTCTCAGATACATAGTGCACTATGCAACTAAAGTAGAGCAGCGGGACTGATATAAATGGTCGTTACAATCAGTGTGTTACTGGGTAAGGTTAGATGAAAAGAGAACTTTCGTTTGCTGAGTACTTGACGTAAAGCTACTATAAAAACCATATAGCAAAAATAAACCATATGCTCTAAAGAAGTCTAGATCCTTGACATATTAACAGACATATTTCTTTCTTGACATATTAATAAATGCTTTGTTGCAAACCTAAATAAATAGAGCAGAGCTAGAGGGATAAATTTAGAAACCGATAACGATTAACAAATTTGTTCATTATCAATGTCTTTACATACATCTGATATTTAATTGTCTACGTAGGAGAGTGTTGTTCAGAGAGCAAAATAAATATATCCATTCAGATTGTCATTTTTGAGCATAATTGTCTGGTACACAAAAATACAAATCGTCATCGTTTACTCATCCTTCACTTGTTGCAAACCTGTATAAGTTTCTATCTTCTGTTAAACACAAAATAAGATATTTTTAAGAATATTGGTAAACCAAAAAAGGTCACACTATATGGAAGTCAGTGGTCATCCGCTTTTTGATTGTCAACATTTTTTAGAATATTTTTTATTTTTCTTATGCTTAACAGAAAAAAAACATACAGGTTTGGAGCCTGAGGGTGAGTAAATGAAGACAAAATTAAATATTTTGGCTAATACGGACATATATAAATCCATTATAAATGTTAAAGATTTTTACTGTATGTATTTATTTATTTCCAGCTTTAACAAAAATAAAAACTCTCTCATCATTTACTCATCCTATGTCATTCCAAACCTATAACACTTTCTTTCTTCTGCAGAACACAATAAAGAATATTTTGAATAATCAAACAGTTTTGGTTACCCATTGACTTTCATTTTACAAAGAAAGAAGGAAAGAAAGGAAGGCGGGAGGGGGAGAGAGAGCAAGAGAGAGAGAGAGAATATATTATATAAATACATGTTTTAAAATATATTATTTTATATTCCATAGTCCTACAAAATAAGGCATACAGTTTTGAAATGGACAGATTTTTTCTTTCTTTTTTCTCTTTTCCTTTTTCTTTAAAAACAAAGAATAAACTATACTCATTTAATGCTGATCTTATTTCTAGTTAAGAGAGAAGTATTATGTTGTAACTATACATTAAAGCTATATATAAAATGTTCATGTAATACAGGAATAAGAAGGGGTTCTTTATTCGCTGAATGAAGAGTTAGTCATGACTAAAAAAATGAGGAAGTAATTGACATGGAAGTGCAGTTGCCAAGTGTGGAAGCAGGAAGAATTCATAGAGAAAGAGCAAAGATTTTTTTGGGGACAGGCTAATGGACCACTTTGCCATCACCCCTTCATCTGATACGTAAAATTGTAAGAGCTGTCAGTGCAATGGGCTGATCATAGTGTTTGTCAGCAGGCATTGACAGCAACGTATTTTCCCACACCTGTTATTTCCCTCTTCTTGGAATTCAGTCATAGTAAAGGTCACACTGACTACAGTGCCACAGTCAGTTAACAATGTAAAGTACCTACTTTGTGTGCCTCAGTTATTTGAGGCTGAATAAGAGATATCTATCTGTCTGTCTGTCTTTCTGTCTATCTATCTATCTAATTTTAAGTGGCAGTTAAAGTCTTACTTCATCTCTCTCATTTTTCACTCTTTCTGACAATTCTGTTATTAACAGAGCTGCATGTATAAGTGATGTGTTGATTAGACCTCATGGAGCTCCATTATGCTTGTGGCAGCTTTCATTTTAGAGTGACTAATTTTAGAGAAAAAAAAAAGACATGAAAATTAAAAATGCAAATTGTGTCAACTCAGAGGCTGTTGGCATTCTATGGAGAATGTGTACAAACATTAAAGCTATAAAGTGATTTTTAAACTAATACATTTAAATGAGAGGTGGGTGTTAAAGAACAAAAGCTTGAAGACATCAGTAAGTGAGGTTGGTAAGATTTTTCACCAAGGCTGCATTTATTTATAAAAACAATATTATTGTAAAAAAAAAAACAATATTATTACAATTTAAAAGGACTGTTTTCTGTTTTAATATATTTTAAAATTTAATTTATTCCATAGATGAAATAGCTGAATTTTGAGTAGCCATTACTCCGTGTCATGTGATCCTTCAGAAATAATTCTAAAATGCAGATTAGGTGCTCAAAAATTTCTTATTTTCAATACTGTACTGCTTACTATTTTTATGGATTTTTTTTTCGTAAATTCAAAAGAACATCTCTGTTAAGTACATAACCTTCATCCCTGATGGAGGGAACAGAGACGTTATGTTGTGACGACATAGGGGGATTACTAGAGAGCCCCAATCCACTTACTAGAGAGCCCCTGACTTCCAGAGAAAACGCCAATGAATTTTAGCTAGTGGACTTCGCATACCTGAGCAAACCCCCATGCATACAGGTATAAATAGGCGACAGGTGCATCCACTCATCAGGTTTTATGCAGAGGAGCCAAAAACTGGTCCCTGGCAACCAACATGATGTCCCCATTCCCTCCATCAGGGTACGAGGGTTATATATGTAACCGAGACGTTTCCTATCTGTCGGTCACTACGAGTTAGGTTGTGAAGACATAGGGGGTCCATGGAAAGTGCCAGAACTTGAACCCCATCATAACCCTGTAGCGCTGCAAATTTTGACAAGCAGCTGCATGTCAGACAAATGCTACGTGAGGGACTTGACCTTCCCTATGCAAATTCGATTATCTTGTCACCTGCAGGGACCATAGGTAAGTGCATCGCTGCTGGAGATAGCCAAGGCGCTGTTCCTACCACAGAAAATCTTTTCTGAAGGGAAGGGGATTTTGACCTTTATGAAAGGTGCTTCATGCCTTTCCTGTTTATTGTTTACAGCTTAGCAGTAACGGTGGGCAAGTCTTCCAAGGGCACAACAGAGACCACATCCTGCCCATTGGGAGGTATCATGTGGAGACACTGATATGGACTGACCCAAGCCTGGGGCAGTACTACACATGGAATGGGTCTCTGAGGCAGGTCCTACCTAAGAGTAGGGAGGAACAGCTGCCAGCAAAGACTGCCAGAGTGGTCTCGTCAAAGGGTCCACCCTGTCTGACTGCTGGGGGATACTCAACCAGGTTTTGACATCCCAGGAACTTACTGGAGGAGCAAAAGTCGCTTCCCTGGGTGAGGTAGATCACAGATCAGCAAGTGTGACACCGACTCGCTCTCCCTGCCACTTACCTGTTACCCAACACACAGGAAGAAACCGGCTTAACACAGAGACTGTAAAATCTTGAAAAGGTGTTCGGTGCCACCCAGCCCCCATCAAGGCTGGATCTGCCTCATCTGTGGGCACTGCTTGCACCTGATTGCGAAAGGGCATGGTGGGAACCTTGGGTACATATCCACGCCAGGGTCTCAAGACAACATGAGAATAGGCCGGACCAAACCCAAGGCACTTTTTGCTCACTAAAAATACTTGGAGATCCCCGACCCCATCAAGAGCTTTGTCTTAGCAGACAGAAACTTAAACTGTGTCCAGTGGCTCAAAGGGGTCCCTCTGAAGGCCAGCCAAGACAGTAGAGAGATCCCAGGAGGGCACCAGGCCTAGGAGGATTCAACCTTCTGGCACCCTTCAGGAATGTGCATCTTGATGTGCTGCAATAGCCGCCATATACCCTTTCAAGGTGGAGAGTGCCAGCCTATGCTACAACCTTTCTTGAAATAAAGAAAGCACTACTCCAGTCCTGCATCTTCTGGGGTCTTCTCTGTGAGATCACTTAAGTCTGCTGTGTCCCATCCAGAAGCCACACATGGAGGTCCCAGAGATCTGGACGTGGGTGCCATTTGGCGCCGAGCCCCTAAGAAGGGTGGAGTTATGAAAATCAGGTCCGGGTGAGTCAGTTCCTCATCCTCCCTGACTGACAGTGTCTGTGCAAGAAGGCTCACTGGGGGGAACACATAATTGTGTAGAGCCCAAGGCCAGCTATGTGCCAGTGCATCTGTGCCAAGGGAGGCCTAGGTAAGGGAGTAATATAGCTGGCAGTGGGAGGACTCGTGGGAAGCAAACAGGTCTACCTGGGCTTCTCTCTATCAACTCCAGAACAGCTGTATCATCTCGGGATGGAGTCGCCATTCTCCAGCGAGTCAGCTGCACGATTGAGCTCCCCTGGAATGTAGATGACATACAGTGACTTGGGCCGCATTTGACTCCAGAAGAGGAGGTTATGGGCGAGCTGTGACATGTGATGTGATCATAGACCACCCTGCCAGTTGATGTACGAGACAGCCACAGTGTTGTCCGTGCAGACCAAGATGTGATGTCTTACAACAATGGCCAGAAATGCCACAAAGCCAGATGCACTGCCAACAGCTCTAGGCAGTTGATGTGACAAAGCAGTCGAGGCCCTGTGCAGAGCCCCAAGACTGCTTGTCTGTTGCATGCAGCTCCCCAAACCATACTGGAGGCATCCATCATGACAGATGATACATGCCGAAACACTTGTTCTAAGGGCACGCCAGCCTATAAAAAGGCAAGGTCTGTCCAAGGGCTGAATAGGTGGCGACACTCCGGTGTGATTGTCATTTGAAGCCCATCTCCGGACTCGGAAGTGTAACCAGTGCTGAAGTGTATAAAGCAATCTGAGCCGCATGACTGTGGCTGTGGATGACATATTGCGCAGAAGCCAGTCTTACTCCATACTTAATATTTATACCGGTATGCACGGGTTCTCTCTGCCCCACCCCACTCGTCATACACCACCTTTGCCCATCGCAGGTCAGGGGTTACTCACAAGACTGTGCTCTACTCCCAACGGGGGCTCCATCATAGTGGCCACAGCACCTGGGTGTATGGACTGATGAGGTGACAGAAAAGGAGACCGAAGGATGAGGAGAGACAGGAGAGGGGAAAGAGAAGAAAAAAATGCTCGGTCTGGTTCCCAGACACACTGCCACTTGGTCCTCAACCAGCTGAGAGGCTCTCACTCGCTGTGCCATGCGGTGGTACTGGATATCTTTGGTAAAGAGCATTAAAGAAGGAGGCAGGAGCCGGCGAACATTTAAACATAACTTTAATAATAAAATAAACACAAAACTGAAAATAGTGTGACAGTGCTTCACGGATGACTGCCGTGCACAAACAGAACCAAAACAACATAAAGTCCAGGTCTGGTCCTCTCTCTTCTTGCACTGTCGTCACTCCTCCTTTTATCCTTCTTGAGCTCCTCTGTGGGACTCTAGACCAGTAAGTGGCGTAGGTGTCGCTCATGATCATTAACTCCACCAGTCTCGCTCCGTTCCCATGGCTCTCGGCCCTGCCCCACATGTCAACATTCTTAGCAACACGCTAACCGCAAACTCTATTTAAATCAATTGTAAGTTGGATCTAATTAATAAAACTATCTTTGTTATCCAGGAGTGTTTCAAATCATGTGCTTCTATTTCAGTTCAGATGCTGCAGTTACCTATGTTTGTAGTTCACTAGGTTTTGAAACTGAGTCTTATAGACAGGCTTGGTGTTTGGAAAAAGTTGTGTGTGTAACCTGGAAAGCCCTGTTAGTAGCACACAAAAGTGTGCTGAAGTGACTGAATCAGATATGTAGCACTCTCCAGGGGTTTGTGACGAACGGAAGCATCCAGCAAAATAACTCACTGTAAGCCACTAAAAATCCCTGCAGACGGAATGGAGAGAGAGCGAGGGAGGAATAAGATACTGTTTTGACCCTTCTCTTGCCATCTTGTCATGAGAGTAAGCAAAGGGCTTTGCTACCTGTCTCTCAGTGCCACGTGTAATCTTGATTACATGGTGTGAACGAACTTAAAGACATCAAACCTTTGCACTGTCATCTGCCAAATCAAACCTAATCAAGCATTCCCACTGGACTGCTGAAGTGACATTACCGCCCTACTTCTAAAACTTAATCTGCATTAACAAATCCCCCCTTTAAAATGCACAGGATGTAAAAGCATTCATGTTTGTTTAATTAATTAATTGATTAATTTGCTTGTTTATTCATCTAGCTATTTATCAGAATGCTTTCATCTAAATGGAATACCTTTTGAAGAATAAAAAAACAATACAAGACAGCAAAAGTTCTGCTTTTTGTGCAAACAATCATAATAAAAATATATATTTTAGAGTCAAAATGTGTCAAAAAATTTACCTTGTAAAAAGATACCAAAGGTAAACAGACAACATAATTATTTTAACACAATAAATAATTTGATACTATTTCATTTTGCATTCTACGGCTACAGGAGGCAGTAATTCTCCACTCCCGGTGCTTTGTGAGGCACGTTTTATTAAGGATGCGTGCACTTTATTTGACTATTGAACAAAAACACTCACCTACTCCAATTCAAGCGTTTGGAAGAGCAAGGAACATTTTTAATATATATCTGATTGGATTAGTCTTAAAGGATAAAGTCATAAACATCGAGGATGCTTTGAGATGGGTTCATTTTAATTTTTTGGGTGAACTTACCCTTTAATGGTTTTAATCAAATGTATTAGTAGTAACAATACACTGTTGACATAATAAAATGTAAATATTTTACAGATCATATTCTAACAATTTGTTCTAGTTTTACTATAAAATATACACCACTTTTTTAATGTCCTTATAATATCATGCAAGCTATTTTTCTTAAAAAATTTTAGGGTATGCATAAATTAATATAGCTGTCTTTAGAATATATGTATTTAAAAAAATTAAATGGCTACTTGTTTTTAACAAACATAAGACCCAGAAATCTGCTACATTGTAAGAGAGACAGGAAACATCCTGTTGTCTTTCTCTCTCTCACTTTTACTGTCCTCTGACCAAACAGACAAACTCAAGCTTTTTGAACACAGAAACATCGGCTCGTTCCTCTTCAATGAACACAAACAAATGTAAGATCAAGAAGGCCGGTGCTTTAAAAGCTACTGAGTCCATCTGTGTCCTGAAAAGAGTTTCTAAGCAAACACACAGATACACACACTCGTCTTTCGTTCTCCTTCGTACAAAGCCCTGTACATGGAGGCCCCTGAGTCTGCCGCCTTAATGAAGACGAATGCAAGGAATCAATTTGCACCTTCCCAACTCCATCTGGCAGCTCAGCACTCCACCATCAATTAACACACCAGCTGGGGAACACACACACTCACACACCGCCCACTTCTCCTGTCTGCTCTTTGCCGCTTAGCTCAGAACTGCCAAAGGCAGCCTGAACCCATAGGACTCCACAGGCCTGGAGATGTAGAAATGCATTATGGGATGTATGGGGCGCCCATGCAGGTAAAAAGTGATTGAAACTAGAATGAGGGGAAAATGAAAAGGAGAAGGAGACCTGTAGAGGAGAGAGGTGTGTGAGTGTGGGCCAGAGGCAAAAGATCCTGGATCCAACACACACGCACGATCCAAACAAACTGGCATCACGGGGTGTGTAAATGGTTAAGACATTAAACAGATTCTCTTAATATGGACAGATTTAGGGTAAGCCGAGCACCAGCAGCGCAGGGAGTTATTGACTGATCTCAACCAAAGGGTGGACAAGAAAGTCCGTCATCTGTCTTCCACCCACTCGGCCCACAGCAGCGATCGCTCCAGCGAGATAAAAAGACAAATCCACTAGTGGGGAAACCAATCCGTCGTCCGGCCAACAAAAGACATTTCATTCAAAGGCTGCTGGACAGTGGGCTAAATTTGACTCGTCTGAAATAACAGGAGTGTGAAATATCACAACTGAGCCGACACATGTGGAGAGATTGAGAGATACGGAGGCATTAAAACTCCCTCTATCAACTTCCATCACTGCACTGCTGTGCTAGAGCTCTTTATGTAGGTCATGAGTGTTTTTCTGAACATGTGCGCTCCCCATCCCTCTTTCTTTCCTTCCTCAATCTCTTGTCATTCTCTTAGTCATCCTCCCATGTACAAATTAGAAATGATCCTCTAAACAGCTCCAGCACGTTACATCACACAGGTAATCAGTGTAGCCTAGCAACACACGTCCAGCTATCTTAAAGCCATCAAACCTGGATTCAAGGAGAAACTCGTAAGACACCAAGATGAATGTCCGCGACTTCAACCAGGCCTTCTGATTCTCAGCGAGCAGTGTCAAGTTACAAGACTGTTCTGGTTCTTTCACAGACATTTACGTGACCATTACTGAAAACAAAAACAAGTTATATTGTAAATATTATTGCAGATTCTTAACTTGATTTCCTATTTTAATATACTTTAATATATAACTTATTATATTCAATGCAGCGCTGTGTTGAAATATTTGTGTTGCTTAATATTTTCTTTTTTTTGGAACTTTTCTTTGATTCTTTGATGAATAAAAACAACAGCATTTATCAAAACCAGAAATATATTAGAAAATAGAAAAGTATTAAATTCTTTAAAGGAAAGAAAGAAAGAAAAATGTACTGGCGCCAAACTTTTGAATAGTATTGTATATTGTAACACACAATTTCAATTTTAAATAAACATTAACTTATTAACTTCTTATTTATCAAAGAATCCTGAACAAAAGTATCACAGGTCCCAAAAAATTATGTTTGCAAGCTCCTCTTTTTGATGAATTAAGATTTTAGGTTGAAATATGATGTAAGGCCAGCTGCATAAACTTCTTAAATAGCTCAACCAGCAAAACTTTCTTGGTCAACCTGCTAAACATCAAACTCACATGACTTGCACAGCTATTAATACTAGTCTAACCTGGTATTTTCAGCATGTTTTTACAATGCTACCTTTGAATCAACACAGCATTGCAGCATAATATTGGGTATTGTATTACACTGTGCAAGGTCCCAACACTATTTGTCAATTCTTCATTTGTTTTTTCCTGGGCCGAACAAACTGCTTAAGTAAGAATTCTATTGTTCTTTGTGTTAAACAGCCTATAAATCTTTTTAATCTTTTGTATCCTATCTAAACTGATGACTCAATGAATCCCATGCCTTATAACATTGTTTCTGACAAATCAAATTTACTTCATACCAGTGTTAATTTTGACACGAAATTTTAATTTAGTTTTAGTCTTAGTCTTTTGACTATAATTCTTTTTAGTTTTAGTCAAGTTTTAGTCATCTGATTTGTTTTAATTTTAGTCTTATTTTAGTCGACTAAAATTGCTTGGTATTTTAGTCGACTAAAATTGCTTGGTATTTTAGTCGACTAAAATTGCTTGGTATTTTAGTCGACTAAAATAAGACTAAAATCAATAACAGATGTACTAGACAATTTTTTACAGCTGGTATAGGAAACAAACTTAACCAAAATATATAAAACACAAATTCAACTTTATTTCAACACAACTGTGTCTTTATTTCGATTCAAAAGCTTTTATGCAGCAACAAACACTGTCATGATAATGTAAACAATAACTAGCTGCCAATTGACCATCAATAAAAGAAAAATAACGTTAGGTCCAGGACCTTAATGCTTACAGCTGAGCTGAACAATAAGTGCATACATTTAAAGTAAATATTTAATAAGTTGGCAGCTAGGTGGATAAAAAAAGTAACAAGATTTTATAAGGTATTCATTTTTCTAGCAATATTGTATGTTTTAAATACTACAATATTGCTAGATTTGTATGTATAATGATAGGATGTGAACATTCATGTTTCACATGACTAATATAGAAATATTTGTGATATTGTCAACAAGTAGAACATTATAAAATATACTAAACATTAGTATTAATCAAATGTATTTATCATGATATTACGTATTAGTATTGTGCTCGCATCTAATTTGAAGAAGGGGCTATTTTACAGTACTTTTCAGTTCGTAATATTTAATGCTACAACATCTACGCACTGCACTATTCCAATTTTGCTTAGCTCAATAAACAAAAGAACATCGTTGTAAAATTACATTTGAGAAAATGTCCGGGTGGCTCGTCTGTAAATGTCTTTTCAAATTGGTTGTGTTCTTGCCACGAATGAGCGCTCTGCGTGCTTTACACTTTGTTTTGTTTTGTTCGTCGTCAAACGTGAAGTGAGCTGTGGACATTTTGTCGCTCTTTTAGACAGTAGGGACTTTAAGCAACAGCTGCGAATGGAACGGCTACAGCGACCGGAAGTTTGCCGTCACACCGCTGTAGCCAAGAACGTAAAAGTCACTAAGCAACGGTAAAACAGAACAGCGCAACGCAGCATTAATTCATTTATTGAGATCCAAAAAATATATAATTTAAAAAAGCAAGAGAAGGATTGCTTTTGGCGTTAAATGACAATCTTTTGTCAGAAGAGGAGTTTTTAATATTGTATGATGTAAATAAGTCTAAAAACATAACATTTATTTACCTAACCTCTCACGTTGTAGCGACTCTGGCAAATCAGCTGTTCTCCCGTAGTAGACCGTTAAATTAGAACGTCAGAAAGTAGCAGTTAAATTCGCGCAGGCGCAATACAACGCCAGAATGGCGTTGCTGTTCCACCAGAGGCTGTTGCTTAAAGTCCCTATCACCTCTTCGAATGCCGACTTCCCGGGAGCTCATAAAAACTGAAAACCTTCGCTTCACGTCTCAATAAGTCAGGCTCTGATTGGTTCTCTTCTCTCATGCAGTCTGTTCTGTTTTGCCGGTTCTTTTGCTCATTCCTCGCATCTCTCCCGTCTGCTGATTTGATTTTCGTCACAGTCTATTTTCGTCTCGTCCTTTATTCGTTGACGATAATGTCAATCAATTTAGTCATAGTTTTAGTCTCCATCAGTGCCTTCTATTTTAGTTTTCGTTTCGTTTTCGTCGGCAAAAATATATTCGTGACGAAAATAATGACGAAAATATTTAGTCAACGAAATTAACACTGCTTCATACCCTCTGATTTATATAAGCTTCAAAATTAAAACCTCACAAATACTACTAATAAACCATATCCCCATGAGTCTAATGACACTCAAACTTATGCCAGCATCCAAATGCTGCTGCTGTATATAAGCTACAGCCCACAGACTCATCACTTTTGTACAGTCATTGAGCTTGGGCAGGTGTGCTTTGGATTTGATGGTGTGTGTGTGTGTGTAGAAGGCTCTTTCAGGTGTGTTGGACATAATGTGTGATCCACAGAGTGGCTGAATGATCGGTTGGAGTGTTGAGTCTGAATTGGTTCCGATAGTGAGTGGGCAGTGATTGCCTTCATGTCATGTTCAGTGAGAGATCCGATCCAACAGCTGAATCTGAACACCTGACAGGAGTGGAATTGTGTTTCTCTACAGGCCATGAAGAGTTTGGTGTGTCTGTGTGTGTGTGTGTGTAGGCTGTTACTTTACGATTTGAAGTCTAGTAGTAAAAGTGTCCTTGTGAAGACAACAAATCCTCATGCATCATGGGTTTCAAGATGGTGAGTCGATACACATATACGCAAACACACGGGCTGCCTCCAAGGACCTACATGTCCTCTCTGAAACGTGTCAAAGTTACAAAGACCTTTTACAAATGTCAAAGGTACAGGGAGGCTGTGTGTGTGTGTGTGTATGTGTAGGGGTTTTCATGTGTATTACATTAATGACGGCTCAACCTGCCATCCCAATAACTACCAGCAGGATCTGTTAGTAGAACCTTTCACAAATGTCGCGCTAATCAGAACATATTCATTTCAGAGCAGGTTTTGAATGTACTACTCCTTGCCATCAGCAGTAATACAACATTAGTAACAAAATATGGTGCTATAAAGGCCTGACAAGTGAAATAGATGAATTTAACTTTGGTATAATGCAATAGAAAACAATTGATGGCACATGTCACACTGAATGCAAATAAATAAATAAGATGTCGTCTCATCAAGGCTGTATTTATTTGATCAAAAATATATAATATTATTGCACCTTTTAATATTGATTTCCTATTTTAATATACTTAAAAAAAATAGTACAGTTTTTAATGTCACATGATCCTTCAAAAATTATAATAATATGCAGATTTATTATGAGTGTTGAAAACTGTTGTGCTACTTAATTTTTTTGGAACGTGATACTTTTTTCTTTGATTCTTCGATGAGTAAAAAGTAAAAAAAAAAAAAAAAAAAAAGGACAGCAGTTTCCAAGTCCAAGTCTTTACTATCACTTTTTATCCATTTAACATATCCTTGCTGAATAAATGTATTCATTTATTATAAAAAAAATACATTTAATTATGAATTGAAATAGCATAATAATATTTAAAGCTTGTTTCATTTGTTGTGTTTTAAAGATGTTATCATGAAGCTTTAGCTTAACTAATTCCATCAAAAACCTGCAGAATAATTCAGTGAGTCATGAACATGTATGTGCATGTATGTTTCTGTGTGTTCGCTGACTTGAAAAAAAAAAGTGAAAAGAAAGGCTAATGCAAGAAGTGGAAATCACTGATACAGCCCTAATAACTGCCATTGTAAAATCATTACATTAAATGTTATATCCTTTGGTCCTAAAATTATTGTGATCCTTCACGCTTCACTGGCTCTGGGTAGAGCAACAGGCGCTCCTACATGTTGACTGCAGAAATGCTTAAGCTAATGCTGGGTACACACCAAAAGATAATCGGGCTGATTTTGGGCAAAAATGTGCACGCTCTGGAGATTATCACGTGAAACGAAACAATATCCAATCAGAAAGCGAGATGATGGAAGATGGAAGCAATCATGGCGTCTTGGTCTTTTGGTGTGTACCCAGTATAAAATGTTCAATCTAAACGGTACTCTCTAATGCTTCAATAGCAGCTCAGAGACATCCAATTGGTGAAGCAATCTAGATCCAGGTGGTTTCTAAGTTTAAATTTTCTAAATTTAAACACAAACACTTCCAACAGACTTCTCTACTGCAAATTCCCATGATTAGCAGTTAGCTTGCCAAAGAGCTAGTTATGTTTGCTGATTACTTTGTCATTTATATAAGCATCTTGCTTTCCTTGACAACAATTTGCAGTTGTGTTTGCTAATGACCAACAGCCTTACCTGAATAGGGTGCTAAATATGAAACAGACTCTAGGTGGAAACCCAGTGTGAGATGATGCCTTATTAGCGATGCCCTGTGTGAATACACTGTACTAGCAAGCCTAATAATGTGCATGAGTCAGTCACTTCATAAATAAACAACTTAGCAAATATGCAGGGGAAAATATTGAAGAGTGCTTCATCAAGACACTGAAATGTTTGTTTCTATAGAAATCATATTACAGCCACTCCTAATATGCAAACAAGATACTAATTGCATTTCTGCATACGTTAGCTTGCTATTTCTACACAGTTATCTGTTCCGCAGTCCTCCCTCTTTGTGTTTAAGTCGTGACTGAGCTGTATCTCTACTGCCCTTCTCAGGTGTGAATATGTAACTGCAAGCAGTTGTTAACACTCTTTTCTCATCTCCCTTTATCTCTCAACCCTTTTCTCCCTTCCATCTGTCTTCCATTTGCCCTCTCCAGCCCATCCGGGTCTTTATCTTTTCTGTTGTTCTTTTATTTGGAAATACAGAGAGAGCCCAGGGCTTGCCCTCCTGCTGTTTCCTCCAAGACTGAGAACACAGAATCTACCCACTGCAGCAAGACAGAAAGGAGGAAAAGGGAGAAGAAAGAGCATGGAAGAGGAAGAGAGAGAGTTCAGGAGTAGATGATCAATTTAAGAGAGATAAGAAGTACCTGTGAGGAATGAACTGTGACTTAAAAATCCAAAAGCAGGTCATCTTCTAAAATATGTATAACATATTCATGTTAATCAATTTTTGATGAAAAAAGCCTTTAAATGAAGATAATTAAAATATATAATTTGGGGCGGAGGGAAACATTTAGCAGAATCCACACTGATACATGATACATTTATCCCATAGATTGTTGTATATTTACATGTATTTGTATTTATAATTTAAAATTTCAAACGGCTGAACATTGTTTACAAGAATGTTTTGCTAATGTTCCCATTAAGTTTGAACAATTTCTAAATTGTTAATGAGAATGATCATTTTACTGAATCCATTTTATCCTTTTGCAAACATTATGGGAACATTCCGAAAAACTGTAACCTTTGAAACACATTAGATGAAGGTCAAACTAAATCCGTTTGGAAGAAAAATATTCTGAGTCCGTTTTTTGGGAAATGTTTTAAGGGCATTATCAAAGACTAGATAACTTTTAACGAATCTGCCGTTAACGGTACTGGTTCATTTATAACTTGTTAGCCAACGTTTTGAGAACATTCAATGTTAGCTTAGACAAAAGCAGCAATACTATTGATGGGAAGTCAAGTTCAGTGTATTACCCAACCCATTCAGTGCACTGAATGTTGCCAGGTTGGTCCCTAGTAAGCGTCCCTGCTGCTAGATTACGCAACATTACTTGCGATCAAATTATCACAAATTAGATGTATTGTCATTTCAAGTAAGATGTCATTTTGACAATGATTCAGTTTTCTTGCTGCTAAAAATGAACAACCTGCAGGGCAGAGCATTTGTATATAAATCGCAGCAGCACACAATACATCACATCATGAACAAGATGAACGACTATCAGTGAATGAATCAAACGAATCAGAATGCCGACGTGGTTTTCCATGCATCATTTTTTAACATCGCTTTATGTGGGCGAAGACAAATCGGATACAACAGTGAATTGCTCACAGTGCTCCAATTTCTTCATTCCCATAGGTTGTCACTGCTTATTTGCGCAAACTTTTGCAAGCTCTCATTGAAAATAAATGACTTCTGGTTGTGGTTAGAGTGAAAGAGCTTTATTGAAATGACCTCTACACACTAACAACAGCCACAGCATTCAGTTATCCTGCACCATATTTACCTTTTTTTGTTCTTTTCTCTATTCTAGTTTTTACTCAAAGCACCACTGTCAGGTTTTCTACAGGTCTAGCATTAATCCTACTATGATAATCTGTATAATTCTGAGATAATCTATGGTTCTCTAAGTATTTGGAGCACTGCAGATGCACTCTGAGGCTTGTGCATGTGTCTGTGCTGAGATCTGCTCTGGTTTAAGCTTGTAAGCTGCTCTCTTGAAGAGAGGAGAGGCATCTGTGATGTTTCATTTGATGGCTGCTGCTGTTTGGTCTTTTAATGCTGCTGCACTTCAGCAGATCTGAGGAGTCACATCTTCTGCTGTTCAGCAAAAAAGAGTTCTTTCTCTGATTTCTTGTCTTGCATTGATGGGCTCATTTTCGAGTTTTGAGGTTCCATTACATAATTCTGATATTATATTACATAATATTTGAATGTAGTCTAGCAATAATAGTGTTGTTACTTCAATTTCAGCACAATCACTGACACAAATGCAAAAATATACTACCATTAAAAAATTTGGGGTCAGTAAGATTTTTTTCAACAAGTTTCTTATGCTCCTTTAAGGTTGCATTTATTTGATCAAAAATTAATTATAAGCAGTAATCAGTCCCTCCAGAAAAAAGTGATTATGCGATCGCCTGAAAGTACCAAGTACCAAAAACTTACAGTTGTAATTATATTAGTACTATGTAAAATAATTTACTTTGCAGTAAGAGATATTCTGTGATTTAGTATGCTCGCTTATCATAGGAAGTAATAAGAAATTACTCTTTACATTAAGGTAGTAGCCTAGTGAGAAGAAGGTGTTGGGGGAATCACCTTTTTTTCTATTTTTCATCAAACCGCAGTTTTTGCAAGTTCACCCAATTTCATCGCATAAAATTGCAAAAATATCCCGCACATTCCATCACATTTTTTAAGAAAACGTGCCGCAAAATCAAGGATTTTTGCCCGCAACAATCACAAAAAAACTCTGCGTTTTTCTGGAGAGACTGAGTAATAATGTGAAATATTGCAATTTAAAATAGGCCTGTTTCTGTTTAGATATAATGTAAAGAAAAAAAGTTTTCAGCAGCCATTTTATCTTTAGTGGCACACAATTCTTCAGAAATCATTCTAATATGCAGATTTGCTGCTCATTTATGATTATTTTAAGTCGTTCTTCTAAATATTTTGTGAAAATCATGGCACAGGATTCTTTGATGAAGAGAACGTTTAAAAGAACTGCATTTATTTTAAAAAGGAACCTTTTGTCACATTATAAATGTCTTTACTGTCACTTTTAATAAATGTAATGCATTAATGTTAAACTACATTTAAACTCATTTTTTACATACTGTTTACTTAAAGTATTCATTTACTCCCTCTCTGTCATTGTGGACAGCTCATGACCAAAACAAGCCGCAATGTGGACTAGACCTTATGCCGTTAATTCAAAGGTTTGGCTATGACAGACTTACAAATATACAAACACATCCAAAGTCTGCTAATGAAAAGAGCCAAGACATCAGCAACTTTTCCAAAACACCAGGAGGTGCATTCACACACACACACACACACACACACACGTCGGAGTTTCGATTATTAACCTCATTTCCTATAAGCTAGTGCATGATCAGATATATTATCTTTAATAAGAAAAACAGCGCATTAGCGATTAGCGACTCCATGCTAATGATAAGAAGCAAAGCTGTAGTTTATTACTCGCTCAACTGAAGCTGTGTTTGTTTACTGAGGTTGTGTTCTAATTTGTCCGCATTATGCTGTTCATTTTTCTTTGTTAGAGGGACCACGAGGCACAAAGAGAACAAGACAAACTGAAAGAAAGACAGAGATGTGAATGACAGTAAGAGAAAGAGTGTGTAAGAGAGAGCTAGAGAGTGATACACAGATGGGATGGAAAGTGAGATACAAGAAAGGGAGAAAATTAATGATGAGAGAGAGGGAGAGAGAAGTAGAGGACAGAGGGATGGAGGGAAGGAGACATGGAGGACAGTTCTTCCACATCAGTCACTAATCCCTTAACGGTGTGTAATCACCAGTTTAATTAGCAGCTCTGATTGGCTGTGTCTGACCCAATGCATTGTTTCTAGGACCATAAAATAGTCTGTTCAGAAGCTTCCTGATTAATCTCTGCAGGCCTTTCACCGTGATTAATGTCAGTGTTCTGTGTTGCTTTGTACCCTATATGGAGTGAAACACATGTCAGATAATCACAATTGCAACTAATTGCAACAATTGACAACATCTCACGCAGTGTTTTCTTTCTTGTAACTGCATCATTATTCTTATTCTTCAGAAGCATCAAGCTATAGCATGTCCCTAGTTATATGACTTTTTCTTGTAATTACAACTTTCTCACCATTGTGACTTTCATTTTTTTTTTAGAACTGCATCGTTTTATATCTTAAATTCACTATTTTCTATTCTTAAGATATATCAAAGCTACAGTGCAAGCCTAATAACTATTATGATTTTTATCTTGTAATTGGAACTGTTTCACCTTTGTGACTTTTATTTCTTGTAATTGTATTATTTTGTGATTTTATATCTCACAATTTCACTATTTCTTAAGAAGTGTCAAACTACAGCACGTCAAATACTGATAATTATGTCTATTTGTTGTAATCGCAACTAAATCTCATCATTGTCTATTTATTTCTTGTAACTGCATCATTATCAGACTTCTTACAATTTTATTTTTTTCACTTTCTTAAGAAGCTAAGCTACAGAGCGCTTGTTAAATTCTCACAAGTGTGACTTTCTCGCAATTGCAAATACATCTCACCATTGTAACTTCATTATTTTTCTTAAGTGCATCATTATGTGATTTTATATCTCACAAGTTTACTATTTATTATTCTTTATCTCAGTTTTATTTCTTTTATTTTTTTTATTTAATTTTTTTTTTATATTTCAGTTTATATCGCTCAGCTGCAAATGTCCTTCTATAGTAAACAAACAACATCTCGGCTAACATGGTTCAGTACTTGGTGAAAACATTGTTTATACTGATACAATTAATTAATGTAGTTATTTAATACAAAATGGTCTTTTAATACATTGTTGTTGACATTTTGTTCAGACTAAATGCTATGTGTTTACCAATGTAATAACCACTGTAATGCATGGCCTCTGGCTTATACTTATTCTTTATTTCCTCTTTTGTTTGCTTTCACTATTTTTACTGTTTACTGTGTACACTTAATGCTATCTTGCTAGCTAGAAACCTCATAAAATCACTCTTTGGTGACATTATCTGCAAAGCTTTTCATTTGGAGGTCACAGCGGTGAAACTGTGAAAGAAGCTTGCCTTTGTAATTCCATCCCATCATGCAGTCCTTAGAGCTCAGAATGGCACATGGGTTCCTGATCCCCATGACTCAGAGATGAGTGTGTGTGTGTGTGTGTGTGTGTGTGTGTGTTTAAAGTTACTTTACTCGCTCATTATGAGTAGAGTGACATGGCACTATTGCCTTCCATTATCTGGATTACATAAGCAGGTCTCTTCCTGATTAATCACTTAAGTGTGTGTGTGTGTGTCCTGTGAGACAGCTGCATTGACTTTCCCAAACCTTTGCCAGATGTGCGATGCCCCCATTCCTCCAAACCCCTTTTTACTCACATGTAAAGACACATACACTTTCTTTATCACTTCCCACGTCTGTTCCCAGAACACCTCGAGCAAAGCTCAGATCACCCTCCTCTCTCTAAAAGACTCAAAACCCTGCACTCCTAGTGGGTTTACTCGTGTCTTTAGGGAATATATTGACAGACAAACCGTAAATAAGCTCAAGTGACAGAATAAATAACAACATGTGTGATATATCAGTCAGATATAAATTATCATGATCAACAGGACCAAGCTTTTTGTTTTAGTACTATATATATAGTACTAAAAAGATATTAAGTGTTTTATAAAAAAAATAATAATAATATCACACAACACACCCACATTACATAATTTAGTATATAATATGAAAAATATGTAAAATTGTAATATATCTCTTTAATATGTGTATGTATATATGTTGACATTAGAAAACATACTCACAGTGAAACAACTGTTTGTATATACTGTATGTTGATTTAAGTAATTTCTGAGCACACCAGGAAGAAAGAACAAGGGAGAGAGAGTTCCTGCTTTGGTTGTTTCAATATCCTCAGGCTCACTCTACAGGGAGTGATTTAGCCACATATCTAAAAAACCCTTCCTCTCATTCTGTTCCTACATCCTACTCTGTTTTCCCTTCAGTAACCCTGTGTTTTGTGTATCTGTGTTGTCTTTTGTTGGCTCGCTGGGCTGAGGAAGGAAACTGCAAAGACATTTTTCAAATATAAACAGAAATAGTTTGTCTTTTTGAATTTGCCTTAGTCAGTCATTAAAATTATAGATCTTTTTGGAGGAATAGTTCAACTACAAACAAACATTACTAGATCAGAACTAACTCGCAGAACCATTATTCACTTTAAACCCATATTTCTTTCTTTTTTAGATGTCACAATGAGAAATTTTACTGGTATATTTCATGTGATTGCAACTCACTAGAACTTCAAGGAATAGTTTACCCAAAAATGAAAATGTTGTCATCATTTTTATGTCATCGTTATGTCGTTTCAAACCTGTGTAATTTTCTTTCTTGTTAAACACAAAAGAAGATATTCTGAAGAATTCTGAAGAACCAAACAGTTGTTGGTCCCCACTGACTTCCATAGTAGGGAAAGAAATACTATGGAATCAGGGGACCATCAACTGTTTCATTACCAGCATTCTTCAAAACATGTTTTATGTTCAACAAAAGAATGAAACTCATACAGGTCTGGAATGACATCAAGCTGAGTAAATTATGACAAAAGTTTTAGTTTTGAGTGAAATGGAAGCTTTAGCCTAAGTTCTGCCAGGAAGACTCAATCACTTCGTCATTAATTACCTTCATCATTATCCAATCACGTCTTTATACTCCTGTATAAAAGATCGTACTTACACATGTTTGAGTTCGCAGATGCCAACGCGACAACAACCTCCACCCTCCCCACCACCACCAGGATGGTCCTGTCCTTACCTTCCAGGGGGGTCTGCTGCGCCCCTGCCTTCGTCTTCAGGCAGGAAATGCAGATTCGCTACCCTCGGATTACGAACCATGGACGGGGCCTTCCGCCAAAGAAATTTATAATTGTGCTCGCTGAGCTGTCAATAAATGTATGCTTCGTACATTCCTCTATCTCCCGAGTCTTTCTGGTAGAACTATACCTACATTTGGTCTGTTTCCTCACAAAGCTGTCCTACTGCTTCAGATAAGATTAGAAGAAATATTACAGTACTCTGTATGGTCCTTTTGTGTCTGTTTCTGAAGCATGAAAGCATAAAAGTCTTATTGCGTAATAATAATAACTTTATATTGTTTTAAAAGTCAATTCTCAGAGCACTTTACATAAGCAAAATTAAGATAGATAAAATTGACATGATAAACACAATACAAATAAAGTATAACAAACAATTTGACAAACCTAAAATCAATTTAAAAAGAAATATCCAAGACATGAAGTAAACCAAAAAAATACATCACATAGACAACCACAAAAATCAACTATCACCCAAATGCAAAAGTTTTAAACATTTTCAAGGATGGCGCATTTCTAATTTCAGAAGGCAGAGAATTTCATAACTTTGGGGCAACTGAAGAGAACCCCCTATCACCCATTGTTTTTAGGTGTGTTACCGGAACAACTAAAAGACCGAGCAAAGATTACGTGTCGGAATGTAATTATATTGTATGGAAAAGAACAACATAGCACAATTGTCTAAAATGGCTGTTTTTTTCTTTCTTTCTTTCTTATTTTTCATGCAATATGGGTTTGAAATGACATGAGGATGAGTAAATGATGACAGACTTTTCAGTTTTGGCTGAACTGTTCCTTTTTGTCTGAAAGGGGTAGAAAAACTGTGATGTTTGAGTTCAGCCGAGTTCATTTGAAAGCCTTACAAAAGAAATCTGATTCTCTTATGCCGTCTTCACGTCTCTCCTTTAGCTACTTTCCTCTTTTATCTTCAGACGGCACAGAAAAACACAAATTGTCCTCTTCTCAAAACCATTTCTCTTGTGTTTCATATCATTTCTCATTTTCTTCTCTCTTACAGTCTTTCTCTATCCCTTTCCACTTAGATGTATATCACTGGCATTCCTTTTCTTGATTATTCTTTTTGATTTTGTTCATCTCATGTTTTACCCTTATAAATTTTGAAATACTCAATATAAAAAAAAAATAAAAAAAACAGAAGACAGACCTTGTGTTTGCTTGAAATAGACCCCCCACCACACACACACACACACACACACACACATAAAATGCACAGAGTGAGGTAGGGCTTTAATGATGTGTCCGGTTCTATTAGCTGTGCTGCCATCTTTCTATTCAATGAGTTCATTATTCACCCTCCTGTGACTCTAGGGCCTCTTATCTCCTTGCATTTCTCTGCATGTCAACCTCTTCCACACTTCCTGACTGACCCCGCAGGGATCTTTAATGGAGATCACTGCAGCGGAGACTCACTTCTGATCTCTTTCAAATCGGATGAAGTTAAGTTAAACCAACAAAAGAAAACTTGCCTCAAATACAATAACAGTGAGCTCTATCATCTGAATGGGGTAAAGTTGTGATTTAGCCGCTGTGTGTGATAGTACCATGAACCATGGGCCTCCCGTCAGGATCACAGTGGCAAACTCTCGGAGAGCGGTGCGGCGGCATGCTGAGGGATAGATATAAACTCCCACATGTGTTGTTACGGTGCTTCCACATCACCCATCTGCTTCTGTAATCAGGAGCCTGCAGTCACGCGTTTGATGAGCTGCTCACTCATCCCGCTTGTGCCGACAGGTAAAAACCTAAATGACCGTGGAACGCGCTCACAGTCTGTCTGGGACTGCGGATCAAAGGGGCCACTAAAGGGATCCCCGGATCAGAGCAGACATCCGGAGGCCAATAACTGTGGGATTAAGATAAAAATCTGCCTTTCGCTGGATTTCATCTCTTTCATTTTGCCTCTCGTTTATTCCTTGCCCCGACTCCTTTATTCCTCTTTCACTTCTTTTCTATTCCTAAATTAATGCATTCTCTTTCTTTCTTGTGGTGTTTTTTGAAAAGGCAAGTGTAGGACTGCAGATTCTCTCAGGCTGATAATGTGCACAGTTAAAGTGGCTCATTAAACCCATTTTTCACACAGAAATCACCGCGTAGCTCCAAGTCTGCAGTCAGCACTTTCCCACCCCCAGCCCTTCGCTGGGTTGTATAAGCGTCTGATAAAAATAGTGCAATTGAATCAAACTGCACATCATTTCATCAAACTGTTTGACTCCTGCTGCTTTTGCTGATTCTTGTTTATTAAAGAAAAGGTTTCAACCAAAACTGATGTTCCAAACATGCGTCACTTACTTTTTTTAGGAACACAGAGAAATTTAGAAAAATCTTTTCCATGCAATTGTGTGGTACCTTTAAAACTTCAAAAACACCATAAAACTTGTTTATATCCCTTGTGCACTATATTAAAAGTCATTATTCACTGAAAATATTTGCATGCACCTGAATTAATCATTCTTTTTAGTCAGACCTTTTCAGTGGGTCTAATAATTCAATTCACAAAGCATGTCTGAATAAATTGAATCCAGTTAGTTCTCTTTTTCTTGAACATTTCAGGGGGTTGGTGAAGATTATCAGTGGATAGCAACAAAATATATATATATTTGTTTTTCACATAAAACTATTTTATCACTTCTTAAGACTTATTGTGAGTAATTCATGTGGTTTGATATAAAGTGGAGATTTTTTGACATTTTGGAGCTTAACAGTCCCAGTCATCTTTTTAGTTCCCTGTCAAGGGAACTTCGAACTGCGTCCTCTGAAGGGACACTATGGGGAACACCTCGTCGTGACCCGTGTCTGAAGCATACTTTGAAAAACGCCAATGTGTTGGCCGGCGACAGCCTCTGACGTCGCTACCGGCGCGACTATAAATACGCGCCCGTAGGACCCGTCACTTATCTTCTTCGTCTTCATTGACTGTTTTGTTTGAAGCGTGCATCTGAGAAACGACCAGAATGGTAAGAGCGATCTATTATGGTTATCATGGCATCCACTAGCAAGGCGTTTAAACAGTGTGTGCATCCATGTCAGCGTTATTTGACACCTGATGACACACACAGTCTTTGCGTCTCTTGTTTGGGCAAAGAGCACGCGCGCGATGTCCTTGAGGGGGCAATCTGCGCGCACTGCGAGCGTTTTTCTGTGGAAAAGCTCCGCTCTCGTTTGTCATCTGGATCTCGCGGCTCAGGACCCGCCGTTGCCGAGGCACGGAGGAGAATGAGCTCGTGGGGATCGCAGGTGGATCTCGCTGAGGAGTTTAGAGAGGGACTTTCCTCTCACACTCTCCGGCGGCAAACGAGAGCGAACTTCGAGAGGAAGATGCGTTGTCATTAACCCTTTCTGACACTGAAGTTAGTGCTCTGCTGGGTTCTAACCAGAAAGAGCAGGAGATATTTGAGAGTGGTGAAGAAGCTGAGGCTGATCCGCTCATTTCTCCTGCTCTGCGTGAGGGGAGCTGTTAGAGGTTATGGATCGCGCCGCGGCAAAAAAAAAAAAAAAAAAAAAAAAAAAAAATATATATATATATTTTTTTTTAAATAAAATAAAAATAAAAATAAATAAACTTGCCATGGAAGTGTGCCAGAAAGGTAACGTCGCGAGGTAGACTCGATGAGTGTTATTTTTCTGACCATAGCCCGCAGCCCAGGTGAGCCTTCCATTCTTGCCTGACTTACATGCAGAAGTTGAAAAGGAATGGAAGAGGCCGTTTTCTCTTGCATCCATCGGTTTCAGCATACGAGTTATGCTGATATCGATGGCATGCACGAGGACGGCTATGAGAGGATGCCCCCTGTAGAAGAGATGCTGGCTTGCTGTCTCTCAGTGGGAGAACATCCTCTCTAAAATCTCCCTCTTTGCCATCTAAGCCCTTCCAGGATACATCCCGCTTAAATGGTAAATCATACGCAGTAGCAGAGCCCGAACAACAAAGGGGTCCTGGCCCATCTCGATCTGAGGATCGAAGACGGGCGCAGAAGGCTAGTGTCGCGGCTCGTGCTCCTCCCCCGCCTGAGGGCAGGGGCAAGAGGAATCGCGGGTCACGAAGAGGTAAGCAGGGTCTGAAGGATGTGATTCAGACGGGGCAGCGTTCTCGTCTGGATCAGAGCGATACCTAGGAGTTTGTCACTTCCTTTTGGATGTTTTTAAATTCTGTTTCATTTCTCCCCTGCCTAATTCCCCTGTAGCCACCAGCGCTCCACCTGATCGTGGTTAGGTGGAAAGTTTCTCACATAACAGGCTCCTATCCTGGACCTATTATGTTTTTGGTTGGTCCTTTTTTCATAGTGACCTCCTTACTGACGGTCCGGACCAAAAGGGGACGCCCCGTAAAGCAGGACTCCAGTACAGGAGGGTGGGTGAGTATGTAACCCTTTCTGCTTATGGGTGTTATGTTGCTGGTGGTTATGTCTTCTAACAGACTCTGTGAGTTTCCTTTTACAGTGCTCAGTTCCAGCCTTGTGCTCTGGCCACGATCACACGCTTTCGGCAGGCGGCCGTGCCGCGTGGGTTCGCCCCCCCAGGGCGCGACACCCACCGCGGAGCGAGTTCCACGTGCGGGAAGCAAGCGCTCTGCGGTTGCTCGTCCCACACCCCTCCCGAGGAGCCTGGCTGATCGTCAGAACTGGCATAGCACTGCAGGGAATATCATGGATATCCGGCCAGGTCACCCTGAGGGGCCGCCTGGCCGCTTGGCGCATCCGGGGAGGTGGTAGTTACGGAGTCCTTCTGTATGTACTGCCTCAGGTGATGCTCCCCTCGCTTGAGGGTTGGAGCTCGCCTCTCCCGTGCGATCCAGCGCCTCTGCGATGCTTAGGAACCTTTCTGTACACACGCTAAGCCTGTGTACTGTCTCAAAACCACATGGTGGTCAGTGTGCACGTGAACACTTTGCGCACTGTCTCAAAACCACGTAAGTGGTAAGTGTGCACGCAAGGCTCTGCACACTTTCTAAAATCCTATACGGTAAGGGTTACGCGCCCCGCTTCGTTCCCTTTCTTAAGATGATTAGCCCCGAGGTTTCTTGGGCTTCATTCAACCAGTGTGTATTTGTTATACACCCCAAGCATCGCTTCCCTCAACATGAGGGGCTGTGTGGACTCCCGCATATTGTGGTCTTTTCAGATAGTAGGCTTCACCAGGCCTCTCTGATGGTGAGCTCCCACATACTGTGGTTGTCAGGTAGTAGGCCTCACCAGGCCTCCCTGGAGATTTAGCTCCCACATGCTGTGCGTTTCCACTAAAAAAAAAAAAAAAAAAAAAAAAAAAAAAAAAGCTCCCACGGTTTGTGGTTGTCAGGTAGTAGGCCTCACCAGGCCTCCCTGGAGTCGAGTTCCATATTAACTTCCACTGAGGTGGTTATCAGGTAACCGGTAGTAGGCCTCTCTAGGCCTCTCTGTTGGTGAACTCCCACATATTGTGGTTATCAGATAGTAGGCTTCACAGGTCTCTCTGAAGGTGAGCTCCCACATACAGTGGTTGTCAGGTAACTTTTTTCTGTACACACGCTAAGCCTGTGTACTTTCTCAAAACCACATGGTGGTCAGTGTGCACGTGAACACTTTGCGCACTGTCTCAAATCCACGTAAGTGGTAAGTGTGCACGCAAGGCTCTGCGCACTTTCTAAAATCCTGTACGGTAAGGGTTACGCGCTCCGCTTCGTTCCCTTTCTTAAGATGATTAGCCCCGGGGTTCCTTGGGCTTCATCCAACCAGTGTGTATTTGTTATACACCTCAAGCACCGCCCCTTAACATGGGGGGCTGTGTGGGCAATTCTCACGGTAGTTTAGCAGCGCTCCCCTTTTCTAAAAGGGTCGCCTATGAGCATGCTGCTCGGAGCTCGGAGTCCTCCTCTCATGGGAGACTGAATTCTCGTTTTTTCATCAGAGCGCTCCAGTACTACATACTGTTTTGAGACGCACTGTGAGAGCAGACATCCTGCTGAGGCAGGGGCTGAGGCTCGGGGAATGGCGCCTTCGCACCAAGGTGTTGAAGTAGAGTTAGAGAGATTGGCCAGACCTGGGTGGATCGGTTTTGCGGCTCAAGAGAGCGTTGCACTATCCCCTCTGGCTTCCTCTGACTCATCCAGCTCCATTGGGGCTGGACGCCATGGTACAGGCGTGGCCGAGGCTTCATCTGTATGTTCCGTCCTCCAATTGCTCTGCTCCCGGGCCATTCCATCTACGAGCTGCTCTTATCAGAGTGCCACGAGAGCCCCTCCTTTGTGACAGGCAAGACTTGGTAATAAACAGTGCTAAGTTCTTAGCCGTATCCCTTTTAAAGGAATCTTTCGTGATTCCAAGCCTTCAGCTCTACCCCGGGCCGAGGCCCTTCAGGTAAGTTGGGTATGTAGCTTAGGCCTTTGGCCATAAGGGATAATGTCATGGACAGCCGTCGAACCGTCCCAGGGGCGACTCCCGGTGAAATGGTAGAGTTGGTACTTAGTGTTTGCCATGATTCTGGCCTGCACTCCCCTCAGCATGGCGGCGTGGGTATACTGTTCCCCATAGTGTCCCTTCAGAGGACGCAGTTCGAAGTTCCCTTGACAGGGAACGTCTCAGGTTACGAATGTAACCATGGTTCCCTGAGAGGGAACGAGACACTGCGTCCTCTAGCTCCCTGCCATGCTTCGGACGCAAGCTTCACGAAGAAGATAAGTGACGGGTCCTACGGGCGCGTATTTATAGTCGCGCCGGTAGCGACGTCAGAGGCTGTCGCCGGCCAACACATTGGCGTTTTTCAAAGTATGCTTCAGACACGGGTCACGACGAGGTGTTCCCCATAGTGTCCCTTCAGAGGACGCAGTGTCTCGTTCCCTCTCAGGGAACCATGGTTACATTCGTAACCTGAGACGTTTTCTTAAATTGAAAAAATAGTGGCAAAGATACACTTCAGAATCTCTCTTGTTGTCATCCGGTGCAGAACAACATGACAACATGTTAAATTTTGGGTGAACTATCTCTTTAATAGACATACCTGACATCATAGACCTGCTGTGATTAGTTAGACAACAAGTTAGTGATAATTTCACTATTTTTTAAGTCAGTTATTTATAAAAAAAAAATAATAATAATAATAAATAGCATCTTATTTGAATACAAAGACTTAAGTTGATCAAGGCTAGTTCTTAAGACACAGTCTTAAAGTGGCTATGTTTAAGTAACTGGCCACTGGAGGACAAGCAGTAAATGTGAACACTGCAACAGAGAGATTTCCATATTTCACTTAGGATATGGTAGCTCCAAAACAAAGATCGTAGTCAGCAAACACGGAGATAAATGTGTGTATTTGTGTGTGAGAGAGAAACTTTCTCTCTCTGACACTGATGTGGTGTGGCACTGAAAGCCTGCAGCAGTTTTCTGGCCAGCGGTTCCATCCTGCAGCTTCACACTGGCTTAGACAAGCAGAACAACACTAAGAGCTCGCACAGACACACACTTGTACACAAATATAGAGGGGAAGGCAAAAGAGAGCACTCAACTAAGTAACCACATTTAGGGATTAGAGGATGTGGGCAAAGCGCTCCACAGAGGAATTCAGAAAAAGCCAGACGGCAAGGAGTAAAAAAAACAAAAAAAAAAAACAGACAGCTGTTTCCAAAAAACTCTGTCAAAAACTTTCACTTAAATCAAAGCAGTCTGAGCTCATCACCAAATTAACTCCACTCGACTTAGTTTAAAAGACACAACTAAACAAGACTTTAATTAATTCATATTGAGAAACAAATTAGAGGCTGTGACTAGGCTCATGCCTCAAAATGGAAAACTTTTTAGGTGCTGTGTGTTTGTTTCTTAAAGGAACCACCTCAAAGTAACAATTCTGTCGTCATCCCAAAAGGAAAAACACAAAAGGAGAAACACACCACAAATCAATAAAAAGTGCACACCACATTCCATGTACACTGCTTTTTAAAAGTTAGGGGTCAGTATAATTTATTATTATTATTATTAGTATTATTATTATTCAGGTAGGATGCAATAAATTGATGAAAAGTGACAGTGCAGTGATATATTGTAACAAAAGATTTCTATTTCAAATATATGCTGTTTCTTTGAACTCTAATTTTTCAACAACATAAAGAAATTATGGGGAAACATATTACACAGCTCCTGAAAAAAGATTAGCTTAGCCAAAAAATTCTTGTTTTATTGCATTAAATTTAGCAAATAAATGCAGCCTTAGTGAGTATAAGAGACTCCTAAAAAAACAAAAACAAACATATCTTACCAACACAGTGCTTTATTCTGAAGCCATATAACAGCTTTGTGTTTGGTTAATAGCTATTAGTAAGCTGTATTAATAGCTTTGTGTAGAAAAACAAGCATTTTAAAGTTCCATTCACACCAGGAGTGAAAACAATAACTACAATGAATATAGCATGCACACCAACAGAAAATAATGCTATGCTTACTCTAAATGTATGCTTTAGTTATTTTTCAGAGATCAAATAATAGGCAGACCCCCTGCAGTAGTGCAAAACCCCCTCATCATTTTTAGATGAATTACACATTTAATATTTTTGATGTTAAACAGGATGACTGATACATTCAGTTAAAAGAACATACAGGAAATTTATTGGAAATGCTTTTTAACCGATTTCATTTTAGTTACCCAGCCTCCTTTTTCATGCAGTCCACTGCTCTCTTTTTATTTTTTATTCCATTCACATTTTTTAATTTAGAGTCTTGGAATTCCCTTTTACTGTTGGCCTCATGCTGGTATCATAAAGCCAGTTCGAGCAGGCAAGTGTATGAAAAGCAGAGCCAGAAGCCTTAGTCTTTCTCCCCTGTGTATCTGTAATCATCTGGTCAGCATTAGAGCTGCACCGACCTGCAGGGTTTACACAACACCCACCCGACCGCTGGAACTGACCTCCATGCACAGGCAACTTTCACATGTCTAAGCAGCAGGCGCACATGTACAGTACAGAAACACACGCAGGCACATTGGCCAAGGTGACAGTATGTACAAGCGGAGTGTGTGCGCATCACGCCAGAGAGCGCGTGAGCAGCTGTTTGTTTAATGTGTATGCGGCAGAATTCACCCAGAAGTTCAAGGCTATGGCCACGTGATACGGACTGACGACTCTGTCCCTGCAGGAATAGCGGTTACGTGCCGAGACTTATTGACAACGAGGCCACTATCTTGAATTTTGCGGATCACTGGGTTATCTTTGCCATAGCATTCTTAACTGAACTGAATTACTTGAGCTGTAATCGAAAAACAAAAAGCTGTAGCCTGCAAAAGAAGAGAATTTAATGAACTGTGTTTGTGCGTGTGTGAGAGCTTATGTCTATAGGACCCTGTGCTTTACAGTAGGACTGCATAGCGCTTTAGAGTCTCTTCATCTCTGAATACATGAATAAAAAATAACTGCATAAAAAAAGGGTAAAAATCTGGCAGGGCACAAGTGTACGGATATCCATCTTATGTAACGTGTAAATTAAAATCAGAGCTTTCTCTCTGCGTGAGTGTGTGAACTCATTGGTGTCGACCACACTTGTGTATTTATCCCTAAAAAGAGTGTGTGTGTGTGTGTGCATTTATCAAGTGCTTTGCTCATATCCTGGTGCTTTAGTGAATGATTAGGGGGGTGGGATTACAATCCTCAAAAGCTGATGACAATGTGTTTGCCACAGAGAATTTACTTATCATAGATGCCAAGAAAATTAGCATCGAAATGATTCAGCTGACAGTCTAACATTATATCTGACTGCAAAGGCCCAAAATATTTATGCTTACAGCTGAAGAGAGTGAAAGAGTGAGAGAGAGAGAGAGAAAGAGAGGGAGAGGAAAATGAACAGCACACATCTAAAAACCCCAGAGAAAGAAAACCTCTTTATAATGTCGAGAAATGCAATGTGAAGGAGCCTGGCTCAGCTACAGAAAAAAGTGAAGAGAGAAAGTGAACAAGAGAGCGAGAGAGAGAGAGAGAGAGAGAGGGAGATAAGGGAGAGGCTGACTTCAGACTTCAGAAATGGACCCACTGCAGAGACCATGGACTGTGACATAGCGGGTTGCCATAGAAACGGGGACAGGCGCTTATGTGTTAACTGTTTGCATATAGATTGAAATGAATGTGTGTGTCTGTTCATGAATTATCAGTAATAAATATCTTGTAAATCGTTTATTCCACCCACAATTTAACACAGCTACACCATTCCTCAAAATATGACCAGTTTGTCTCATTAAAATCCCTCACTGTATATTATCATATCATGATCATATGACAGGTTTTACATAAATGGGAGAAGATTTGAGCTATAATACATTAGTCTGTCAATATACTGCAACTGATCCTTCATCAGTCTAAATGTAATTTACAAATAACTAGTCCTGGGCAACGATTCAATTTTCTAATCATGATTAATTGCATTATTATCTGTGATTAATCGCAATTAATCGCATTGTTATGCACAAAACTAATAATGCATTCAAAAGTAGTGTATTGCGCACTCTTTTTTCATTTAAAAGTAGGCCTACTGCGATCTAATCGAAAATGTAATAAAATTTGGTTTGCAAACACTTTAAACAAAGGTGCTTTTTACAGGAGTGTTTATTTTACATATCAGTTTAAATATTTATTGAAGCCTAAGGCTACGTCTACATTAATGTGGATACATTTAAAAATGGCTTTTTCGTTTTAAAATGCTCTACGTCCACACAAGCGTTTTCAAGTGTTTTCCAAAAGTGCCTCATCCACACAGAAATGTCAGGAAACATTCAATTCGGTTTGTGCGCATGGATAAATCCTCAAAACTGCATATGATACACACGGAACAGACATGAGACAGTTTCATGCATTTTTTTCTGACAGGAAATTTGATTTATTTTATTTATGAAAATAACTCCCCATTCACACACGCATCCAGGTCACACACACTCATGATTGTATGTCTGATCTATAATGCAACTGCCCTCATGTTTTGTCGCAAATAGTGCGAGTAAATCTTTGCAGGACTGTGATATATGAAGAGTGTTCAAAGTAACGCATCTATAGCAATAGTGTGAAAGAGCACATGACGTGCACAATACCAGTATAAACACGGATATCTATTGGTATAATATGACTAAATTAGACTAAATTTGTGTCATAATTTTCAAAAGCCTCCGTTTTCACAGTCCACACTACGACACGATGACGCCATTTTCAAATGTATCCGCTTTGGAAAGCGTTTTCCAAAGCTACATTTTCGTTAACTAAAAGCGCCGTCTCAGTGTGGATGGAGGGCCATAACGGAGAGAAAAATACCAAAACGGAGAGTGCAGATCTACTGATACGTGCTGCATGATTGCGTGATTATTTCTGAGCAGCAAAAGCAATATATTGTGAGAGTGACGTGTGTTACTGCATCCCATAAGACTCAAAATAATAAACCACAAAGTTAACAAAATGATTCACTCCACTGTGTTGAGCGAGAGTGCTTCTCTGCTGTCTTCAAATACAATCGGAAACTTCCTATTTCAAACTTATAAAGTCAAGATTATGACCTTGTTGCATTCTTTTCTGTTAAAAATAACAGTGGACATTGATTTGTGAATGCTGATGCTTAGCCTAAATAATTAGATCGGAAGCATCCCCTCCCTGTGACCCATGATTTGTCTGTAGGCCTGTGTTTATTCAGAGCCAGTGAGCAATGGACTTAAAAAAACTGTGTTAACACTCAATAAAATAGTTGTTGGCATTAATCAATTAATGCATTAATGCCATAACGCGTTTACTTGCCCAGTCCACAAATAACATAAATGGAGTACATTAAATACAAAATGTAAAAAAATGGTCAACAGGAGTTGCCCCTGGAGAATAATCACAAATTTACATGAGGAGGGGAGTCATATTTAAGACTTTTAATGGCAAAAAATTTGCTAATAGCATCATTAAAGTACACTAAATCTATTATTTGAGCACTGAAGGTTTTATTCTTTGGTCCTGTCTGGGGTTCATGTTATAATCTGAAGAATTTTTGGACTTTTCAGCATTTTAAGCATCTAGCATATCTTCACTGTATAAACAACTAATGCCTGAGCATTTGAAGAGGACAGATATGGTTCTAGAGTCATAAATATGAATACAGATGAAGCAATGTGGGCAGAGGCTTTTCATGGTCTTTTCATGGACTTCATGCATCTAAATGCGTTTTTAAAAAATCTGTTCTGAACCTTTTGTGTAAAATATCCATTATTGCACACGATTTAATCTCAAACTACTCATAAAATTCTAATTATGTCATTATGCCAAAATGTCAGATCTTTTGTTTAAACCTTTATCTTCCACCCAAACTAATATTGTGTCCTAATAAGCTGTGAAGGAACAAGATTCCAGTGACAGGTACATTTTCTGTCCATACTGAAAGCGGGATTGTACATAAAGTTACATTTATTCAATTGGCTGATGCTTTTATCTAAAGTGACTTATGAGAATAATGAAAGCAGCAGCAATTAAAAACGAAATGAATAGTTCACCCAAAAATGATGATTTAAAGAGAATTTTCTCACCCTCAGTCTATTCTACATGTAGATGTTTGTTTCTTCATCAGAACAAATTTGGAGAAATTTAGCATTTGATCACCAGTGGATCCTCTGCAGTGAATGGGTGCCATCAGAATGAGAGTCCAAACAGCTTATAAAGGCATCGCAATTACACACAAGCAATCCACACAACGTGAAAAGCTGAGTGTTCGTAATAAAATGGCAACATTCGTGTTCGTTGTTTTTTTTTTTGTTCTTTTTTACCTCAAAACATTGCTAAAATAGGAGTCCTCTATACATAATGTTGCTTTCTCCTGTGAAAAATTCTTCACATCTGAATTACAAGAGTTCACTTCATTGGTGAACAAGTGAAACAATGCTAAATTTCTCCAAATCTTTTCTGATACTGGACGGCCTTAGGTGAGATGTTTAGCCAATTTTCTTTTTTGGATGAACTATTTCATATATGCAAGACGTAGTGAGAACACAATAAAATTACTCCTTCAAAAATATTCCACCCACTTTTATGTATTTATTTATTTTTACATCGGAATGGATTTTTCTGTTCAGGTGAAGGTTTGGAATTAACTTGAGCACTGAGGGTCAAGAAATCTGAAGGTTTCAGAAAGTGACATTGTACCAAACTGTAATGGAACCACCAGACTTCATTCATTCACTTAAGTGTTTAAGTATTTAGGTACACACAGAGGCTGTCCATCAGAGTCTTCAGTTTGATGCAGATGGCTAAAGGCCGTCTTAACATATTGCACCTGTTTAAGAGTAAAACTAAGTTTGAAATCATAAGTTTGAATGTGTTGCAAAGTCTAATGCAGGTATCCTGCTCTTTAAAATCAACTGCAGTAAAGTTTAGTCCTAGCGTCACTCAACACACCTGGCAGTAATTTACAAGTGAACCCAGACACTGATTAGCTGATTCAGACAGGTTTGATTAGAGCTAGATTTATCCTTCGCTGCAGGAAGGATAAATCAGAGCAGAAATGAGCACCTCTGCAGTAAATGTTGTCATTACCTTAAAAAAAAAAAGAATGAATAAATATTGTAAAAAAAAAAAAAAGAATAGAAAGATATATAGTTCCAATGTAACTTGTTATTCTGTTGTAGATGTTTGTCAAATTTACTCAAAATTATTTTAAAAGTAAATCTTATACTTTCTCTGAAACTAATGATACGTTTTCCAAACAATTACAAACATATGGCAAGTAACACATTGAATTAAATTAAATGTGACATTTTATAAATAGTATTTTTGGTTAAACTGACTCCACTAAGACAAGGCAAGGCAAGGCAAGTTTATTTATATAGCACATTCTGTACACAATGGTAATTCAAAGTGCTTATGGACATCGCACAGTGCTCATTCAATAAATGCACAGCTAAACAGATGGGTTTTGAGTTTAGATTTAAATGTGACTAGTGTTTTAGCACATCTGATCTCTTCTGGAAGCCTATCATAATTTCCAACCTAACAAAAAAAAAAACATTTTTACAGTGTACTTCTTTTTTTCCGTATGTGAAAAGGAGATTTGTAACAGCGTCATAATAGTTATTATTATGGAATGGGTATGGATGGGATCGTTGTTTTAATAGTGTTTTCAGATCTGCCACCCAGCTTCCACCAGCCAGCCAGAAATGATCACAGGAACAACTGATTGACAGGTTCTCTCAGAGAGACGCCTCATGCACACTAATGGAGAGATCTGGAATGCAGCAGTGAGGAGATTATAAAAAAAAATTATAATTATAACCATCAAAAGTCATACTATGAGATTAAAGGAGACAACCCCATTTAGATTGAATTAATGAACTATTGTGGGCTGCACACATAAAAACGCAAGCTTGTAAATAAAGGCTCACTGCATGCATCACTGTAGAGAAAACACAGAAATCAGGCCAACAGCTTGGACAGAGGCTTGTAAAGTTTGGGAAGAGCTAGGAAGCCATAAATGTAGGTAATATGCAAAAAGAGAGAGCTGGTGTTATATGGGTGCAAAGGAGGAGAAGGCTTGTCCGGTTTGGAGTAGCAGTCAGGACATGCTGACATTTCCTTTAGATGTGCATTTTTCCAGAAGGCCCGCAGGGGAGGCGGAGTAGCCCGCTACGACCGCTACCAAAGAGGGCAAAGCTGAGCGCTGACACTAACAGCAGGAGACAGAGCAGGCGACATGACGTAACCTATTACACTTTAATACCTGTCTAAAACAATCTCCCTCTCCATCACACACTCTCACACTTCAACCCGCAAGCTCAGATCATAGACTCCCTCTGTCTCCTTTGTACGTGCACACGTATACACACGTATAAAAACACCCAGTGCGTCACAAATGCCCAGACTTGCAGAGATTCATGAATACACACACACACACACACAAACTCTCTGCTGCCGCAACCCCCAAATATGTCATGTCAGGTCTCGCGTAGTGGGTGTGTTACTCAGGGCAGAGTGTGGGTAACACAGGGTTGACTTGACTCACACACTGAGTGTTCAGCTGTGCACGGAGAGCCCTGGAGGATTACTGTACGCAGGCAAGGATGAGGTTCTGTAACACACATACTGGGTAATCAATATTGCATACGAGTAAAGCTGCGTGCATTAAATAATGAGGCATTTGTAAGCTGTGTTGGACTGAATAATTACTGAATGTAATACATTTATAATGACACCAAACAATACTATTACTCTGGCTCAATGCTAAACCACTTTCTTTGTGCCATTTTTCCAAAATAATCAATAATCTGCATTATTACACTTAAATCTCACACATTTTATGACTATAATATTTTTATTAATAGACAAAATTAAAGAACTGTTAAAATAAATATAATATAATATTAGTTTATTTTAAAGCCAGAAGATTCATTTATAACATTTTCAGGATAATTAAGGAAATTTACCCAAACCGGATAATTCTCATGACTATAATGCTAAAAAATAAGAGAGGAAGAGATTATATTTAATGCTTTTTTAATTAAAGCATTCATAACAAAGTGTTAGAATTTGTTCGTATTGCCTTTAGTTTATGCTCATTTAAATATATGAAAAGATCTTAGCATTTTTTTCTTTTCATTTATATTTTTAAATTGTTTAATCTTTATTTTAATCAGAAAAGATTTGAAATTATGCATTATTTTGTTTTGTTTAATCTTGATTTCATCATGTTGTAAAGAGGTATAAAGCATCTGGATCAGAAGCATACAATCCTGATCCCACTGCTTCACCTTTCCCTTCCATGTCATGTCAAGGGCAGATGCTCTGCGGTCTTTGGATCCCCGAGACCTTTTCTCTCTAATCCAGCAATTAACATGAATTAATTAATGATAAAAGAGAGGCCAAAGCAGACCTTGAAGATGCTGTTCTGCCTCATAAGCATTCTGATCTCCTCTGAAGGTCAGCAGGATCATTAGCCTGCATGCTTCTGATCTTAGAGCTGAAGAACACTACAATAACAGAACTTTGATAAGCTTGCAGTCTCAATCTATTTCTGCTCTGTACTCTTTCTTCTTCTAATGCTCTCTTTCAAACCCATATCTCATTCTCTCTCTTTCACTTGCTTTCTCTGTTTCCATTAAGCATCTTTGAATGTTTTTCTAAAGAGGTTTTTGATAACAATCCCACTCTAACCCTAATGCAATCATTTTTTTTTCTTTCAAACTGTTTGTAAAGTTCCTTGAATTTCTCTAAACATGAATAGCTTTTGCCTTTTGTTCAAATAAATGGCAACATAAATAATAGATGGTATTACAAAAGCAACTAACAACAGCAAAATAGGTGCAAAAGAGAAAGAAACAAGATGTACATACTTGCAAACTACAGACTATTCATTGTACTGATCATAAATTAGCAAATTGTGTGTAAACCCATTATAAATGTTTTCATGTTTATTGATTTGCAAAATATGCTGTTAAAAAGAGTTGCATATGCAGTTGTGTAGCTTTCTCTCACACATGCACACTGATGCCTCCATGCACTGAAGCAGAAAAAGTGCAGGGTCGGTCAAGAGAACACTGAGTTGGCTTGAACAGTGAAAAAAACAGCTTTCTCATTGCTTAATGACCTCTTCTGCCCCCTGGTGTTCAAAAAAACTGGCTGCTTTAGATTTCACTGAAGAGAGATTCTGTTTTAAGGGGAGATTCACACTTTTCATTCTTTTTTAAAAGTATGTACATTTTTATAAGAACTCTTAATTGATGCAGAATAGTCACATTTTATGTGCCCCCAATTTAAATGCATTTATTGGATAAATATAACATTTTGATCAAGTTCAACTGGAGTTCAGCCCAGAACTGGCTCTGACTAATTCTGTCTCATAGCGTTGCCAAATAGGCATAACATACTAAAATGCAAACTAACTTCTTTGAACTTTATTTATCCTTAGTTCCCCTTTAAACATTAAAAACACAAGGAACATATTGGTAAATGGGGGGAACAGGTGATCCACCCCTTTCCTTTTCATGCACATGAATTGTTAAAGTTATTACTTAGCTAGGACCAGTAAGAAAATTCCCCTAGAATGAGTAAAGAAGCTCATCTGAATTATGTTAATATTCAAATAAAATAACATATTTTAAGTATTATTATTAATTCCATAAACATATATTATATTTATAATATATTATAATATAAATTACTGCAAAAGATAACTTTTTATTGAATTGATGTGAATTTTTATCATTTCATGTACATTTTCTTTAATTATGAGCTGTTAATCCAAATCCATCAAACCTCAAAACATAGTCTAAAAGACCAGATTTCACTCATATTGACTAAATGTGTAATTGCTAGATTTTACCTTTGCATGGTGAGCGAGTTGGGTTTCAGCTTAGGTTTCAACTTGCTAAACAAAATCAGCATTCAAAACAAAAAAAACTAAAATCTAATTTTCAGTGTATCTTAGCAGAAGATACTAGGAATAAATTAGACATGATCACTCTCTACCTTTAGGGCCTAACATAAATGAACAAAGACAGCAGACATGAAATGACACTGAGAGAATACAGTTACCAAATAATGAGAAATGAACACTCTTTTATCATTTACTCTACCTCATGTTATTCAAACCCCCTACGTCTTTCTTTCTGAGCAGAATTCCTAAACAGCTTTCTTCTATACTGTACATTGAAAGTGAATAAGTGAAGGCAAGCTCCAAGAAAGCAGCATACAAAGAATAAAAAATTGAATAAAAAATTATCAGAGATGGGAACACAAGCACATGCAACTGATTAAGACTTTACGTTAAATGATATTAACAATTTGTCGATGTAACTTAGTAAACAGTAGTTAAACCATAGTTAAGTAACTTTACTTCGAGTGCTTGCAATGCAAAAGGGTCAAACTATTGGATATTTCAAGCAGATTCACTCAAATTGCGCAGATTTTATTGACTAACACCAATCAAAACTTTCTAAACTGTAATTAGAGGAAGTCTGTATTTTATTCTGACCTTCCCCTCATCATCACATTTTTAAAAGAGTTTGTTTTGAAATGCTCTTTTGGGCAATTCTTTGCATTTGTCTACATCTGCAGTTGTCCTCTTTTACCAGTAGATGGCATCAACAGTTAAAAGAGAAGAAACATGCTGACACTGCTCTCATGGAAAGAGTTCTTTCTCTGCTAAAGAGGGAGAAACCCTGAGAGTTTGAAGATGACCTGATGTTTGATTTTTAATGGGAAAATAAAATATTAAAACTTACATACATAAAGCTGATGCTCACATACTGTATATGCCTGAATGTACATGGTGATAAAAATTGAAATTATATTGAAAAGTATATACTGCAGTGTTCATGTGATTGTAATTTAGCAAACTCAGTAAAGAGACAGTACTATGTTGCTACAGAAATATGTTTAAAAACAGTAATAAAAAAGTGTACTTGTGCTATATTTCTTAAAAAACATGCATCACTGCACAGATTACAAATTTAATTGTCTTAAATATCAAAATAATTTTTCCCTAAGCCATTTTACTTTATATAAAACAGCAAAATCTTCCTTCAACACTCACACTTAAAAAAAAGGTGCTTCGCTAGCTATAGAAGAACCCAGCAGAGCAATAACATATAATATTTTCTCTTCACCCAAAAACTAACACCTAATAAACATGAGCTTTTCTGCACCCATATAATTTATAACAACGCAAATGAATATTCCATAGAAATCTTTGCCTTAATAAGCATGCTGAGTAACTCGGCTAAGGATATCACACAACAGATTTTGGTTCTCCTTCCCCAAGATAAACACAATCAAATTGTCCAACAATACTATTTAATGCACTGCTAGGACCGGAGATAGAGAAGATTCTTGCTCATACAAAATGCCACAGCTCCTCTCATGAAGCCTTCCCTGCAGTTATCAGCACTCAAAATCCTTCTCCACCTCACGGCCCTTCACAATCATTTGATCAGATTTCCCTTCCACGTCATCCAGTCCTCATGTAAGAGCAGCCAATCACATTATTACAAACCGATTATGTCCGCAGAACTCAATTTCATTCAAATCTAAGTTTTATGTTTCACTTTGCACTGAATGAAATTGTTGCAATGGAATGAGCATTTGTTTTTCTCTTTCTTTTTTTTCCATCTAATAACTAATAAGTCGACAGCCACACACACTCCGTCCAGACATGCTTATGTTCAGACTCGTTTTTGAGTCTTTTCTATAGTCGTGAGCAATGACACGGACCATAAGACTTACAGCGCCTGTTCAGCTCTGTATTTCTCTGCTATTTTATTGCAGCTTACGCTCACAGGCATTAGCTTCCCAATAAGCAATTTTGCATTTAAAAGATGTCTATTAGCCATCCAAACACAGCCCTTATATCTAGGCTAAAACCAGGCGAAATCTGAACTGTCAGGGAAAATTTAAAGGGATATTCCACCACAAAATTTAAATGTTGATATTAATCACTTACCCCCATGTCTTTCCAAACCCGTAAAAGCTTTGTTTCTTTAACTGAACACAATTGAATATATTATGGATGAAAACCGGGAGGCTTGTGACTGTCCCATAGACTGCCAAGTAAATTACACTGTCAAGGTCCAGAAAAGTATGAAAAGCATCGTCAGAATAATCCATCTGCCATCAGTGTTTAAACTGCAACGTTATGAAGCGATGAGAATACTTATTGTAGGCAAAGACTTTCTGTACACTCTTCTGTGTCAGCCTCATCAGTTTTTCCTATTCTTATGTGTTCACTGTATAAATTAACATAGATTAATCTTTGTTAAAGCTGTGTTTTAACACAGATACTTACAAGACCAAGCAGGAATGTCCTTTATTGTTTGTTGTTTGCCTGTTGCTCCCCGACAGGTAAACTTAGTGCTCTCTCGTGTAAAAACAAAACAGAAGAAATGATTATGGCAGTACCTTGCAACAGTGATCTCTACTAACTTTCACATCTCCCATTGCCAGTAGTCTTGTCTCACTAGGGCTACAATTGCCATCTAGCAGTTGGAAATTGTAAAAGTATTTTTACTTTATGAACTGAAAGAGTCAAATAACATTGTATAATGTGTATGAATGTTACAGTACATTTAAATGTGTGGTATGTGTAGGGCTGAGTTTTGACACACATTTCACACTTTGATTCAGTTCTCATCAACAAGCTTTCGATTTGATTACCGATTCGATTCAATAACGATTATTTTGGACATGCCAAATTTTCTCTAGGAAAAAAAAAATCTCTCAACTAATACGTGAGAGTAATTTGGTACTACATTACTATAATATTGAAGGTTAAAAGTAACTGAATTGGAAGCTATAACATAAAAACTGTTAAAATGACACAATGAAGTTTTTTAAATAGTTACAATTACATCAAAATATTTCTACTTCGTTTTTTAATATAAAAATTAAAATGGTGGCTGTCATAAAAAAAAATATTTATTCAAACATAATTTAAACATAAAAATAGTAAAAATTATAATGAATATGTTATATGGTGCATATATTTAGCAAAATAGCCCTCTCTACAGTCTATTTTTCTATAGTCTATGGTCACTGAATATGTTTTTCTGAGGTAAATGTGTCATTACGTGACATTGTTTACAAGACTCATATTATATTGATCTATTCATGTGGCTGAAACACTGATTGAGCAATTACATGACAGGATACGGATTGTAAAGTTGTACTCTTTCTTTTAACTTATCTTCGGATGTTTAATCATGATTATTTTGTGCTGAAACTTGTATTAATGTGGAGGAGATGATCAGTTCCATTCATCTGTCACTCCACATTAAACAATTCTTTAAATACTGCAATACAATGGACATAATTTGAATGAACATAATGTTCTTCAATGTTTCATCTATCAACTGAAAACGGGCTATACTAATCAATTCTTGGAATTTAAGAATCAATATCTTTCCGTAAAAAAAGAATCGATTAATATCGAGATATCTATATTTTTTTACCCAGCCCAAGGTATGTATATTTTCAAAATCGCTTTAGAAAGCTGTGTCGGGACGAGTACCAAAACAAACTTTTTGCCAATCAGCAGTAAAGGGCATGTCTACTCATGATGTGCAGGAGAGAGTGCACAGTGCAAAAGATGGACATTTGCCGAGCCGAGCGACGACAGAATGGTGTGTGTGTGTGTGTGTGTGTGTGTGTGAAATATACAGCAGGTAAACCATTTTTCCCAGTAAATATATATATATATATATATCTCAATTTGTTGTTGACATGACATTTTCACCAGGGGCATGTACCATGATGGTAGCTGAACAAATTCAGAGTTACAGGATTAGTTTTGAGTTGACAAAACCAAACCTCTCTAATCCGGCTTTGTTGGTACCATGATGCTGATCATCAACTTTCTTTAGCCCCTTTCACACTGCACGTCGGACCCGGCATATTGCCGGAACATTGCCGGGTCACCTTCTGTATGAAAGCAACCACGTCCCGGGATTGATTCCGGCATTGAACCCGTGTCGGGGACCTAGTAACATTGCGGGGTTCAACCCGAGACGAGCGCTGTGTGAACAAAAGCCAGATCTAATGACGTGTTGAAGTGATGATGCGTGTTATCGACTCTTTTACTGGCTGTTTTGAAGAAAGATCAACGTTCGCGACAAAAGAATATGTGCAAAATGTAATGAAGCAGAGATCAGTTAGTTCCTTACTTTCCCCGCTGACGCCGAGATCGTTTGCTTGCTTCAGTGAAAGTATAACATGCCTAGCATTTTCGACTCGTACATTACACGTCACGCCCTGATGTCACGTGTCGTTACGGGATCTTTACAGGTTGTGTGTGAAAGCACGCACATATCCCTGGTAATCACTGGCAGTGTGAAAGTGCAAAATCTAGCGACCCGGGAACAATTGCCGGAACACTTTACCCGTGTATTTGCCCAATGGCAGTGTGAAAGGGGCTTTAGTCAACTCAGGCTTTGATCCTGAGTTTGTGGAGCTTGTGCACATGAATGTGTGACATCACTGTCAAACAGCCAATCACGAGCCTTGCAACACAAAGCATGTTTGATCTACTTCTCGCGAGAGACCCAGCGAGATTCAAAACTAAAGGTTAAAGGTTTTGCTAAAGGTTAAGAGATTCAAGAATATGACAAATTTAAACGTCATATGAAAAATAAAATAAATTATCTTGCTCTATCAGTGCAGTGACAAGTGAAACTTGTTAACTTAGTTTATAAATTAAAAAAAATAGAGATAGAGACTCAAACTTGTAAGGTCAGATTTTTTATTTTTTAAATAGTGCAATACTACAGCTTATTTATATTACATGATCTGTAGAAATTAACATTTATTTAAAATAAACAATTTATAATAACTGTTAAACTAAAATTGCTTGTGTGTAATAGATAAATAATAATATGAATCATAATAAATATGTAAATCATAAAATTACTCTGTAATTATCATTAAACCCAGACTTCTTCTCTCTTTTTTTTAGCGTTAGTGACCTTTAATTTGGAGCAAGATAAACTGGGGGAGTGACTTTGTGTCAGACCAGTCAGCTAATCCAGTTTCATGGTACAGGCCCCAGATGTCGGTAACAACCTAAGTAATTCATACACACAAATAAAACAAAACAGAAAAGTTCAGAAATTAAGTTTTGTGTAATAAAAATGGAATGACACATGGAAAAAATATTGATCTACTTAAATTTGTTTCATAATTTGAACAAAAGCCTTTTTTGGTATGGCAGCTTCAAGATGCCTTCTGTAAGGAGAAACTAGTAAAAAATAGTTTAAAAAATAATTAAATATAATTATATATATAGCCTATTAAAGCTGGAGTGGCAGTCAGATGCACGTAAAAATGCATGTTATCTTATTTCAATGATTTTGCGTTTGCCAGGACAGTTACAAAGCCACAATAAGCCCATTTGTCACACCATCTTGATCAATGTTGATGAGGAACGTAAACAGGTGAACTCTGACCAATAAGAGGACAGCTTTACTCACATGTGAGCTGTATGAACACAGTTTGGTACGCTTTGCAGTGTTGCCTTGTGAACGCTAACCGAACCGAGAAGAAAATGCAACATCTGAACAAATCAAACAATGGCTGCGGATGTAATGGTGATAGGCCAACTTGTAATGATAATAAAACCATTGCAAACCCAATTAATATTTCCATATCAAGTGTATGTTTGCGGAAAAAAATTTTTTTTTTGATTAATATAAATGTAACAGTTCAGTACATAAGATACTGTAGAACCATTATTTCCTTTGTTTCTGTTTTGTAAGCTTTCTTTAGTAGCGCTCCCCACTAAAACACGCGAGGACTCACGAGCTCTCCAGACATATGACTGCTCGCGCTCGGCACTTTCTATTTTTGTCCTAGTGGCGCTGTTTCTGCTCTTACTACCATTTTTCGATTGCGGGCGGGAATAAAACAAACCCTCTCCTCTGCTCTGTCCCTCACTTTGATATTAATGTAACCTTGCCCGCTCCTTAAAATAGTCGTAAAGTCGTGCCTGCTCGTGCGCCACTCGTCCTTGAAAGCTTTAACGCTCTGTAGAAGAAAATGAAGAAGAAGAAAAAGAGGAGGAAGAAGAATAAAAAGAAGAAAATGTAGGGGGGAGGGTGCGAATCAGAATATTATGGATTGATACAAATAGTCGCTCGCGCCAACCCTCAGCCAGAGTTGAATTAATGTGTTACTATTTTTGGAACGCCTGTGTTTCCAGGGGAAACCTAATGACGCAATGACGTCAATGCAGGTCAACAGCAGACTGGAGGAATTGAGCGCTTCCATTAGATTTTGCAGTATTTTCCAGAAACGCGGAAAGGACAAAATGGATTAGTTTAAATTGTACTAAAATCACCAGAGTGTCATTTAAAAACAGTAAAGATCAATACGAGAGGAGCACGCTCGAATGTATTGGAATTATTACTATAAAAAGCAAATGGGAAAAAAAGATCTCGTCTTCCATGAAGCATCGCTTGTACGGTAAGTCGGACATGTATTTTCTTCAACGGGTTGATTTTCTTTTAACGCTCACGGATCCGCGTTGTATTGTCTCGTCCCCTTTAATGGGGCTTGGTAGAAGCATTGCTAATGTATTTCTGACTTTCTGACAGACAGTCTGATGCATGTTCTTCCTTCATCTGTGAACTCAACACATGGAGAAAACACCCTGTTTCAGATGGTCTCTATGGAGCGGGTAGGTGAGCAGCGGTTATAAGCGCCTATAAATGAGCTATAACGCGCGTGCTTCGCCCTGCGTCCCTTTGCGCGCTTTTAAAACCCATTTAGAGCCATTGCATCTGTTGAAATGTGTATAATTTCGTAATGCTTGCTTATTCTTGCTAGGAATCATCTGAAATTACTTTAAATATTTAATTATGATTTTCAAATGCTGACTCGTGACTGAATTGTTGGCTTTAACTTCATGGTGTGGAACAGGCGCCTACGAGTATGCCTGGGAAAATACGATGCAAACGCACAGTATGTTAACCTTCCGATTCATAAGTGCATTTATATGTCTTTTAACACAGCTAAAGGTGTGGGACAGTGGCATGTACAGAATTGCAATAATTAGACACCCATATCTACTTCCATAAACACGATTATATCCAATACTACACCGGGGTAGCTCAAAAGCATTAGCAACAAGTACTACAAGGATTGTATTATTAACGTTCCCATTTTGTGCAACACGCTGGACTAAATGTAACCATTGAAACCTTTTTTACAAACATTCATGGGAAACAAACACCCTCGCAAAAAAAGGGAATATTACACACATGCACACTCCCATAAAGCAACTACACTCAGAGGAGAGGAGAAAGCGGGATCTTGAAAGGGACACACAATCAAAAAAGTGATTTTAATATTCATATTTGAATAAATTCAATTTTATGTTCCAGATTACAGGCACCATAGTCGGTCTGACGAAAAACTCTTATTTCTCCATCTCTTCCACAAACTGTGGGTGTGTGCATCACAAGGCGTTCACCGCGACGGGTGGGTTTCAGCACCGTGGACAGCAGCCCGTTCAGAACAACGGACAGCACCCGTTTAATTTACACCACCTTCAATCAACCCGAATACACCACATCAGCGTTTCCAGTATGTTTTTCTATGCGTTTCTCAATATACACGCATGTAGTGTTTTATCTCTCAGTTATGGTCATTTACACACAATACACGATATATGTGTACATGGAGACAAATTTGGGTTAAAAATAATTGTATGTCTTAGATAAAGGCCTATTAGATTTTGGTAGTTGATTTGGGAGACAAAAACCCGCTAAAATCGTTATAGGAATCGTCGCAATCAGAAAAGGGAGGAGAGCGCGCATGGGAGGGCGACACTTTTACACATATGACGCATTTAGTGAGGTAAGCCTTACTGATGCCTACGTCATGTACTCCGCTGGACCCTAACCATCTTTGGCCCGGGTAACAACATACGCAGAACACAATGCAGGATCGGATTAAAGGGCGTTTCACATCCGGCACCTGACGGTCTCAGGCTGCATTTTGGCAGGTTCAATAAAATTTGAACTTGCGCAAATGGGAAAATGACAGTGACTCATATGGGCTACAGTAATTGGTTTCTCACACTTTGCGCGAGAACGATGTAAGTGGACTAACATGTGACGCGTGAAATTTAGGCTGCACGTCATAAACGCAACAACAGATGCGTAGAAACAAAAATTATTGTCAATTTTCGCGGGAGATAACTCTTGCGCCACAATCAGAGAACACAGGAAACCGTCAAGTAATGATGCTAGTTCTGTGTAATTTAATCATTGTCATTGTGTAATTGTAGTACTTTCAATTAATGCATTTCTTCGTTTGGCTGGAAATGTCTTGGACGGATCAATGTGTGCATGTGTGTGTTCATATATTTCTTTCTAAAGAAATATTTTCTTAATGAAAGAAGGCTGACATTCACATTTCATTCTCTTTCCCTCCCTTTCTCTCTCTCCCTTTCTCTGTTCAGATAGGCAACATGAAGCTGATTTCCAGGTCCCTGTCTTGTCCTTTTCAGGTCTTTTTGCGGTCTGGGCTTGCTGTTCCTTGAACCAGTAGCCAGGAAGCCCTTACCCCAAAAAGTATCTGCAGAGGACCAAAACATCATAACAAAAATATCAAGCTCTCAAAATCTCCATCAAAACTTAGACTGCCAAAAAGAAGTGTGTTCTTTTGCATAGCACACTCATAAATGGTATGTTTTTGTTTATCGTTTGGTTAAACAAACAGTTTGATGATCTAAGCATTTATTTAATAGGAAATATTAAGCCATAAACCTCACAATACCGCATTTTGCATAGATCCAGCTACACACATTGTGTGGAAAATTAACAAACCTTTTACATTTGAATAGAATTTGCATTCTCTAAAAATAAACAAAAATTCTGTCTCAAATCAACTAAAACACAGTAGGTGAAGGAGAACAGAAACAAAATCTACATTTATGTCAGCGCAGGAATTATGGCACAGCTCTCACCACACTTGTGACGCACAAGATGAACTGTGACAATGCACTTCTAGCAACCTCAATCTGAAAGCAACCAGATCATAACTTTTACTTGTTGCCCTGGATAACTGATATTGCTTAATTAGATTATATTTAATCTATAATAATTGTAATCTGAATCTGTAGGATATGGAGAGATTTCGCAAAAAGGAATCAAGGGACAGCAAGAATTGTTTATGAAAAATGTTTTAAGATAAAACCAATTTAGGTTACGCTTTATTTTACAGTGTCTTTGTTGTAGTGTATTTATACATTTAAGTACTGAGTAATATTAATTAGCTACATGTACTTACTATATGGTTAGGGTTAGGATTAGAGTTTGGTTCAGGGTTGCTTGCATGTAATTATGCATGATTTATTGTTATTATAATAGTAAGTACATGTAACATGTAAAAAGGACACCTTGAAAAAAAGTGTTCCCAATTTTTATTCTGTACATAATTTCACAGCAGTTAATTTTTTATATTCTGAATAAAATAATAATAATATTCTAGAGACTTTCTCATATTTACAAATGGTGACAATAAAATTAAACATTAAAAATGTAGATTGAATAAAATATACATTTTTTATTTCATATATGTGGTAAATGAAGCGTAAAATAAATAAATTAATACATTAATAATTAATTAAATAAGGGGGCGGGGATCCATCTCAAAAGTTTTATTACAGAAAGTGTAATAAAATTAATGGACCATTCCATCAATATTGATTTATATTGTAATAATAGTTGCTTAAACATGAAACAGTCTATACATTCATATATGCAGTTGCATTTATGTGTATATTGGTCTATGCAAAAAAAAAAAAAATTATTAGCCTATAAAACCTTTGAGAGGATTAATTGTGATTCAAAGTGTTTAGTGCTTTTTAAATTAATTTTGTCATTTCTTAAGGATAAAGAAACAAGTGACAAGTGATCTTGATGTGTAAATCTAAATGAAAAAAAAATAAAAGACATTTAAGACTGATTTTGTGGTCCAGGATCACATATAGAAGTAGAAACGACCGCATTGTCCATTATCTTTTTTCTTCCCACTAAAGTTTTTATTCTATTACATTGTATTTTAAAAAAAGAAAGTATTTCAGTCAACCTGTTAGACTGTCATACTTTTAATGCATTGTATGATACAATACAGAAAAGTATTGAAAGGAAACAAAGAAGAAACTTAAATGGGTCATAAAGACTGTATACGAATGGCAACCGTTCTCCCTTTTGGTGCCTATGACAGCCGTAAGATATGAGAGTTGGGTATTCAGCCAGGTCCATGGGCATCTTGCTATAGTGCTTTCTTGCCCAGAGCATTTATCCCCATAACTTCCTGCCCATTCACCAAGAGACCAGCTGAGTGCTTTGGTCATGTGACTCTACTGTCCGCAGGCCTTTCCGTTGTCTCCGCTCTTCTCTGGGAGATCATGCACTTTGCAAAAACACAGACCATATGCTGACAGATAAATATAAATAAATGATGTATTAGGTATAAATAAGGTTCTCCCAAATTAATATTAAATGTATTAGGTGTTTTGCAGTAGAGTGGAATCAGAGAAGCCTAACTCATAAAGGTTTATAACATTACATCAAATTGATAGCTTAGAGAATGTAATCTGATTATTCAAAGTATTTCCTGTCCCTCTATCTCTCTTTTTTTAATAAATGCATAATCCTTCCTGTACTAATGACAATGTGACCCTCATACTGGAGACAGGGTTAGTCCCTTTGAATTATGATCCAAAAACATGGCACACAATTTGTGTCACCATTCAGCCTTGGGAAATGGAGCAGTGCTCTGCCGATGTCATCAGCATAGGACGTAGTGTTGTGGAACCACTTTTAGGGTCTCCATGTTGTAACGGCCTGCTGAAGTCGCTACTGTAGATGTTAGTTCTTATTTTGCAAATAACAGTTTCAAATCAGTTTAATAATTATTTTATTATTTAATTATTCGTTATTAACACTACTTTGTTAGAAACCATGTAAACAGCTCTGTAATTAAAAAAATAATGTTGTGTGAATCTTTCCTGCATCCGCATCTTTCTCTAGCTGCATGGACCACACTGTGTCCAAGTCCAAAATGTAAAAGAGAAATTCTGATATTAAACTATATATAATTATAATAATGATGTTCTGCTACTGTAATACTAGTTCTTTATAGAAATAAATCACTATTAATATGTGTGCTTATTTTTGGCCAGATGACAATAAAACTGTCATTAAGTCATTGTTTTATTTATTTTTTTATATTTTGAGATGTAATGTATAAATGCAAATTAATGGCAAGTGACCCTTCATTCAAGAGTCCTGCGAAAATTACTTTGAGTTTAAAGTAGCTATTGACTGTGATCTGAGAGCATTTCTTTTTTCTTTTTTTTAGCATTTCTAAATTGTGCAGCTTTTTAAAATGATAAAATGATTTGAGCACAGCCAAATAATATGCAAGGGAGTTTTGGGAGAGATCTGTAAGGAGTGTAGAGTGAGGAGTCTGTATATCGGGTACTAAATACTTAAGGTAAGAAGCAAATCAATTTCGGATGTTAAAATGGGACTTCAACAGAATGAAACAAAGGTTGCAGGTAGATGCCTGACAGATAACCACTCACGCAGGCTTTTGCACTCATAGCTGTCTTCTTATATCCTCACCTTCTTACACTCTCAGAAAAAAGGTACAAAGCTGTCACTTGGGTGATACCAGGTAAAAGAAAAACCTAAAAGTTTAATCTTTCTACCTTATTTAACCCTAAATAGCACATATATTGGTACTTTAAAAGTGCACATTTGTACCCAAAGTATTAGTACCTTTTTTCAGAGGGTGTATGAACAAAAATTGAGAGATGTTTAGTACATGTTGGATAATTCAGTCTTATCTACATTTTCTTTTATAAGAGGGAATATCCTTTTTTGTCTATTCTGGTATATTTCCCCTCCTTTTGACTGGTTTATGTTTAACCTGATCTTCTGGTTTTCAAAAAAACTGACTCAGTGAAAGCTGACTCAGTGAAACCTCCTACAGGTCCAACTGAGCAATGCACTCACAAGCACAATACTAAAGAAAGAGACGGCAAGAGTGAGGCAAACACAGAGATGTTCATCAACTGAAAGCTTCATTAAACAGTGAGGTTTTGCCCATCAAAACAGTGTTTTAGAAATGAGCCAACACTGTAAAAAAAAAAAAAAAAACATTTTGCTGTAAATAAAACAAATATTCTTAAAATAATTAAAAATAAATTTGCTCAAACTTAATGTTTCATTAAACATGTTACTTGCTATATCTTTGAGATTAGAGTTAAAGCTTTACTACACCACATTTTTCATTGTTGATAAAATACATTAAACTTTTTTTGCTCTAATTAGAAAGAAAAGAAAGTTATACATATACAGTTGGAAGTATAATTATGTACTGTATTGCTTGTATAGCACGCTTTGTATTTCTCTCAAGGCTCAGTTCCATATCTACAGAAAAATTATTATATAATAATACATACACTATATCCATAAGTATGTATTTACCTGTCAAAGACAGGTAGTAGTAAAAAGGCAGTAAAAAGTGTGTAACCACCTGTATTTCTAACTTGTCATAAAAGTGTCATAGTGTTTATTAATTACAGGTTGCATTCTCCATGCTCACATAGGTGTCCATATTTGGAGAGCTGTACATATCCCGCCTTCATCATGCAGCACATGATTTCCAGATAGGACCCTCCTTCACTCCCCTCCCCCAGCAGTACGTCAGTTTTGCAAGTTCGGTTGGGATGAAAGCAGGCTGTAACCCAGTCTAAAAGATCAGTGTGGGTTACAGCCACAGATTTGCACACAAGGAAATTACAGAGAAATCATAATTTATATGAGATTAATCATAAACAGATGGCAATCCTGAACAAAGTGCGAGTCATAGGATACCCATTTCCAAGCTGACTGAGCAAAATCAGACCAAACCCATAGACAGCCTCTCAAACCCAAAGAAACAAAATCACGTGATCCACAAAGACCACATGATTTATGGAAAACCAAATGCAAACTAAACAATTTTTCTGTAATGACATAATGAATACTTCTGTTTTTTACAAAAACACTCGAGGAGGATGTGAATACCTTTCCAATGATTCCCTTTTCTTTATTTTCATCTCGTTAAAGCATATCTAACAGACTATTAAATACAGGAAATAGCTTTTTCCCCACTGTTTTTGCTGGCTCATGTTGATGGGTTATGTGTAATGATGACCAAAGGAAGCTGTGACAGATCATTAAAATCCTCAGGCTTTTATGAATGATGCTATAAATCTGTGTCTCCTGAACTGCAGTCAGATTGGATATCTGGGATTAAACTCTAACCTCTGACAGTAAATTGAGATAAAAGGACAGGAAGTAAATATGCGTCACAATTGGAAAAAAAAGAAGCTTTTATGAACTGTCAGTTTACTGGAAGAGAACTTTTATTACCATCAGTCGTTCAATGTTGTCAGCCAAATAAAATATTGTTACACATACTCCACCAATCAAAATTAAATCCACATGAACTCATTTTTTATTATCACTATTTTCCCTATTTTAAAATAACATAATTAACCATGAAATAAATGGGAAGCATGGGAATTATGTAATAAGAAAATAATCATCTAAATAAATAAATAAAAATCATAATGAGTGGCCTGCTTTTCCTTTTACTTATTCATTTAAAAATGCTGTAAATAAATTCAGATTTTTCTACATTTGTGTACACATCAAAATGTTTTAAGATCATGAGAATTTGTTTTAATACATTTGATTGCATTAGTTGATTCATTGCTTTCATCTCTTACACATTACTGGATCCCAATGAAGCGTCAATTAATGTGTGATCAAACTGAAAAAATGTCTGAGAGCAACTGGATACCAGTAAGTGAAAACAAAAGGGCAGAGCTGGTTTTCAAATCCTCATTATCGCACACACAGACTCTAAAAGCACATGGCCTGCATTAAAACATGAATTAGCATTAACCTATAAAATCATTTCAAATCTATTTTTGTTTGAGAAAAAAAATACAAAACAGTCAAAACGTAATTAAGGAACATTTTATCCCTAAATATCCCTTGCTCAAAAAAAAAAAAAACAATCTGAAAAGAGAAATAGTACATACTGCAACAAATAAAACCAATTATGGTTTACGGTAACAGTGTTGGGAATGACCCAAAGCCTTTTGTTTGGCAAAACAAAACTGTCTGTCATGTCAGTGTTTTCCATGGAAGATGATCGGCTGAGTCACATTGGGTTCCAACTAGAGTCACATTGTTCTGATAATTAAAACTCCATAGAATTAAAATAGGACTTGGACTTTTGATACATATTTGGTAGCCTTGAGTTCATCTAATATGCGAGTCTACTTATAAAACATCCCTAAGTAGATAAAATTACAATTAAGCAAAAAAAAAAGGGGGGGGGGTAAAAATAAATATATTTGAAATAAAAGAAAAATGCTGTTCAAGTTTCACAGAATAATTAATGTAAACAAGTTTACTTCAGGTTTAATTCTGTCAAAACTCCTAAAAACGTACTTTTCTTAACCAATGTTTACACTTACAAACAAACTGAAGTGCTACATAATTTGGGATTAAAATACTGTTACATAAACAAAACGCTGGGTATTTAACATACTCATTATTCTGTGTCATGCAAATCTGAAAGCCATCTGTGACTAACAACATGTACATCACCATTATACTAAAATTGAGATTGCTACTAACAGTATTAAGTTGTACATATCTACTGTATAGTCTGTGCTCATCTCTAGAAAAACACGACAACTTTCAACCAACATTCAGCTAAAGCAATACATGTGAAGCTAATGAAATCTAAAGCACGTAATTTCCAGGAACTAACACTGAAAGCCTTAGGGAATTACATCACACACACACACACAGATGAGAGACAGGAAACACACATGAGCATGAACACACAGTCCATATAACTCAAAGAATGTAAGAATATTCCAGCCTGCAAACCAGTTTCATCCAGAGTGCTTTGTGCTTTGTCAGCTTTTGCATTTACCCAAAAAAATGTTGTCTGTTCAATATGTTTTGCATCAAATCAAAAAATAATAATATGAATAATAAACTTCTCTAAAGAAGACTATTATATGAGACCCTCAACAACCATGCTACTGTAGCTCATATTTAGTGACGCATAAAAGACTCACTGAGTAATAAAAAAATGAATCCTTTTTTACTAAATCACGAAGTATGTATGAAATGATACAGTCACGAACAACACATTACGACCATAAAATCATGCATACATTTAACAGGCAACAGTGTGCCAGCTAAGTTGCAGTTATGATTTTGTAATGTGTTAGTCACTGGCCAGCAAATTTATCTTCACTCTGTGTAAATATCTTGTGTAAGGAACAGGGTCACAATGCCACATCTTACTCAGATACCTGACATTAGACGTTTCCCTCATTGTCTATGATAACTCACCATACTTTGTTTAATTTAATGAAAAATTTAATTAAAATAGCATATAAAAGTTTTGGCTGGTGGTCATTTTATGTTTAATTTTATGTTATTTAACAACTTTTTCAACTTCTGATTTCATTTCTAGAAAGAAATTAGTATTGTACTAATTATATATTGGCTAGAGCTATCTTGAGTGTGTTGTAGATCATTAGACTATTATACTGCCTCAAAATCCTGTCCGAATTTAGTTTCCGGATGTACCTTCATGTGTAAATGCTGCCTGTAAAGTGAATTGACTGATAAGGCAGTGAGGCAACAAGTCAGCTGCTTAAGTTTTCGGATACAACCTTTTTTACTGTTCACGTTTACAACAAAAGAAAGTCACAAGGCCTGGCTTTTCCTCAAACACTGTATATGAAGTACAGTACTGCATGTTTTAACTAGGCCTTTTTACCACACTTTTATAGAAATACCAAGAGAAATAAGATGAGAAACTGTTCCTTTCTTTTAATTTATCTCATGTCTGGTCAGTATCAAACATCGCTTTATTTACAGAGAATAATTTAGTGACTTAAAACCTACTCAAAAGTTCATCAATATTTCATAAGCAGTTAATATTAACCTAAATTTGCAGTTTAATTTGTACTTTGTCCTGTAACTGTAGGAACTTTTATAGAAAAAAAAGTGTTTTGTAATATTATCTTGCTTAAGATCACTTTACAAATAAATGGAAGTGAATGAACATAGACTATCAATACATTTGTTGACTGTTTCCATGCTAAAATGTTTTCTTAACATAAGGTATATTTACAGTAGGACAGACCATTATAAAGACTATAATATTACATATATTCTTTCCATGTAATTGTTTCATAAAATTAATGCTGAATAACTACATTCAGTATTTGAACGTTTGGTTATCCATAAATTACTTACTGTTACTGAAGTTACTGTTAGAATATTTAGTTGGCTGCCTATATCTTACAGGACAAATATTTGGTGAAACCTTGAGATTTCAGTGAACAAGACTTGAAATATAAGTTAAAACAATTTGTGTGTGTGTGTGTGTTGAACTTAGAACTTGTCTATATGTAATTTATTGTCTAAATGTAATTTAAGACCTTTACATTTACAAAATGTATTACATACATGTCAATATCAAAAACAAAGGTCTGTGTATAAATGTACAGCCATAAAAAAAGAGAAAAAGTTGGTGCTCAATTGTCATTTATCAAGCTGTATTGACCACAACTTTACTGGAAGTGTCCTTACCTGGGGCTCCGGTGTCTTGGACTAGAACATGTGGCAGTGGTCTTCAGCAGGCTTCAAGCTATGGTGGACGACAAAGGCGAATCAGACTAGACCGGCGCTGGGTGAATCACTGGGGCAATGAGTCAATCATCCACAGCTATAAAAGGCAGATTCCTGCTCGAGTTTCTCAATATGCACATCAACACACCAGAGGTAAGCTCATTCATTCATTCACACAGACACTCTTGTCCACATGGACACAAAACATCACAATAGCACCTTTATATCAATGAGACATAAAAAATATACAGTTTTGTTATAGCTTAATTCATTACTGTACTAAACAGGATAACTATTTTATTTATATATTTATTATTTGTATATGTATTTTGAGACAATCTAATGATTATCTAATACTGCACACAACTAAATGCGTGGCTTATGACAATATGATTTGTTTCTTTGCAGAAAGATGCAGTCTTCCCTGATCTTTTTCTTCTTAATAACAGCCCTGTCGGCCGTTAGCATCAGTCGACCCACAGCTACAGAAGAGAGGATCCGAATCATGGCCCGAACTATCATCACCAGAATTAAAAAAATCAAGGATGAGGTAAATTGTATTAAATCAAGGTAAAGTCATGTCATTTACCCTCATGTCATTCCAAACCTGTAAGATTGACTTTCTACTGTGGATCACAAAATTAATTATTTTAAGCATGTTGAAGTTCAAACAATTTTGATCCAAGTTTCTTGTGTTCCACAAAATAACAGAAAGTTTAGGAATGACATCAGGGTGAGTAACTATAATTTTATTAACAAGAGCATGTAGCTTCAATTAATTAAACAAAGACAAATGTAGCACAGCTAAATGTAAATTCTTATAGTTTCGTCAGTCTATTTTTTATATATTCTTTTGAATGCAACTTTATTTTTTTTATTTTTTTGGCATTCAGTTCAACTTAATTTTGATAGCATATGACTACAAACTACCCAGTTTGTCTTTTGTGGATAAAGAAATGTACTCGCAAAGTGGGAAATTCAAGGCAAACTCTGCACTACTTGAAAAATAACTTAAAATTACTTACAATTATTATACATAACTATGAATAAAATATCTAGTTCAAATATATTTAATTCAATTATTTATGTTTTACATTTTATTTGATTATTTATTAAAATTTTTCCACATGACATTTAAGAGCTTGACTTCCATTTGACATTAAACTTATTTGAATATTCAGCACATTTCTGACTCTCTTCACAGCATTTCCAGATGTCTCCAGAGATTGATTTTGGCACTGACATCGATACCCCCATTGATAGTCTCACTTCTGTCTTCGTTCACTTGAGCTACCTTCAGCTGAGGCTGCGGGTGCCTCCAGCCCTGCACTTACAGCAGGTCCAAGTGGACTTGGAAACTCTCCTAAGAACACTGGAGGGACTGGCAATTTCACAGGGATGCCCCCTGCCCAACCCTGAGACCCCAGTGCACAAAGATGAAACAGCCTTCCCTGTCACCTCCAACTACCTGTACCTCCTGGAGCTCCAGAGGTACCTCGAGAAGCTCTGCCTGAATATGGACAAACTAAAATGGTGCAAAGACACGGATGTGGCCGAGACATTTATATTCTGAAATGTGTAAGCCATGCTTATATACTTCTATGCATTACTCTCAAAAATTCACAAGCAAGGACTAGTTCTCTAAATTATTTAACTTATTATACTTTGTTAGTTGTATTGAAATTTTCAGCTTATGTTAGTGCTGTCTTTTATACTACAGTTTTCTATTTTCTAAGCTATATTGTAATATTTTAGCACCTGATGATGTTTTGTATTATAACAGAGCACTGAGAAATGCCTTTAGATGTTTGTTATTTACTATGTCAGACATGAATGCAGAAGGACTGCGATGGTATGCACTTTTTTATGCATTTTTTAAAGAATTTTTAAGACAATAAATTATCTTTACAAAAACCTCTACAGAACCTTTTCGTATTTTTTTTATATGTAGAAGAGAGAGAGAGAGATTATTTTAATGAATCTCTATATAAATAAACCCAATTCTTGTATTATTTTAAAGAGGCACTGCACAAGATAAATAAATTTTATTTTTCCACAGCAAATACACAAATGTATTTTTGTAATTTTGTTTAAAGTCAAATCAAGTTCTTGTTTAGTTCTTATTTTGATGACATGTTACAGTAGAATCAGGTGGCCGGCCCGGTTGAATAAACTACTTAGACTGGTCTTAAAAATTATTCACCTCATTTGGACAAAAATGCAGATTGGTCTAATTTGAATCCCCCCAAAATATTTAAAGTATTACCTGTTAGCTAGTCAACCCAAGTCTTAACACAGTGGCTATGTTTCTGCAACTGGCCCCAGGACTACCAAATAAACTATTTGTCTAAAAACAAACAGTGTATACATACAGAGTGAGGAAACGTTCTCAGAAAATCGCTCTGGATCCCTCACATCCAAGCCATCTCCTTTTTGAACTTTTGGCATCTGCTTGGCATTACAGAGCACCGAATACCAGGACAGCCAAGTACAAGAAGCGTTTCTTTCCACCTCATGATCAGTTAATGTTCTCCCATTGTGCAATACAATTATATGCAATAGCCTTATACTTATTTATTAACCTAAATCCTAGTACATACCTACAACTTATTTTTTATTTTATTTTATTCTATACCTATTCTATCTATTGCACACCGGTACAATACATTATTTTTTGTTGTTTATTTATATTTATGCATGTGTATTTTATTCACCTCTTTTTTATGTCTGTGTGTTGTTGTTGTCTCTGTGTACTGGAAGCTTGTGACACTAAAACACATTCCTTGTATGTTCAAACATACTTGGCAATAAAGCTCTTTCTGACTTCTGTCGTCTGACTTCTGAAACTGGTGATGACACTGGCTGGGAATTTTAAGGCAGGAAATTTTTTTTCATGATTTTCAGATTTTGCTTCAATAACTAGTATTCTTTCAGACTAAACATCCAAATTGAAGAGTCTGTTTTATTAGCCTACACTATTTGTGTCTGTTGATTTTAATTGCAGATATCATTTTAAGTTTTTTTTTCTCTGCTTCAGTAGCCATTACATACACCAAACTTTTTCCACCAATTTTTTATTTTATTTTATATATATATATAGGGTTTGCTTATATAGGCTAGGTGATTTTTTTTTCTTTGTCCTTGACAGTTTTTTCTTTTGATATCCAAATTGTCATTTATCAGTCTGATGATGGTAATTACCTTCATGTGGATTAAATAACGTTAATTATTAAAGAACTGCTCAGAAGTTTTCAAACGCGAATTCAAAGAATTGCACACACTACTGTAAACGTGTCTGATTGTATTATTGCTTATAATTATTAACCTCCACTGTATATTTTGACAAATGAAGGTGCCTTTTAGCTACAGTTCTGCTTGATACAGTCTGCTAAAGTGCAGTAACACTCACCAGCAGCAGTCTGTGCTGCGGAGATCTCCAAGATGTCCAACATTGACTTTCCATCCAGTCTGCAGTCATTTGAGCAGGTGTCGAAACGGCTCAGGTACTCAAAGGCGGTCCTCTTTTTCATCCAAATGTCGCTACTTCCAGCCGTTTTCATCGCTTTACTCTTATTTGTATGAGAATCAAGCGAGGACCGATACAGTTTTCGCATTATTGTCGCGTTCCTGACAGTTTTTACCTTTTGTTTAACTTTCAAAAAAATTAAGCATAAACAAATATTATTCTGCTGATTTATATATTTATAGCGACTCAAAGGCAGTATAGTGTAGGCTTAGTAGCTTAACATTTCAATGACTAACAAATACTATTTTCGACCGACGTGGCTAGAAGATTTGCAAGTCCGACGGTTATTTTTTTAAACCAGCATGCACGTGCGTGTTCAGCAAACCGTACTGCGCGCCACACTAAACAACAAATACTAGATTTTACTTGTATAAACATGTAGAAAACATCATAAGTGAAAATAGTAATGACCGATTTACAATCAAAATAATATTTATAGTAGTTTAAACGCGTGTATCTTTATTGACTTTATAAAAATTTATTTAATTCACTTATGTGTTTTAAAAAGTAGCTTCACAATCAAAATAATATTTAAAGTAGTTTAAAAGCGTGTTTTTTTATTGACTTTATAAAAATGTATTTAATTCAGTAATGTATTATTTGATAAACTTATGAATATATTGTGGAAAGTTGGCAACAACTGTAAATGTTGATTATGATGTCCCTGATTTCACATCGCAGACTGTCTTCTGCAAGTTTTTTTTTTTTTTTTTTACTGCTAAAAATAAAACAAACGTCTATCAAACCTTAGCCGAGTTTCCATTCTGTCCCACAAGGTGGCAGCAATATCTTACATTTGCGCTTCAGTGCTTTTTTTTTTAATAAAAACTTTGTGTCACTTATATATATATATATATATATGTATTCTAATGTAGCTAAAATTGTGCCTTTGTTATTTCAATCATCTCAATGCCAATATGTCCGTGTACAATTGCCACCCTTTAAAAAAAAGGAGCTGGAGATTAAAATCTCAAAACAAGAAGTAGACTGGGTGGCTAGGGTGGACACACTGTGTCCAGTAGACCCTCCCTCTCTATTGTTGCTCATTAGGCAAGTATTGTTCAAGGTTGGGGCCAGCGAGACTGTTTAGGGTCGGCCTTCCTCTGTGCAATGTTCACAGTTTCCTTTTTTGTTTCTTCCTCTTTTTCTCTTCTCACCCATGCAGCTTTGTCTCTATTTTTGCATTGTACCAGTACAGGATTATTGCACTGTATGTTTTGCCCCCTGGGTAAACAGGGCTTGATGCATTAAACATGTGCACATTAATCCAATATAATCTGCCTGCTTGCCAGCATCCGCTGCTGATCAGAACCCAATGCTTTACCCCGCGACCCTCTTATTCTCAGTGTTTTCAACACGCTCAATGAACTCTTATTGGCAAATGACTACTTCAAAATACAGAACGAGTTACATTGCTTTAATTAATACTCTGCAACTTCTTTGCATATTAGAACTGCATGTAATGAAACATCCACCCAGTAGTACAGGCATAATGGAAATAAGCATATAGGCCATATTATATCAATTGAGAAGGAAAACTTTTAAAACAGATGTGAAAAGAAATACGCCTACATAGCTGTTAATCATGTATGCATGCACTTGCTGAAGCGCCCACACACACTATCATTCGCCTCCTTCAAATAGGCCCATGTGCAGTCTAACAGGTTGCTAAAAATGTATTCTCGCTGCTGACTGATATCTATGAGTTTTTCCAACAGCATTAAAAAAATAGTAATTGCGACTCACAATTCTTTCTGAGTTTATATCTGCATTTTCTTAAAATTGCAAGATGTTAATTCACAAGTGCACTTCTGAGTTTACATCTTACAGTTGTGTTTTTGTTACTACCTCGTGCACAAAATGGTAATTATGACTTTACACAATTCTGAGTTTATATCTCACACTTCTGGGGAAAAAAATCTCAGCTGTGGAAAAAGTTATTATATTTATTTATTATATTTATAGTTATTATATATATATATATTATTTTTTTTTATTTTTATTTTTTTTGGTGAAAACAAGGTTCCATAGCTTTCCAATGAGGTGCTAGTTTGCATGTCACCAAAATGAATAGGAAAAGATGAGGCAAAGACACACAATGCTGCTATTGATTCTTGTGAACCAGCATGTTTGTGAGTATGTGTTTTGAAGTCTCATAGGAAATCTCTGCACTTTATCACTCTGCATTTATCTGCACTCTGATAAATTAATGTTCAGCGCATATGACAGCCAGGTGCTGTTTCAGTTTGCATGATTGCTTTCAGAAATATTTGCATACATTATTACTGCCTACATAGGCAGGATCCTAACTGTCACACATCCTCAAAAGTGACTGATTTGACATCTATGTAGTTATTGTTTCTGTGTGGGAAACTCATGAGGGTGAGCAAATGATGACAAATTTCTGGGTGAACTATCCCTTAAAGTCATGTCAAAAAGATTGCATTTATAACCTGAGCACACATGAACGGCACAGCAAAGTTGGAATTATTAGAGATTTCTTTAAACCCTGGTTTGCCAAGATGGGGGCGTGCCAGTGAGAAAACATGGAGAAAACGATGGATGCAACATCTAATGCTGAAAATTATATAGTTTTCCTTTACTGTAAAATTATCTTTGTTGCATGTACAAAATATGATCGTATTGTACAATTACGAAAGAATGTACATTGATTCAGTTTACAGTGACTTCATTATTAAAAACATACAGCAAAAACATAAATCACTTTACATAAAAAAAGTGATTTTAACGCGTCTGACATCGTAAGATTTACATAAAGCACATAAATACATGAACTTCCCAGGTGGACTTGAATTCGTAGACCGTCCCAGGCAGTGCACACATATTCACGAACATTTTTAATTACACCGTATTATTTAAATATATTTAAATATTTTATAAATACTTTTTTCAGTTCTGAATTAAATGTTTATTTTTCAGACTTGCCTGACTTTGAAGTAGGAGCTTTCCAGGGGGATTTTAAGACTGCATCAGAGCCAAAGGCTCCATCTGAAATCACATATTCTCTAAGTAGGTACTTCTTTTTAATAAGCACTGCACAACCATTAAAAAAGTATTCTATATACAGTGAATGTAATCTGGACATACTACATTCTACTAAATTTTTACTTAGTAGATAAATATTTGGATGCAGCCAACATTTCTCATTATTTAACATATCATAACGTAAATGCATTACGTTATACCAACAAAACTATGGTGTAAACCAGGTCGAAATGAATAGCTCTTAAAGATAACAATTGCAGATTAGCACTATTTACAGTGTGGGTTTTGGAAGAGAGATATATCTAGCTGTGTGTGTTCGATCAATTCATACATCCATATGCATCCGTTAACTGGATGGCCAAGGAAGGAAAACTGCACATTAAAGTCAAGTTGTGTCTTTTAGCTTTGTTAATGCAGACTGTTAGGATTCATTGTTCCCTATAGACAAAGGTACTTATCTCTATCAGAGGCAGCCTTTGTGAGCTCCTCCGGATGCTGGGGGTGGGTGAACATAAAACACACAGGGTCAGGAGGGAGACCCTGCCCACCTTAGTCTTTTCAGTGAGCGGCTCGAGCAGTCAGACACAACAATATGGAGTCTGAGCATGGGCTTATGTACCATCCTAGTACATGGAAATGTGATGTAATACGACCATTTCAACTGTAATCAAATATTTAACCATGTATTGGTGGAAGAAAACAGATTCAGTAAAAGAACATTGTGCTAAATGGAAAACCATTTTATTTTTCTGTAACTGTAGGCCTTGAACGAGCCTGTTTGCTGAGCTGGGCTTAATGACTACACATTTTTCATCTGTGCAGTCGAGTTATGGAGTTATCTCATTTTAAAAATGGATTTCCTTTGAAGGGGCCTCCAGAGCAAGTGGCTTTTTGCAGAAATATGAAAAGTGGACAGTGGTGTCTTGCTTCTGGCAAGTGTCTTATAATGCAATTGTTGAACTTTTTATAGAAAACCAGGAAGGCTGAGAGATTACATTGCTGTGTTTTAATAACACATGGCCTTTTGCAACCACGTTTCTGCCCACAGTCAGAATGTGATGTCATTACATCAAGGGGATGTACTATTCGATGTTTTGTGCAGATTGTGTACTAAAAACCTAACTTGAACCCAAAACACTGAATCTGACTTTCACGGTCTCCGGTTGTTCCAAACCTCTTTTGACTTTCTTTCTTAGCACACACACACAAATATATTTGGAGTAATGTTGCAGTCCAGACTATACTTGGGCCCCTGACTTTCATTGTATAGACAAACACTGAGATTCTTTTCAAAATACTTTTTTTGTGCTTCACGGAAGTTAAATATAGTTTTGGGGTGACATGAGCATGAGTAAACAATGACGGATTTGTTTTTAACTGTGTAGTTTTCCTCATATGTTTTTTGGATGCTGTAGTATATTGTGGACTGTTGATGATCATCATGTTCTCCAAACCTCAGCAAAGCTCTGCACTTCACCTTAAATCATTCTGTTCTCAAAAACATTACCCCTGCTCTCATGAGATGTACAGTACTGATCTGGAGCATAAGCGAAATGGTAAAAAATAGTTGAATATGTGTTTGTGCGTACTGTATGAAAGGTCAAACTGGCATTGAGACTCCCTGGCTCCATCCAGTTGAACAAAGTTGAGCTTACTATCAGGAAATTATGTTTCCTTCGGATGGGACAATTCGGATTGTTTCTAAATTTAGTGAATTCCTTTGGATCAGAGAGGTTGTGATATCCCAGAATATACCATCTCCCAGGAGGAACATTGAGAATGGATTATTATTGGCTACCTCTGATTGTCATCAGAGATAAGCGTTCCATTGACAAGAAGACGAAGTGTGGCACAAGTCAACTCAAAAGCACGACATGCTAATGCTTGTGGGCTGAAGTGTGATGTAACATTTTTTTATGATTGTCAGAGACAGAGTTTCTTTACATTGTTAGGGTTTTTAACACACAATCTGAATTACAAATTTCGTTTATAATTTATGTGTATGAAATTAAGTTTCTTATTTATCAAAACAATATTAATTTATTAAATATTATCGTTATTAAATATTCAAATTCCTAACTTTTGTATAAATCCTATCTCTAATTCTTGTGTAATTGTGCATGCAGGTTTTTATTCCCTAATTTATACACTAAATGGAATATTTCTACTTCCATTCAAAAATATAAGTAAATTAATAAAATATGAATTAATTAAATATGAATTGAGAATTAAAATAGAATATGTTTTCTAACTCTTATCCTACATTTCACTTTTTATGACAATAAGAGAAAATATGCGGTATTTGTACATGCTAAAATTACCTTCTAACACAGCAAAAATATTTGTGCACTTCTGGATATCTAAAAGCGACTATATTGAGATTTAAACATCATCTGAAAGCAGAATAGACAAGCATGTTTTTTTTGTTTTTTTTGGATAGGACAATATTTGGCCGAGATACAACTATTTGAAAATTTGGAATCTAAAGGGGGGAAAAAAATCTAAATATTGACAAAAATTCACCTTTAAAGTTGTCCAGATGAAATCCTTAGCGATGCATATTACTAATCCAAAATTAAGTTGTGATATTTTTACGTTAGGAAATTCACAAAATATCTTCAAGGAACATGATCGTTACTTAACATCTTAATGATTTTTGGCATAAAAAATAAATCAATAATTTTGACCCATACAATTGTTGGCTATTGCTATAGACATGCCTGTGCTACTTGGGTTTTGTGGTCCAGGGTCACAAATAATTAAAAGAAATGTTGATAATTTATTTAAAAAATACTGTATTTAAGTTACTAATTTAAATTGTACTTTTAAATATATAAAATGTATTTAAAATAAATATTACATTTGAAATATTACAGTATTTAAGCATTTTTTTTACTAATTTGCTGAATGGGTATAATACATGCAGTTTGTATGACCTTAAATAAGTTAAATATGTTAAATAAGACCACAAGAAATAATTGTGCATAACTATTTATGCACTTCAAAGATCGTCTAAAAAAATAGTGAGGAAAAAAATAGATGTTGGTAGTGGTATATTCCAGTGTGCATATGTATTCACTGTATGTGTTCGAACGTGTGTTTTTCATCTTTGTAGGACCCTTAATTCCTTGACAGTTGCCTGCTGTACGGTGCTTGCTCTCTGCTCTCTAACAATCTGCTCAGCGATGTGTGACCAGATATTGTGCATCTGAATCCTACACTAGACTACTGATGCAGCGGGAGAGGGGAGGAGAGAGGAAGAGGGAGAGAGAGAGAGAGAGAGAGAGAGTGTGCGACCAAAAACGATTTCTCTCCCACACGCACAGAGAGACAGATCTCGCTGTCCTGCAGTGGAGTGCTGGTGGCTCTTCTGGATTCTCTGTTTACTCTCTTCCACTGGGAGAAAGGTAAGTTTCTCCTTCTGTCCTTCATCTCTCCAGAAATGTTTCATTGTAGAAGCTACAGCCTGGTTCCTGATTTCGGTATAATATATATGTGACAGTCTCAGTACGGTGACTCGGGTCCATAAACATTTGTATTTTTCATTGACACCCACGGCTCGTGCTCTTTCTTGTGCTTAATGGATGGTTGTGTTCCTCTCAGACCTCTTCACACATTCACATATGAAAAAGCTCTGCGTTTCAGACGCATTCTGCTCCTTTGGTAACCATGGCGAAGGCAGCCGGCGTAGCAGCCTGTGCGTTTTGAGATAATCAGGTGATCCGGATGCTTGAAGAGAAAAGCCCACAAAAACATTAACGTGACAGGTCATTCATCATGTTTTCACAGGCAAGTGTAATTGGCGACTTCTGAGCAACAGCACTGTGCATGTGCCAAGACAGAAAATGGTGAAAAACATTTGCAACATTTGGAAAATACAGTGAAATAGGCAAAGAATCACAAATGTCAACAGGTTGTTTGGACCACATTGATTAACATCTTTAAAAACAAATTAAAGAATTTGACTGACAGATATCAGATAACACATTTTGGAGTATGTTGAGTGCGTATTCTGATACTGCTAGCAGGGGATTCAGTGAAACAACCAGCATTGATGGTTGATGGCTGGGAGCAAACAACTATAATCAAGATATATAATTAATTTCCATGCACACACAGGCTAAACATAAATGGATTGATTCATTCAGGCCTGCAACAAGATAACATTGTTAATGAACACTGTGGTGACTGACCACCATGAGGACGCAGAGAGCCGTTGATGTGGAAAATTATTGTGTGCAATGTGCGTGGAGTCAACAGTATTGAGCCCAGTGTTTTGCAGTGTGAGGGAATGGGAGGAGAAATATTAGCTGGGTTTCCATCACTCTGCTTTTATGCGCACTTTGAAGTATCGCATCAGAATCGAGTGATGGAAATGCTTAATTTCGAATAAAAATACTGTAATTCGCGAAATAGTTTTAACGCTCGCTTGAGGTGGTTTCTGAAAATTATTATATTCAGTAGCTTTCCTACTTTTCGTAGTGACGTATAATCCCAGTTTATCAGAGAGTGACGATTTTGTTCCCTTTGTCTCGTTGGATGGAAACAGTGCTTGTTTGCAAATGTATTGTGCGATATTCCTGTTTCCAGTTTATACATAAAATTCGCCACTTTTGATGGAAACCCAGCTATTGTGTAAAATAACAACACAATAACATCACCGGTCGATTGAGGTGATTTAAGGGGTTCTGTAAAACTGGACTTTGCCCTTGGTTTGATGTTATTGTGTCCAGTTGACTACTGTGGTTACAGTTAATGGGTGCTCAATATGACACCAAAACTACTGATTTTCAAACAATCAAGTATTTTTTATGTGAATCAATAATAATATAGATAAATGCATCTAATAAACCTAGCGTACAGCTACTGATAAGAGCTGAAGATCTTTGCCCGAACCCGGCGGGAAAATTATATAATTTTACAGGGTAAATGAGCGGTCATGTGATGTGTTTCTATTAGCGCGAGAAAGATGGGAAAATGTATGCGGAGTAGGTGAAACGGAGGCTTGCCTTTGGCGATTACGTTTTGGTTGCACCAACAGCTAAACCAAAGTTGAAGGTGTGGAATAGTTTTAACCATGTTTATAATGAGAATAATGAGCCATTGGGTTATATTTCTGGACGCACCATCAGTGAGCGCAGGAACGCGCTGAAGCCATGTGGATTTAATAATTTTCTAATCTTGGTGAGTAAAGGTTTTTCAATTTATAACTAAATAATAAATGAGTCTTAAATGCATAATGTAGACAGAGTATATAGGCTAATGTTGGCATTATGCATTATTCTTTTATTAAATTTCAGCTGCTAGTGGCGAAGCAAATCCAGCGGAGCCTTTATCTTAATTTCATTATTGCCAGATACCCTTCTTAATTTATCTTAATTTAATTTAAGAAACACTCGTTTTTATTGGTGCATTGACCTATTTATAGGCTAAATGAGCCTATGGCTATAGGCCTAGTTAGAGTGCTGAGATGTTACGATTTAATTTATTTTTTTTGTTTCCAACTTCCAAGTGGCCTATAGCCTACGTTAGTCATGAATAAATTGTTAAAACATGTATAAATGACTCATTCTTGACAAAAGGTAAAAGAGCCGTGTGCGTGAGAACATTCGAATAATGTTGTGCTGTAAACGGGTTCGGGCTTTTAAAAAGCTGTCAATTAAAATGTACTTGTCGGGCTCGGGCCGAAATCTGTCGGGCTCAGGTCCTGTCGATTACAGCTCTACTACTGATGGTGTGGTTTTACTGACATTGTGATGTTTTTCAATCACAATACACAAAAGAAAGAACATCTTAAAAATGACTCTAAAACCTCTTAATTAGACTTAGATGTCTTTAATCCTGATTTAAGCGATTTTACTACTTCAATCCTTTGTAGCCTAGGATTAAGTTTGATTTCTATTTCTGTGTTTTTTGGCGAACCACACTAAATGTTCTTTGTTTAGGACTAAGTTGCATTTGGACCATGAAACGCCAGACCATGGCTGCTTTGGTTCATGGTTGGGTTAATTTGAGGTTAAGGTTAGGCTAATGGCTTTCGCTGTCTGTAAAAACCTTTAGACGGTGTTTAAAGGAAAACCCTGTGCTTTTTATGGCTGGAGGTCATAAATATCCCCTCCCCCATCTTGTCTATAGGATAAGAACCAGAAAGGCTCGGTGAATAAATCATTTGATTTCATAAAGACATGAACCAATGATTCCCACAGCCATCATGCACGTCTAGAGGCCTGTTAAAATAATTGATATCATGATGGGTCGATCCGTCAGCACTTAAGAGGGTCCTCAACACTAGACCTACTTTAAACACACATATATTTGAAAGAAGGATATTTTGACCCTAACCCTCTGTTTTTACAACCTTCTCTGTTCTCTGATGGGTTCATTCAGGTCCTCTCTCATCTGGTCAAGTGAAATCACTATTTTGCCTCTCATTGATTAAGTAATGCGTTGGATCAAAAATTCAGTTTACAAAAGATGGTGATGGCTGTGGTTCTCAACTGGTGGGTCCAAACAGGATTGTGGAGAGCTAGAAAAAACAATGCTGAAAGACACATAATAAAATACAATTGTATATAGGTGTGACAGCAAAAATTTTAAAGAGAGAGGAAAATATTTTAATTTCAAAAGGTTTGCAGCTTAGGTGAGCATAAAAGTCTTCTTTAAAAAAAAAATAAAAAAAAATCTTTCTGACCCCAGACATTTAAATGGCAGTGTACTCAAAATACACACCTTTTTAATCTCTTTGTATAACTTTACATAATGTGTTTGTGTCTGTAAATTTGCTGTTAGCTTATGTTTTTCACAGCAGCTATTAAACATCTTTGAATGGATCATTCAGATGCAAATTAACTTTTAATTGTTCAGTTATACGGGAACCAATGATCCTGATTCTTCTCGCAAAGTCAAATCTGTTGCACATCCAACTGTAATCTGTATTTTGACACATAAAATTAATCTGTCACTTGGTGAAAGAAATGAAGCAGATGCCAAACTGAAAAAAGTATAAAACTATACAACTATATTTAAAAATAGTATAAAACTATATTTAAAAATAGATTTCGTATCGTTGGGCCTCCAAAATCCAAAACCTGGATCTTGAAACGAAACCATCTGAGAACCACTGAATTAGAGTAAAAATGTCAATTGTGACAGTTTGGATGATAATTGCAATTGTTATTAGGATGATTAGGAGTAAGAATAAAGTTTTAATGGTGGGGGGGGGGGGTTACAGACGGTGAAGGTCAAGGTTCTATAATAATATAAAAAACTCAAATATAAGAAACTCATCAGGAGTAGCTCTCGAGCACTCGCTTTTTCCCTTTTTCTGCTTGAGTGAATACATCCAGCTCTGGCAGGCCCTTTCTTTGCCACGCACAGTAGAACAAAACGACAATGAAAGAGTGAAGGGAGAGAGAGAGAAATGATAGAGAGGGGGAAAGAAGAAAAGAGGGGGGTCTAATAGTAAAGATCAGTGCTATACAGTCATTTATGTTTCCTCTTTGGTACCGACTCTGACACATGCACAGCAGCGTTTGTGATGCTGTTTAACAAGCTCCTGTGGGGTCTGACTTTCTGAGGCATTTAGCTCAGACAAAACTGTTCTTAAAACATTTCAGAACATGTGAAAGAAAAACGCAGGGGCTGGCAAATCAACTGATCTGGCATCTGATACATTTTTGGAGAAATCTGGCCTGTAGTAATGCGGTCTTTGATAGCGAGGTTGTAGAAGACGGGACTCTATTCGCTCAAAGCAGGTGGTGTGTGGTAATGAGTAAACAGTCTGAGTAGTGATGACGGTAATGACTATGACTCAGCCAGGTTTCAACTGCGCCCCCTGTGAAAAGATTACGCTTGTTAAAAAAGCTTCCGAAATGGTGGGAGACATCACAAATGGTGAGAGTATTATGGTGGTATGCAGTTCTGACACTACCATTCTGCTCTTGCTATGCATAGTAAGCAGATGTTCTGTATGCACAGAATAGCTGGATATCAAAATGTGCTGTGTACAAGCACAATATATTTTACAAGGTACTGCATCCTATAATTCAGTATGTTGGCCTTGACCTTGCTTTTTCAGTGTGACATGGAAACAATATTTTATGTTTTATTTGATTGGACCATTATTTTTTTAGAGAAATTAATATATATATATATATATTTTTACCTTATTTTTTGAGTAAGGATGCGTGTAATTGATCAAAAGTAAGCAGTAAAGACATGCTTCTTTTTTTTAAGTTTCTATTCATCAAAAAATGCTGTAGAAGAAAAACTATTACAGTTTCAGATGTTCAGATGTTTTGGATTTTCTTACAAAGACAAATCTGAGATCCATCAGTCTTTTTTAAATCCATTTGCCCAGAGCCAGTTAGTTGGTTTAATCTAGTAAGCAAACCTCATTAAGCTGTGAGATCTTTAAAAAGACTCTTGAGGGAGGCAATTTCTGCGATACAGATGGCATTGAGAGACGGAAGAGACACAATGGGGTTACAGAAAGAAATGAAATGAAAGAATTTCATAATACTTATGCCACTGTTTGCTGACCAAAAACAACTGATGTTATTCCCAGCGGGAGAGTAGAGAGTTTTTGCAGTTTCGAGAACAAATCAATTGCGTGAGGGGGAGAGAAAGTGAACGAGAGAGAGAGAGAGAGAGAGGGCGAGAAAGAGGGATGCGGGGGTGGCAAAGAAAGAAAAAAAGAGTCCAAGTCTCACTCCGAGAGAAATTCCATCAAATTCAACTCCTCTCACTGAGGCTACAGGCCATCAGCTTTATACTCCAAAATTAGCCCAAAGCTCCACAAAGAAACCGGCCTCTATACCTCCTACTACACCACCCCCATATATACATACACGGCCACAAACAGACCTCTAGTCTCACATTAGTATTCTTCAAGAGCCCTGCTTCTATAATTGCTCTGTCAATGGAGAGTTGAGGCCACCTCTGGGACAGCAGAAAGATATGAGTTTGGCATAAACTCAAAGGCTTAAACTTAAACAGATCCTCTTACAGGTGTGATGGGAAAAGCTCTACTATATAACTTAGTTGAAGTGAACTGACCGGATATAAATGTTTATTGCATCTCTAGGTTATCTGCAGCAGAAGCCTGGTGCATCTCGTGGGCGTTCCTCGGAAATTCAGACACCATGTGAGCAGTGGTCCGTGACGACATAAGAGGGGCAGAATGCTTCTTCTGCGTGGGACTCTTGTGGTATTCTCTCTCTTCAGCTCTGTCAGTGGGTTTTTCGGCGAATATGGGCCAAAACCGACGACCCAGACCAAGGCAGGCTCCAAAGGATGGGGCATGCCCAACTTTAAAACATTGAAATCTAACATTCCATTCTTTGATTTGGGATCACGACTTTTATTCGGTGGCACTAAAGGGTCTGCTACTACAAAGGTGAGCACAGCTTTCCCAGAAGCAACCACACAAAACTATACTCTTTCTTCGAAGGACTTAAACCCAAAATACCAGCCGACCACAACCTCGTTTGAGGTACTTCAAAGCAGCACTGTCCAGACAGGCACCCTGCTGCCTTTAAAATCAGCTAAATTGCCACAGAAAGATGGAACAGAACCTCCTAAACTTTTTCAAAGCTATGATCTTGATCTTTGGCCCCCTAATAATGGCCAAAGCACAGCGAAAACCCCACAAACAATGATATCTAAACCAGAAACCCAAGCATACACTGTAACCACGGCTCAGAGTACCAGCACCACGCACACTACAACACTGAGACCGATTACGGAAACCATGACCGTTTACAGTGACCAAACTGTACCCACAGATACTCCGTCAACAATGTCAGAACTCACAACACAAGCGTACACTGTATCCACTGCTCAGAATACCAGCATCATGCAAACTAAAGCACTGAAACTGATGACGGAAACCATGAACACTTACAGTGACCAAACTATAGCCATAGACACTCAGGCAACAACGTCACAACTTACGATACCTTCATTCCAAACCACACATTTCCTCACACCAGCAGAATCAGAAGTATCTACCCAACCTTTGACCACTGTTAACACTGGACAAAACACAACAAACATGGCCTCGAAACTAGAACGGACACCTTTTAAAACCACTGACAAGGCTCTGGATGGAGTTTCGTGGGTAGAGCAGACCACAAGCCCATCAGAAAAGAGAAGAGTGCAAAGTGTTGGCCCAGATCCTACTCCCTCCCTATCAGCAGGAGGTAAGTCAACCCCTCCTTTGTCTTTTCATTTCCAACCCAAGCATATGATCCAAGATAAGCAAAAATGTACACAATTTGACCCATCCATAGCTGGCATGGGTGTATTACAGTACATTTGTTCTTATGTTATACCTTTATTTAAGGTGAAAATGGGTGTTTAATGAATTGCAGAGCCTTACTGATAACCAGTCAAGGGTTAGCAGTGGAATCAGTACGAATGAATTATTGATTAATAACATAAAAATACCTAAATTATGCTAACTGTTGTCAATAATTAGTGAAAAGAATGTTTCATTTCACAGTAAGAAGAAGAACCGCCCCATGATGTCTGATGTTTGTTCATATAGTTAGTCTGTGAGCTTTATTCCTGGCAAGGAATATATATATATATATATATATATATATATATATATATATATATATATATATATATATATATATATATATATATATACATATATATATATATATATATATATATATATATACATATACATATATATACATATATATACATATATATATATTAGAGGTGGGCATAGATTCATTTTTTTAATCTAGATAAATCTCACTGTGATCTTGAAATTAATCTAGATTAAAATGGCTCATTCGAATTCTGCCGACGACATTCAGAATATGTGTGTTACCCAAATAAAATTGACAAACAGTAAGTCTTTGAGAAGGGGTTTATCAAGCTAGGTGGTGCATTAGAAAAGGGGCTCATCTCCTGTTTTCAAAATGCATCACAAACTGCTTGAAAAAGCTGTAAACTAATTCCACATTGCACAAGGTGCAAACAACCTTACGCCTGTTTCACACATACTCTGTCTGCAGTGCGTATGCGTTGCATATTTTTTTATGCACCCATGTTAACGGACTACTACCGAGTAACACAGACGGACTGCATACGCACTGCAGACGGATTATGTGTGAAAAATGTAAAAATGAAGTATACAATGAAACCTACATTTATTCATACACCTTCAACATTTCTCACATTATTACAGTTTTGCTATATATATAAAAAAATATATCTGGTGTGTGAATAATTTTTGGTTTGACTGTTAAAACTACAAAGTAGTCAAGAGCAGTGAGTGATTTTCATTTTCATTTTCTTGGATTAACATTACAGCAGCCAGTCGCTAAATTAGGCGCGGTCACTTTAAGAGACGATGAACGCATCCAATATAATACACATCCCATTTTTTTCCTCAACTGTTTACTTTCACTTAAGAAATAACCGTTATATTTTGTATGTTTTTGTCGGCACTAGAGCAAAAATAAGCAAATTCAATGTTCAAGTGTTTTGATCAAAACACTTGAAAACGCTTATTTTTAGCGTCTCAAGACGCCTTTCTCTGTGTGAGCCCTGAACACCGGAACACCGGAACACCTCGAGTACTGAATTGGACTCTTTCACATATTTTAGTTTGTTCAAACTGCGATTTGTATTTGTTCGATCAGGTGCAGGAGGGACTTCGAGGAGAACTTTGCAGAAGAGAGCTCTGTCCGTGATACACGGCTCTCGATCTCTCTATGCACCGAACACAGCACGCGAGTAACCAGCTACTCTGTTAAGCTTTTCCGTGTCTTGTGTTTGGATGCTTTAATGTTTAAATCGACAAGCGTTACGTCTTAAAAACACGTGAAAAAGATAAGCTTTCATGACGATGCGCAGCAGTGGCCCGTCAACTGTCCTGAGCATCTTTTTAGGCTGGCCCCAGTCAGACTATATCAAGGTGAAAGTCATCATAGCTTGCTTAGTGTAGACCCAGCTGCCAACCTAACTTTGAGAATAGATCACCGGCGATATTTTTTTTATCGCCCGATAAGAGGTTAACGCCGATAACGGCCCACCACTAATATATATATATATATATATATATATATATATATATATGATGCGATACTACTACTACTACAGTATGTATACAGTGAGACGAATGTGACACCAAAATCAAGACAAATTTTGTGTGAAAAAGGTTACTATATAGTGCACATAAATTTCATTCTCATTACCATAATGCAGAAAAAATTTGAAGTAAATTTGTAAAGTTCCTACTAAACATAAAATAATAGAAGATTGTTTTATTAAATTTAATTTATGCAGATTCTTAATCTTATTCTTGGCTTATGTGCACGGAATGCTTTATTTATTTTTTTTACAGAAAACTGCTCCAATCCAAATGTAGTTATTTACATTTACATTTATGTCTGACCAAATCTAATGAAGTCAGCAATGACAACAATGTACTGTTATGTACTAATGTTTGAAATGTTTGTTGCATATTTTGTAATGTTGCTTAAAAGAGTCATACTGTTTAAAAAGCATTTTTCCACTACAAAACTACTGGCATCATTGAAGGTCAAATTAGGTCCGGTTTACCCACTGCAGGGACTTTTTTTTTGTAACGGTTTGCAACATTTTGATCCAAGGTCAGTGCTTACTATACTTTAGTCATTAAAAAGAAGATCTAGACCTAAGCTCATGATGCGATCCAGACGAATCAATACAGACCTCCTTGAGATGAACATACACTAAAACTCTCCAGATATATGTGACAATAGTGTGCCAAACACCTAAATATGGTGTATGTGAGGTGGCCAAGCTTGCTAACCAGTATTGACATGGCTCTGTTTGATATCTAGAGCTAAGGGAGCAGTAAGACAGGTGTGTATGTGTACAGTAAGCATGGGATTTGCACTGGAGAAGCAGCCAGTTGGGCGGTATGTGATCAGTATTCCAATGGCAGAGTCAGCAGAGCCAGTGAATCCTCAGGGACGATGTTTTTCCGCACCGTCTGTTCATGGATGCTGAGCATGCCTCTCTCAACATTTAGTCTCCTTTTCTCAATTCACTCTATCCATCCTCTCTCGCAGTAATAGGCCTCTCCTGACGTTTACTGGGCATCTCTCTTTTTTTTCCGGCAATAAGTCTCATTTAGCCCTTCAGTCTCATGTTTTCTTTCAACCTCTCCTGGCTCCCAGAGACATGTTTTTCCATGTCCTTCTCTTTTCCTTTCCTCTCGAACTCAACGAATCTTTTTTAAGATGACGGAGAAAGGAAATGCATAGAAAGAGAGATTTTCAGAAAGGAATATGGGGAGTCAGAATATCATCTTTTGTGTTCCACAGCAAAATGAAACTCATACAGGTCTGGAACGACATGAGGGTAAATGATGACAGAATTTACATTTCTTGGTGAACAATCCCTTTACGAACCACACATACATACATATATATATATATATATACATATATATATATAGTTCTTAAAGGGATTGTTCACCATGTGCCATGTTTCTGTAGTGCCTTCTAGAAGTGGTAAAAATTTGTAATCAGTAAAAAACCCAAAAATCAAAGACAATTTAGTATTGTGGTGGTATATAAAACATGTACATTTAGCAATAGATACATCAAAAAGGGTTGTAAATAAATATGCTCCCTGCACTTGTAGAAGGCACTACAGAAACATGGCTCATACTCTAAAGGGCATGATACACTGTCTCTGCATTTGTGGGTGTGGGTGTGTGAAACAGCAAATTATTGACTAATGTTTGGGTCACCTTGTCTTCTGGAGGTGCAGGCAGCCACAAATTGCTTATCCCCCACCTCAAAAACACGCCGGAGCTGAGAGCAAGGTCAATTACCACACTGGAACTGAGAGGAGGAGGGGAGACTGGGAAAGAGGAGGGCATTAAACAGGAAAGAAAGAGTGTTGGAATAGTGATGGACTGGAAAGAGAAACGAGCGTGAATCTCTCGAACACTGTCTGGGTCACATGCAGGGTTGCCAGGTCTGTGAAAAAAACAACTAATCTAAGGGCCAGTCAAAAATAGCCTAAAACTAGTCCAGTGACACTAACCCAAAATATGCTACTCAAATTCTTAAAATACATTATACAGTCACTGTTATGCATTATACAAAATAAAAATCACTATATCATAAACAAAATCTGTTTTCATAAATGCTGCACTGCAAAATCTTTCAAGTTTCCAATGCAGCTACGATTTTTAACATGCAAAAGTGTCTGAAGACCATACAAGGGTTTGACCTGTAATGAATATAATGCAAATCCTCTATTTCTTTTCTTTGGGATGAAACACCACTGAACTCTAGGGTTGTTAATATGCTAGATCATAAACTAAACGGTTGTCAAGGATACGGCTCTCAGGCTGGTTACAATGTGATTGTTGTCATGGCAACACTGCTGAAAAGTGCTATGTAGTGTATTGTTGATGGGTGTGTTTCGGGTAAACTGAGGACAGAGGCATGTGCAGGCTGTCACTAGAACATACACTCACAAACAATACACTTAAAGTATTCACCTCACTGTCATTTCATAGAAGGTTAATCCTATGATTAGGATCTCTCGAAGCGTCTAGACCAACCAAATCATTACAGCCTGTGTGGAGATTATGTGCGACTTCAGTGAATCCAAACAGAAGGAAATTTTGTGATGTTTTTTATCCTAAAAATCCTTTTTAAAATGAAATTCAGACTGGCCTTTTTAAACTGAATTGTGTTCATAATCTCACACACAAACACACACACACATTCAGGCCCATGAGGGAGATTAAATGATTTATGTCACACTGTGCAGAGGCCAAAATTACAAATTCTGATGTAATTCCCTCTTTATTAATGGTGACCAGGGAGAGAGGAGGAGGGTAGACGAGAACAAGGCAGGAAGATGAAGGTAAAGAGGGTTGCTTAGATGAATAACTAGCTCTGAGAGAACATTTCTCATAATCTAATGAGGACTGGTGATCTGGGTGGCTCGGACAGAGAGTGATGGGGGACGTTTGACGCCTCATTTGAACACAGCCTGTTTAATAGACAGAATCTTTAAATCACCAGTCAAGAGACAGCAGAGAGTAATTCAGTATGAGGCTAATGTTGGGGCAATGCATAGATACATGTGTAAATACAAATCTAATTACATTTTTTCTTTTAAAAATGAAGATTGCGAATCCAGGTTTGCTTGTAGAGTTGCATAATTTAGCCAAAACTGTGTGACGTCAAAATGGCTATAATTAAAAAATAATTACTAATTGTTGTTGTTATTGTAATAAAAGTAAAAGAGGATGCAAATGCTTTTAAAATATATCACTGTAAAATAAAAAATCTAAACCACTACAAATTTATATTACAAATATTTATGGCTGGCTGGATTTCTTTTGTGTTGATAAAAAAAAAACCACATGGAGCACTTTAATATTCTCTTTTGTTTAAGGGATAGTCCACCCAAAAATTAAAATGTCGTCTTGTCGTTCCAGACCTGTATGAGTTTCTTTCTTATGTTGAACACAAAATATGTTTGGAAGAATGCTGGTAATCAAACAGTTGGTGGTCACCATTGATTCCAAAGTATTTATTTCCCTGTTATGGAAGTCAACAGGGACCAACAACCGTTAGGCTCTTCAAAAATTCCACAAAATATCAACTTTTGTGTTCGACAGAAGAAAGGAACTTAAACAGGTTTGGAACAACATGGGGGTGACAACCTTTTCGTTTTTGGGTGAACTATTCTTTTAAGCAATTCTCATTACAAGGATGGAAAGTTGGTTGGATGGATACAGTTGATATAGAGGAATAGATAAATAGATTGATGGGAAGATATTGATGGATTTGATGTGGGTTGATGGATGGAGATGGAAGGATTTATAAAGATAATATATAAAGATGGATATATATTAAACATAAGCTACATAAAAATGGAAATTAATGGAAAAATATAGATATAGATGGTTTAGACAGATGCAGGGATACACAGACAGAAAGACAGATTCTCCTACAGAAAATCATGGAATCAAGTGGTGCTTGATGGTTTAGCATGAGTGAACCCCTGCCAAGAGAGGATGAGTAGAGCTCTGCACAATCACACACACACACACTCGCTGTCCTTTTGTAGTCTCCCTGCTTGGTTTGGTGCAGAGCTCATTATTCATGCTAATGAGAGACAGTATCATCACCAGAGTGAAGATCTGTTGTGATCAGACTTGAAACATACATCCTGACAATATACAAAAAAGAACATCATGCAGGTCTTAAGCAGTTTCCACAAGGAATTAATGTAGACACACAAACAGTCTTGAAGTCACCCTAAAGGTCATGTTTGTGTCTAAGCAATGAAAGCTTTGACTTAGCTTAATATACTCACAAGTCTACACACTTATTTGGGCACATTTATGCTACACATCCATACATAGAGTCCATACGCACACGCATGCCCAAACATCTGCATAGTTACACATTTGGGAATGTAAATATTTCATCATAAAATCTATTAATAAAGAATGTAACAAACACAGAAGCTTGATGTGTGGTGCTTAATAGGACAAGCTATTTGAGTCGGATCTGTGGGAATCATTGACCAGTGACCAGATATTAAACACTCTGGCCTCATTGTGTCAGGGCTGTTTTCGGTCCTAGTAAGGTATGTGTTTTGCACAGCGACACACAACCTAGTGACTGTTTGTAGCTGTTTCTCATAGGAAAGTTTTGCTTCGGATTAGTCTGATTATCCTGCTTTGTCACAAAGATAAGGTTTTCGTTTCTGATCCGTAATAAAGCTCAGTCGCAGTAGAGTAGGCTGCGCATATTCAAACATGAAAGGCAAGTTATTGTAATTAAACAATGGGAGATCAAATCCTGACCCTGAATACTGCAGAAATCTGTTTGACATAACTAGGTTAGAAAATGTTCCTGTTTCTTGATTCTTTCAGTCATAACTTTCGTTCAGCACCACATTCTCAGACTTGTGTGCTCTGTTTTCCCAGAAGGCTTCCCATGGGAGGAAGGCGATAAGGAAACGGGGAAGAGTGCTGATCTGACAACACAAGAGCGACACGATGAACTGACAACATCAGCTAGCGTGACGACTCTCAGGAACACAGGTAATTATGCAATACACGCCTTTATGTAATCTACACCTGTGATAATTATACTCCGGTTTTCATCTTGGGACATGAACCAGTTTTCAGAATTCAAGTAAAATGGAGAAAGATTCGACCTGAGTAAATAGCACTCCATCCAGACTAATCTGTTACAGGAATAGTTCACACAAAATGAAAAATTGTCATGGTTTACCCAACTTCATGTCATTCCGAAGAATGTTTTTATCACAAAAGTATCAGTCCACCAAAGTAAAATCCCACTTGAACACTTGAGCCTGCCAAATACAGGAAAGTAGACAAGTGCTCAAGTACAAAGACCGCAAGTGTGGGTATTGGAGCAGGTCCATTGAGTCTAAGGAACCAGAGCAGTTTAATTTGTTAATTTATTTATTTGTCTTCACTGGATCAGCCAATTAACCCAAAAGATCTGATTCCGAAAGAACAGTTTGTTCACAAATTTGACCACTTCACTCATGAACTGCCATAAATACTCCAGGTAGGATGGGTGTTAAAAATTTCTGCGAATATAGACTTATATTTTGGTCTTTCTCACACAAAACCAGCATATGACTTCAGAAGAGTTGGTATATAGTGCATATGGACCACATTTATGATATGTTAATGGACCATTTTCGGAGATTCAGAGCTCTAATATTCATTATAATTGTATATGAAAAAGGACATTCAGTACATTCTGCGAAATTTCTAGTTTTGGAGTTTGAATAAGTCATATTTCTTTAGAGTAACATGAGGATAGGTAGATTTTGAGTAAAATATCCCTTTAAGAATGTCATACCAGCTCTCCGTTGGTTGAACAAACAGATAGTCCTGCCTTAAAACAAACATTATTTAGCCTGTGTAGCTTTGTCTGATTGGTTGGGATGTCCAAACAAAAAGATACATTTTCTAAAGGAATCAACCTTGAAATGGCTTTCTTGTTTCTGGACATTACTGGGTTAGAAGAAAGTATTTTAACACTGAATAATACACACATAAGCTGGCAGGATGTAATACGTTTCCCAAACACAAGAACAAGTGAGCCAACTTGTCTTGTTTCTTTCACTGAAAAATGAAAGTCAAACTCTTCCTCCTCCTCCTCCACATGATTTAGAGGAAGATATCTTTTGGTATGGCCGAGTGCACCACGACCAACCGTCTGTTACCTGCCAGTAATTGCTTCCAGAGGGAGGAGAAACGAGCACTTTTATCTCATAGTTGGCACCTCCTACAAACAAGCCAAGTTGAGTTACTAAACTGCCCAAGAGAGTTGAGTTACGCAACATGTCTCAGTAGATCAGATCTATCAACATATGGCATTAAGTGTGCCATTTTACGTCACCTTCCCTGTTGATCATGAGGTACGTCGTAGACCCAGCTTCTCTTCTGTGGCACCTAACCTACTTTCTTCCCGCTGCATTCAATGGGATAACCTAAATTCCATTAATAGATGGACAAAATATGCCACAACGATCCAAGAACCAGGTTGCGAGAATATCTGTGTTTATGGACTGTCTCGTAAAGTAAACTGCATGCAGAGATCCGACCCACAAAAAAGCAGCTGCCATATCTCAAATTAAAGATGCAAAAGGTTTCTAAAATGGAAATCTCCCCCGAAAATGTAATGTCCTATGAGATCAGAAGGCCTTCCTCTCTTCTTCCTGTCGTTTCTCCTTCACTGCCCCAAGTCAGCATACCCAGGCCTCATCAATATGAATGGGGTCGTCCTACCTTGCTGTCCACTCATCTATTATTAGAGAGAGCAGAAATTGAAAGCGAGACAGGATAGATGAAATCTGAATGAGTAATTGTAACGAAATCACAGCCCTGTATTCCATAATTAAGCAGAGGGAGTTGTTATTATCGGATCAGCGAGTTGTGTCTGAATTCCTAATCCTAAAATACTTGTTGTTGGTTCACTTTCTGACAACCTGGAAAACTCTCAGATCCTCTTTACACTTCCGTCTTGGTTGATTCGATCAGCTGACGCATTGGTGAATATGCTAATTACAGACAAAAAAAGGGAACACTTTTGTGTAGGGGACAATTCTCTCTATTCGCTAGTTGCTTATTAGCATGCCTGTTATTAACATATTGGCTGTTTATTAGGACATTTGGACCTTAAAATAAAGTGTGACCAGTAAAAAAATAAATAAATAAGTTGCATCGGAGATACTACTCACAATTAATTCCAATAGAAATTGGTGCTAACATGTTGCTAAGAAAATGAACAACTTGTCAAACACAAAGCAGGACACCTTTCAGAAATCAGTTTAACCTGAGCATAAAAAATGCATAGCACACACATTTATAAGACTGAACTGTTTAAATTGATAGTTTATAACAAAATGAGGTATAAACATAGGGTGCTTCTCAATTCGAAGGATGCAACTTTGTAAGGCTGCATATCTCGGCGGCCATGATAAAACAGAAATTAAAGCATAAAAATAAAAGCTAATTCTAAATTAATAAATACTATAATAGCACAAAAATAATAATCAAATAAAGCAAACAAATTAATCTAGATGTGTAATTACAGACAAAAAAGCAGTTATGCATCTAGATTCATTTCTGTTTGTTTGTAACTCTATTGTGCAAGATGGCTCTTAAAAACCTGAATCGAAATTTGCACTCACTGTGATCACGGTCTTCACAAAAACATCCTAACTGATAAACTACAGGTCAAGCTAGTGCTTAGTGAGATGGGTAACACTTAAGTATAGGGATCACTTCTCACTATTAATTAGTTGAGTTATAGCATGCCTTTTGACATTTATTTGTACATATAAAGCACATATTCAGCATGACCATATTCTACATCCTTAATCCCGCCCAATTTAACAACCACCTTACTAACTATTAATAAGCAGCAAATAAGGAGTTTATTGGGGGAAAAGTCGTAGTTAATGGCTTGTTAATTGCAAGAATTGGGCCTTAAAATAAAATGTAACCATGAAATGAAAGCTATTTATTTGAGTGACTTGTCTGAACAGACCTTCTGGGCAAAAACGTTTAACTCTCTGTATAGACACACCCAGGGTGGCACCATCAACAATTAACCCTACCTATCATTTGAAATCCCATCAACCCCATGTGGATCAGTGGAGTTGTTTGCCTTTGGTCTGCTTCCGGCCCCCTCCTCCTGAACTTTTATCCACTGCCATTACAATGCATGGCCATAACAACAACATTATGGAACCCCATAGGATGATGATGTTAACCTGGCTTGAATTCCTGCTATGTTTACATGTCTGTGTTCTCTAGAGGTATTTTGTTTTGATAGATGTGCACACAGTTCCACAAATAGAGTGTCATCCAGTTGTGTGCAGGGATCAGGGTCATTGAGATTTCAAACTCTGGCTCGCATCCAGAAACTAGTCATATTTTCCACACCCCTGAGGGTGGAGGGCACAAGCAGGCGAAAGGAAATGAAGAGGGAGGACGTGTGAAGCTCCTGCCACAACAATCCCTCTTATCAGTGCCCGGCCTTCTCGTCACACTCTTTCTGTGTCTGCATACCATACACTTTCTCCTCATGTCAGAGTGACACACTTCTCACAGCCTTTAGTTAATCAAACACTAATTATTCTCATCAAGACAGCTGGACACTTTTTCATGCCATCTTGAGCTCATTTAACTTAAATTGGCATGTGATAGCATCTAGAAAGCAATAGACTACCCTGCTGAGTCCAGCATTAATTTCCATGCAAGTATAAACTGGTTTCTTCTAGCTGTTATGCTGATCTTTTAAACAGGGCATTTGTAACAGAATTGTAATTGTATTTTTTGCTTAATTGTTCTTTTTCAGTTTTTACTTACAGTATGAGAAATTCTTAACAAGCCGGTTAGGGTTAGGGTAAGGGTTATTTCCTAAATCAGGAATCTTATTTTTTACATTTTAAACATAAGTTGTACATTCTTGTGCAAACACAAGATTGGATTGAGTTAAAATAACTGTTATGTCATTCATTCCTGTAAAGGCGAAGATGAAATTTTAGCTTCTTTTACTCCAGGCTTCAATGTCACATGGTCCTTTAAAAATCATTCATATGCTGATTTGGGGCTCAAGAAACATTTATTATTATAATTAAGTTTAAAACACTTGTGTTGCTTATTTTGGGGGAAACCTTTGTGAAACTAAAAGAAAAGAGTTTATTTACCGTCACTTGATTAGATTACAGTATTATGCCTTCTTTCTGTCAAAAATTAGTATAAAAATTATTATTATTACAGTTGAGAATGACTCAAAAAAACTTTAAGTTTAGCACATTTATACATAAAGACTGAAACTCAAACAGCAAAACAGGAGACTGAATTAAAGCCATTTTTATTCATCTTTAAGAATACAGCAAAAGCAATACGTTAAACTCATTTGGTATTTCATTTTGTTCTTCAAAACACATCCAGAACAAATTTCTGTATAAATCATTTCCAAATCCTTTTTGTATGTACGTCACATTGAAATCCGTTCTGCAATTTACATCTGAATGCTTTTGTAGGATTTACTGTACATAGAAATTCATTCTGCTCATTCTTCTTGAATAAAGCACATTAAGAATGGATATTTTCATGAATGAACAACAAAGGTGTATATTTCATGAATGAACAACATAAAGGAGTAAAGCAAATAAGAGCTGAACATCCATTCAGACAGTTTTATTGAAAAGAAATCAGGTCAGTGTATTCCAATGAGCCAAAGTGTGCCGCAAACAGGAGTCAGCTGTAACCTATATTTAATGTAAGTGGATAAACAGCCATCTATAGATCTAATGAGCACTGCTTGGTGGTTAGTGCTGTGGTAGTGTTGATTAAAGAGAAGCATCTAATGAGCAGTGTGTGGCTGTCACACACACGCTACCATTAATCAAGTGCAACTGGTTTGATTATCTACTCCCACCATCAAAAAAAAAAAACACATTGACATTAAAATGGAAGCCAGGCTCACCACTGACTGGGTACGGTGAGTATATTTAACTATAGTGGTGGTCATCAGCCAAAAAAGCCAAAACCAGTGCAAAAAAAATAACAGACCCACCTTTGGGAGTGACCCATGATTTTGTGTAGGCCTCTGCTTTTTTAAAAGGAGGAAGGTCATAAACAAAGTAGTTAATTTGGCTCTGGGTGTAACAGGAAATTGTCTGTCACTACCAACATCTAAAAGCATACAGAAGCAACCTAAAATGAGGCAGGGTCTTAACCAGCACTCAACAACATTCAGTAATTATGTATTTACCATGCACAATGTGGACGTGTTTTGATGTCACACTTAAAACAATGAAAAAATTATTAAATTAAAATGTATTTCTTTTTTTATGCATGATTTTGAACATTGTGAAATGAGAGAGCCATTTTTAACTTTTAATCGAATCAATTTGAATATATAAATTGCATATATATATATATATATATATATATATTGCAATATGCATCCAGAGATGTAAAAGGAATGGCCATTTATGCTTTTATTTGCATATTTCGTTTTCATCAGTTCATGTTTGCGAATATAACAAAGAGAAATTGGAGGGATGGGAACAGGAATTAAGCTGATTTGTTTGAGAAATGTCTACATGAACATATTGTAAAAATTGGCATCATCTAATCTTTTTTAGTCTTTGTTGGCCCATAATGCTCCATGGTTTCTGTCTCAAGGCTTCAGTAAACTCACCGGCATTTTTAGAAAGCCTGATCGTGGCAGCTAAGATGAGTTATGACTCTGATCTCCACTGTAAAGGGTGTAATTAGATGTGTCAGTCTTTGAAGAGCTGACGTACATCCCCACGCTGTTATGCAAAGGACTGATATGGATGTGGAAGCTAATATCTTCCATCTCATATGGATTTGAACATCAGTTGCAAATGCAGAGCAGGGCAATCCTTCTAGTACAGGAGGATTGACATATTTTGAATGTCTTATCGAATTTTATAGTAGTACATTAGATGACACAAACAAACCTGTGTGGGTTTTCATAACGTTTACATGCTCTATGGTGATGTTAGTTCATCTGAGGACTTGCTTTTGGATTGCTTATACATCACTTCCAAAAAAATGTTTGGTAAGCGTTAGGAAGCAATTCCAGATTTGGAAATGGCTGTCACATGGAACTTCACATGCTGTTCCAACTCTGTTAGACTAAGAAGCTCTAATGTATATAACACTCCTCAGCACCAGAGCCAAGCCACAGAATCCAAAATCTAAAACAGCAGCCTCCTCCCAGAGCAGTATGCGAATCAAACAATACAATCACAATTACATTTTATACACAAACAACAGATGTCGAATCTCCACCTTTCATGGCAGCCCACCAATCCCTGCTACTTGGACAAATATGTTCACCAAACTTTTTCTCCCAGTTAGAAATGTCGTCATATTGAGAACTTTTACTTTTAGTAGGTTTGAAACACGAGACATTTCCCAAATTTAGGAATCTCCCATCTAAACCATTGGTTTTCCACTGTGAAACATGCTCAGCTAGGCAGACACCTAAAAAATGCCCTCTAGTGGTGATATCTTTCGCACACAAAAAAAAAACAAATCATAGGTTGCCAGAAGTTGGTGACAGTAATGACTGCCTTGGTTGTATGTTCTGGAAAATCCATTTTGTATACACTCCAAAAAAAGTCCTCAAAAATAGGGCCCAATGTACTGTGCTAACATGGAGTTTTCCATATTGAGTTTTCACAGGTTTTTTTATCTATAATTTTAATAAGCCATTGCATTGTGTTGTGTTTTAGAGTTAAAGGAAAGGTCCATAAACTTATCTGAAAATGCTCTTGAAGAAAATTACCAGTTCCAGTAAAAGTTCCAGTACCATTTACCTTTTCTTTTTTTACTGATTTATTTCTTCATGCTATTCATTTTGTTACTAGCTTTCCGGTCAATGAATAATTAAATCATGAGTCGTCTCCTGAGAATCAATATCTGTAGTGCATCTTTACACGTGTCCTGTACTAATAATGCAATGTTTTTGTTCTTCCTTTTAGAAATGGTCACCGCTACATCTGAAGACTGGCTGACAGATCTTACCCAAGAATCTGCACTCCCTGACTGCAATGCAGAACGTTCTGGAATCTGCAGTTCTAGTGACACTTGGCCCACCACCACCACTGTCCTGAGCAACAGCAGCAAAAATGACAGCACAACCACCCTCTCCACCAACCTCTCTCAAAGTCCCAACCCATTTCCAGCCCCACCTATGTTTGTGGTGCTATATTCTGATTGGAACAGTGCCCTGGCGACATGGGGTTCAGCGTGGGAAGCACACATCTATGGCCTGGGCACTGTGTTCTGTCTAGTCGCTTTGGCCTCCACACTGAACCTCCTGTGCCTGCCTCTACAGTACCCATCAGGCTGTGGCTACTTCGCTCTGGTTAGTCTCTGTCTGGTGGCCGCTGGCTGCACTAGAGCCTTCGTTCTAGTGTACGACGCATACGGATACCAGGACCGCATGGCATCCACAGAGGCTTTACTCTTACTTTACGAGGCACCATTTCCCTGCATGACTGCCGCCTTTGGCCTAGTATTCCTACTCCTGTCAATGCGTTCTCGTATGCAGCTGTCCTATTCCGCCTTTCAGAGACCTTGTTTCCTGGCTTGCTTGGTGCTTCTGCACTTTGCTGCTGCCTTTGGCCCTGTTGCATTACTCCATGTTGATCAGCAAGTCTACCTATTTCTGTCCTTGATCTCTAGAGGTGCCTTTGTGGCTCTGGCAACTTTCCTATCAGCTGCATATTTTGTGTTCTACTGCTACGTTCGTGCTGACTCCAAGCATATTTATCATCTGAACAACACATCACCAACACCAGCCGAACGCTACAACCGTTGCCCATTTGCAGAGAGCCGAGACTGGGACCGGGCAGCAGCCGCAGTGTTACTCTGTGCTGTCTTCTCTCTGGCTTGTGCAGGGCTGCAACTCTACGCCATGCTGCACGCTCTCGGAATTGCTGGAAGCGCAGAGTCCTTTCGGCCTTGGCCGTGGTGGACTTTCCAGTTCAGCTGCCGAGTTTGTGAAGCAGTGATCTGCCTCACACTGGTCCTGGTAGTTGCTCAGCCAGTTTACTGTTCTGATCACCTTCCCCAGCCAGGAAGTTGCTGGACAGAACTGCTTGCAGCAAAGTCACCTATAATTCCTGGGAGCTACCAGTGGACTCTGTCACACCAGGAGAAGCTGGCCATCTGTGATCCAATTGGGCATGGAGAGACCGAGTGCCTACCCTTGTACACACTGGTGGATGACCGTCTCAGCAGCTTGAATGGCCTTGACCTTTTATACCACAGCAACCGGGCTTTAGCCTATCGTGACCTTGACCTCGACTTGCCCAACACTCAACCCAACACTGGTGCCCCTTCTGTGGGTTCATCCTGTACCAGCGACTCCACAGCGGACCTGCGCCCTCCTTCGCCCATAAATCTGCGTCGAAGCATTGATGAAGCACTGTTTGGTGAATCTCTATTTCCCATGAGTCTCTTCAGCCCCTTACGACCCTTCACCTCTAGTGACCGCTCACTGAATGGTAGAGAGATCAACTCCAGTGGTGCTCAAACCCTTACTCCTGATCCAGGCCTATATCGAACATCTTCATGTGTGGAAGTGCTACCTAAAAATCCCCTTGCTTCTCAAGCTCAACCAGATGGTGCATCGTTAGGTTTTCCTCCATCCCCATCTCCCTCACTATCATCTTCAACTTGCTGCTCATCTCCAGAGCACTGGAGAGGCAGCTCCAGCTCCTGTTCCCTCTACAGACAGTCTCTGGGTGGCTCTTCTTTGGTTTTGTGCTCTAGTCCGGAAGGACACCATCCACCACCCTCTACCCTCAGTGGGGGTTCCAGCCACACTGCCAGCTCTGGCCACCAAAGGGGAAGCTTACAGAGACCCTACAGAACATTAAAGTCAGAGGAGAGTATGGACCAGCAGTCAGAGTTTGACCAATCTGTCCAAGAAGAATTTATCAGTGTATGCAGACAGATTGATGCTCTGAGCATCTGCAGTGAGACTATTGACCTCTAGGGGCAGACCTCTTTCTTTCGGACAAAACAAAATGATGTAATATGAAGAAACCAAAAGTTTTAGATATATGATGAGCAGGTAATGGACAGATCAGGTGATTCGGTGAGTCTGTTTGCCAGGGTGTCGAAACGCACTTGCTATGTGTAGACATACAGGTAAACATTTTGTGGTCTAGAACTGTGCCAAATGTTTCATTTTGTAAGGGTTGGTTTGCTTCTGTCAGGTAAGTTCTCCAAAGAGATGGGTTCTGAAGAAGTCAATATCCTTGTAAAGGTTTAAGAAGTGCCAGCAATTGCCAGAAGCTTAGGCAGATTTTGTACAAAAGTTCTTTGGTGATTGATACATTTGTAATTGTAAAACATTTGTTTCAAATTTTTCTCTATAATGCTAACAGTGACGTTTTGTATGAATTTGTGCAAAATCACTTTTTGGTCTATGTGATTAATACTGTAAGAGTGCGAACTACTGATAACCATAACCTTAAACAAATACTAGGCAACATAGCATCAAAAAAATAGTTTCAAATTAAACACAATATAACCTTTCAATCCAATTTTGGAAACCCTTAGAAAAGTTAATTTTGCTTCTGGTCTAGTTGCACAGTTAATTCAAGTGTTGTTTTTTGCAACAATGCATTATGAAGATGAAAGACCCAATAGTTTTATCAGCTCCAAGGGAGAAAACTTCTCTTAAAGGTCCCGTTTTACGCGCTTTTTTGTAGCTTTGATTGTGTTTACAATGTGCAGTATAACATGTTCATGTTTCGCGTGTAAAAAAAACACAGTATTTTTCACACAATTCACCTATCTGTATACTGCTCTTTTCACTGTCACAAAAACGGGCTGATGACTTCCTTGTTCTATGAAGCCTCTCCTTCAGAAATACGTAACGGGTTCTGATTGGGCCAGCGGTTCCTGTGTAGTGATTCGACAGCAGCTGAGAGCAGGCTGCCCTCCTGGTAACACGATTGGGCTAGAACGCACTTGCTGGAGATGTGTTTATAGTCACAGGAGCGTTTTTACTGACGAGATGCGCATGAAAACCGCATTTGTTTTTTTGCACAGCCCTATCATCTAGTTAACAAAGCTAAACAGCGTTGCCCTTTGTGTAATAAGTTACAGAAACTGTTAAACGCACCAACTTAATAAAATACACTTACCAGTTGTGGTCCATAAACAACGCCTTCTCCAGACAAAGAGGGAACTGCTCCATCTTTCAAGAATAATCTTTGTGCGAATCCGGTATTAAACTGGTTGAGATTGAGAAAGATGTCCTCAGCAAGCTGTCCTCAGCAAAATGAGCTGCACATAGTTTTACATGTGCATTATAATTTTCGGGAACCGAGTTAAACATAAATTGTAACCATTAAACTCAAAGTATAGCGTTCCTGGGAAGCCCAAACAAAGGTGATTGGACTCAGAGATTAAAATAACAGCGTTTCAACGACATGGCGACAAAAACAAACAGCTCTTCCTTCTTCTCCGTCGGAGCACAACAGGGCCACGCCCCCTGTTTGTGAATTCATGTAGGCGGAGGTTAGTCAAAAAAACTGTTTTAGTGGCGTCATTCCTGCAGGAACTAGAGGGATGTAGTCCAAACGGGTCGTTTTTTGTAGGCGAATTCTGTTAAATCAAATATCTCGCTTGGCATTGAACTTTGAGCTTTAGCATTTTACAGATATTATTTATACTCTAACAACAACATTACACACTAACTAAAGTTTAAAACATGGAATCACGAAGAAGGGGACCTTTAAGACAAAAAGGATTTAAGTATTCTCGCAGCACACTCTGCTAATAGCTAAAGTTCAGTCGTTCTGTAGCACTTAACGAATTGAACTATAGCCTGCCATTTTTTTTCCTTTTCATAGTGTATATTTGATATATAACTACAATTAATCATTTATTTATCTGCCAGATCTTATGTCATGTTTTCAAAATCTCTATACACTGTTATTCAATACATATTAGTATGAAGAAAAATTACTTTGTACATTTTATAGCGTGCATGTTCTGAAAACGTGTGAGAAACTGCTGATACATCTAATGTTTGTCATTAGAGGCTGTTGGAGATTTGCAATAAATATATTGAAAACTGACATTTGTCTCATGCACAAATATTTCACATACAAAACAATCCAAGTAACAGATTAAGTACTTTTATTTATTTTTTTAAACAATATTGAATAGGATATGCAACCTCAGTTGAGTACACTGTGGTAAACAGACTTGGCTCTTGAGTTGTCAGAGACCGTGACTGTGGGAAAAGCAACACACTAACAAAAACATCCAGTTGATGTAAAGGATGCAAAGGGTGTCTTTGTACATTGTTATTCTGAGAATTTTGTACAGCTTGAATAATCGTCCACATATTTAATGCTAAGATATAAAATAAAAAAACTTCTAGAAAAAAAAACTGCAAAACGCTAAACAAATAGTACTTAAATTGTATTACATAAACAGTAGTTTCAATACATATGGTTGACATGCTTCATTTGGCAGTGATAGATAAATGAAGCCACAGGATCTTGCGAGCATGAGTGGCATGTTTTGATTTAAGACGAATGTGTCCTTCATTTATTACACAATTCAAGGCATGTCACTGGTCCACCCAACACTGTAGGGGACATTTAGATGGACAAAAATATCCTGAGAGAAGACCAGGATACTCACAGCATTTATTTGGCTTTTATAGAAGATTAAATAGTCAAGTTAACAAAAATGCACTTGGCATTTATGTAAATAATAATAATAATAAAAAAGAATACTGCAGCATGCAAAAGAAAACGTTTCATACCTGTACAGCACTCAGTCACAACTGCATTAACCCAGATTCCATAATTATTATTCTTCTTTAAAATTCCTCATAGACTGCATTAAAAGTCACCCATAATAGACCTTGATGATCATCAAACCCTTCAGTATAACTTCCAGCTTTTGTCAAAAATACAATCCAGACACATTGGCATGACACTCTCAGAGCAACTACATATATCTACAGTAATCAGTTTTGGTATAATTATTTTCAGTATGAATCATACCCACAGTTACAGGATGCAGTAAGGTGGACGTAGAGAAACCTGACCCACCGAGATAATACAATAGACATTTAACTATCACAAAACTGACATTAATTTGCTATGTACCTCTGCCTTCTAAAATAAAAATATATCTCATAGCATCTTCAGTAGTCACAAATCTACTACAGAAAAGACTGCCTCAAGTACAGCCAAAGAACTTGATTTCAAGGCAGCTAACATTTTGCAGGTGGATATAGACACTGATGCTGCCTTTAAAAAAATATTCAAGAGAACAACATGGTTGAAGAATCAGTTTGGGAGGGGAAAAGGCTTTCAAGAATATTCGCTGCAAATGCTGCCTTGTTTCTGCCAGTCTGCTCATAAACACAGCTGCAAAAACACACAAACAAGCAGCTTTTCAGTAACCCTGATGCTCCCTTGAGTGCAACTGCCATGTTTGTGGGGACTGAATTAGTTTGTGGTCCTGCTCTCAAACTCATTTAATACTTCTCTTCTCCATATCTCACTGTGGTTGTCGTGCCAGAGGAACGGTGAAGAGCGGAGAACGGGTTCTGGCAGGGTGGGGTAAGTTCTAGGAATTGTCTGAGGTGTTTGGTCGCTGTTTCCCATCCGTGTTCTGCATGCTCCATTAGTAAAGACGTTTCTCATAACTATGGAGACAAAAGACAATAGTTTTGAGATAGTGAAACCCATCCTAGCTTTGACATATTAAGGTAGTGTTGAGCACTGGCGCCCTCTAGTGACTCACGAGTGAAGTCCATGCACGCCACCCTCCACCTGAGCAGACATGGTCCGCTTCTCGAACTTCAGCTCTCCGGAATACATCATGGACCTGAATGCGCACACAAAAACAGTGTAGGAATTTTCAAAGTGTTTAAAAAAAGCCAAATGCCCAATAAAACACCAAAACATGCCTACCGAAGCACAGAGAGGCTTTTTGCACCAATGTCTTGGCAGCCGTGTTGGATTCCAGCGATGAGGTATGGGACAAATTTATGGATGGAGCCTTTGTCCTGCACTGAGCCCGACACTCCCTGAGCCACCTTCACCTTATCGCCCTCGCTGCCAAGAGAGCCAATCAGCAAAGAAGATTAGGTCATGTGACGATAATAATAATAAATCATTATATGCTGCATACTGGGTCACATACTATTCTTTTAGAATACAGTGTATGCAGCACACTATTCAGTAAGGGTTTCATTCTGAACACAGCAATTGGCTTCCAACTGCTGAATAATTTATCAGTGTAGTACATAAACAGAAACTACTGTGTACCTGAAGTATCGTTTCTGGCTGCTGGCGTTTTTCTCCATAGCGTCTAGTGAGCCCATGCCTCTGTATTTCTTCAGCCGCACCCCATCAGAAAAGAAATATTCGCCCGGAGCTTCTGTGGTGGCGGCCAACAGAGATCCCATCATAACTGCAGACAGAAAGCACTCGTTTCATGTAAATGGCCATGTATTTCATGTTCAACAGTGCACTATAACAACAATCACCTGTCGATGCCCCCAGGGACAGTGCCTTCACCACATGGCCGACCGTCTGGATGCCCCCATCTGCGATGACAGGCACACCAAACCTCCGAGCGTACTCTGCCACCTTGTACACGGAGGTACCCTGAGGCCGTCCACATGCCATGACTACAGGGATCAGGAATGGACACACGTCAGGCTTTATGATTGGTTAACGTGTGAAAGGAATAGTGCAACATAACAGGGAGTACACAACTGTATATTGTGTTTGTGAAACACAGGGATGCAAACATGCCACCCTTATAGATACGATGCTTGAAACGTGACACGGTGTTCGTTTACACACAAGCAGCTTATAAGTTCTGTGTTTCGAGTGGCTCGGTTTGCAGTGAATGCAGCTCCACATGAATTCCATGTCTGCAAGTGCGGAGAGATTTGGTCTCTCATATTGCGCATTTGAAAATGCAACACAGCCCAACCATCTTCTCAAATTTATAAATGAGAATAATTTATAAATCTGGGGTCCACAAAAGAACTCCCTGCTGTTAATGTTTGAAAGCCAAAAAAAAAAAAAAGATATATTATTAAATAACGTTACATTATTACTTATATTAAAATAATTGTCATTTAATTGTAATTTAATTGTAAAGTGTAATTTAATTTCTTTTTTAAATATTAATACTATTAAAAAATAAGACCAAAATAGGGTGATTTCTTTTACATCCTTATGCTTAAATCGACTGTAAATCCACATTTTAAAACCTATGCTCTCATAGCACCCTGAGGCTCTGCCCATTTGCGTCCCTGGCAATATATGGATACTTTATTGACTGTGTGTGAGATTGAGTCCCAACCTTCCTGTGTGATGCAGATAGAACCACAGCCCATTCCCACTCTCAACGCATCCGCCCCTGCGTCGATCAGGTTCTTCCCCTGAGCAGCTGTAACCACTACAGAGAGAGAGAGACAGAGACTGAGGTTAGAGAACCAGAGTGAGCAACTGGGAAGTATCTGATAGTATTTCAATCCATATTTACCATTCCCTCCCACAACCTGCAGATCTGGGTACTTCTGCTTGATGTAATGGATCATGTTAATCTGGTATACAGAATTGCCTTGCGACGAATCCTGAAAAACAAATAAAGTCCTCAGTATTGCTGATGCTAGTGGGACTTACCTCACACTTCACCTTTAATAGAAGAACAACTCAAAACAGTTTATGACAGTTATAGGCCTGCATGAAACTGATCTTGGAGATAAGCTCCCTCAAGCAACATCTGCTTTCAGTTTTCAAAACCAAAGACTGACAGTTCCTTTAGAACAACCGCAGTGGCTTTGACCTACCAAAACCACTACATCCACCCCAGACTGCATGAGCAGGTCCAGACGGTATTTATCGTCTTCACGGGTGCCGATGGCAGCACCACACAGCAGCTGTTTGCGGGAGTCTTTGGAGGCCAGAGGATAGTCCCTGTTCTTCTTCAGGTCTGTGCGGGCTATTATGGCCACCAGTTCATCCTTGTCATTAACAATGGGCAGTTTACCTGTCGAGGAAATGAAGAAAACTCTATGAGACCTTTTAGAATTGTTAAACACTGTATTCTATAGTGGGTGACAGGGGACTGAAACTAAAATAATTTGATGACTGTAATCTGTGTTTAAGTGTTCTTACCTTTTTTGCTGCGTTGCAGGATGTCATTGGCTTCTTTAAGTGTGACACCAGCCGGAGCGACTACAAGATCCTCTCTTTTAGTCATCGCCTGGAAAACAAGTACAGATGAGAACAGCCATAAGGGTACAGCACCCCATTTAATTTATGTTATATATAAATATATTTAATATATAAACAAACATTTCTTAAATGTATACATGCTTGTGTGCATGGCTTTACATCAACACCCGCCAAATATACCCGTCAACACTCCCGTCTTACCTCCTCGAGGGGTTTGTTATGATCTTTCTCAGACAGGAAATCGATGTCCCGTGATGTAACGATGCCGACCAGTTTGCTGCCCATCTTGCCCGTCTCAGTTATGGGGATTCCAGAGAATCCGTGTCGAACTTTTGCTTCAAGTACATCACCTACAGTGTGATGAGGACTCAGGACCACTGGATCAGTGATGAAACCCTGTTCAAACCTCTGCAGGCACAAACACACAGTCCTTGACATCAAATATTAACAGGTACCAACACACGCTTACACTCACAGAAGACCTGGCATGAAACGTTTGTGAAGGCTGGCGCAGTCTTACCTTCACTTTGCGCACCTCGTTGGCCTGAAACTCTGGTGTGCAATTATGGTGAATGATGCCAATTCCTCCCATCAGCTGAGCAACAAGTCAGAAACATTCATATGAATTATTGACAGAAGTTCAGTCTAATCAAAAAGAGGATTTAAGAGGTACTCACTGCCATGGCAATGGCCATTGAGGATTCGGTAACAGTATCCATAGGAGAGGAGATGAGTGGGGTCTTTAGTGTGATCTTCTTGGTCAATGCTGAGGTCAGGTCCTACATAAAAGATCATAGAAAATGGTTAAAAAATATTTCCGATAATAAAATTTCAGGCCAAAAAGGAGTGTATTTTGACTATGTAGTTCCATGTCTGGCCAATAGAGGCAGAAGAGTATCAATAACTGCTGTTCCTATCAGGAATATTAACAGGAAAATTATGCCTAGTGCTAACATTTTTGTGTGATAAAAACATAACTGTTTTTGGTCCAAAGAGACAATAATAATAAAATAAATAAAACACTTCTATTCAAAAGTTTGAGTAAGATTGAATGCAGTTATTCAGCAAGGACACATTCAATTGATCAAAAGTGACAGTAAAGACACTTATTGCAAATTATTTTTGCTGTTCTTCTGTGTTTTGAATTAAAGAATTCAAAAAAAAAAAAAAAAAAAAAAAAAAGATTCACGGATTCCATACAAATTTTAAGCAACGTACAAAGCAAACATTAATAAGAAAAGCTTATTAAACAGCAAATCAGGCATATTAAACATATATTTGGAGAATCATATGATGCTAAAAATTGGAGTAATGGTTGCTGAAAATTCAACTTTGTCATACCTTAAAACAACTATTTTAAAATGATAATAATATTTAACAATATTGCAGTTTATTATTAATTAAAAAGAAATGAAATATGCAGTCAGCCTTGGTAAGCATAAGAGAAGAGACTTCCTTCAGATACACTTACTAACCCTAAACTTTTAAAAGAACTAACTAATTCAAAGAATATCACATTTAAGCATGTGCATGTGGGTAAGTGTGCATGTAAATCAAAATAATAAAAATAATAAAATTGGGTGGGTGGGTAGAAGTGGTTAAGATGGAGTGACAGTGAAGGCCGTGACCTTCATTTGTACACCAGCGCTGAGAAGTGTTCCTCTAAGACGGATAAGCTCACAAACATTCCCTTCACAACCTTCACCTTGCCTAAGTTCCCAAAATACGCTTTTGCATACACACCACTGGGGGAAAGTGGCCTCCTGGGAAAACAGACACCACAGTGGGAAATTTCCCAAATCTATGGTTTGGGAAAAGTCAAGACACGAACATTAAAGCTGTTATTAAACCAGCCTACACAAACCCAAACAGGAGTTTCAGTTTCAATACTGGTCACACTCGCTGTAGTTTTGGGTTTTGAGCTTCGACCTCATTTAATTCCTTATTATACACAATACAGGGATTTCAAAAGCCCTACTGTGCGCCAAAGGCAATAAAAAGAAAACAAAAAGACAATACAGCAGAATATCCAAAGTTCATTATATTTTAATATCTGCTAGTGAACACAATTCAAATTAAGGGGAGAAAAAGCAGCTGGTTTAGGAGTAAATTGATGCACATTTAAAACTGCTGAATTAAGTATTACGAAGTCAAATAAGATCACAAAAAGTGAAGTGCTACATTTCACAATTAAGGAAAATCCCTGTGGTATTTATTATATATATTATTAAATTGTAATATATTGTATGTATAAAATACATAATTCAAAATTATCACAACGTCTTATTTTAATTGTTGGATACAGTAACTTTTGTAATGGTGGTACAGATATTTGATGGATTAAAAAAATAGACACTTTTTATATTAAGTTATATTTAAGTTATATTATTAAAGAAAATATAACACTAAAACATTACTTTGTGTAAAAAAAATAATAATAAAAAAAAATCTTGAAAAGAAAAGAGCAATAAAGCCTGTGAGAAATGAAACAAAGGAGACAGCCGTTTAGCTAAAAATAGTAAGTCCAGAGAAAACACAGATGGGTTGTTTAAACCAACACGTCATTGTGAAAACAAACCCAATGAGTGAATGAAAGTGTGGAGGATAGACGACTCACCACTTCATCTGAGGTGAAGTCAATGAAGCCAGGCAAGATCAGGAAGTCACTGCAAAGAGACACAGAAATAAAACTATCATTGACCAAGAATCAAGTCATATAAATATGTCTTCATGTTTGTCCATTTTTAGCATTTGCATAAATTCAAAGATGCAAAGACATGGAGTAAAATGTTGAATAACTTCCATTTGATTTTATAGGGAGAGGAGGCGGTAGTTCAAGCATAATGAAAACCTGATGCTGACTGCTGGATGTATGTGACCTTAAATCACGAGGAGCTCTAAAATAAGTGTAGTTTTTGAGGTGAGCTTGAGGAACGTCGGAGGCCCAGGCACATTCTGACATGTTCTCATTTACATGAAACAAACCTTCACCGGCCTACTGAAATCCACCGATACGTGCTATATAAATCCTGCTGACTTACTAGCAAGAACCAGAGAAAAAAAAAAGCTCCTCATACAGACGAAACATATATGATTGGCAGATGAGTGCTAATAAAAAAAAAAAAATTTAGAGAGAGAAAATACGAAGGATTCTGAATAGGTTATGTATACGTAAAAATAAAGGGAGAGACAGAGGCAACTTGAAGGACATAAACATATTTTCTCATTTTGTGGTGGGCTAAATAAGGAGTTTGTGTCGGCTGGAACAGGGCAGAGTTCCTCTGCGCCCACATGAGCAGCACACAGCCCCGAAACAACAACACAGGGTGAGAACATCAAAAAATAAATGAAAGCCCAAATAAATGAGGGCAAAACAACAGTTGTCCTGATTAAATGTGCTAGAGTCCAGATCCAAGAATTGTTTGACTGGCATAAATATTGCAGGGAGCAATAGCGGTTACACCTCATTCTCCTGAAGTGACACCAAGAAATAAAAGCTCTTATGCATGTTAATCAGATTATTTGTCCCAACAAGCCACAATGAAATTGACTTTTTTTCCAGTGAATGCAATGGCCCTGCCCACAATGAAATTAGATTTGTTCAAAATCCTGCTTCGCATAACTTCATACTAACCATTAGATATGTTCTGAAAGGTTGTGATTAAGTAGTCTTGCTTTGTTACTTTATGTGTGTTTACGTACCTAAATAATGCCTTGAATGCACATTTTAGCATCTATAATCAGTTAATGAACTCACTGCTGACTTTCAGCTCTACAGTCTCTCTGGTGGAACAATAAGTCTCAGTTTTAGATGACTCAGACTGTAGACGTCACTAGACTCAAAGACAGTACAGACTGAAACCCAGTCTACCTCCAAATGTGCCAAAAATCATCAGACTCGCAGACTACAGCTTTATTCCAGCCATCTTTGAAATAATCCAGGTAACATGGTGATCCACTGAACCCTACATTTAAAAATGTTTTTTTATTATTTTTATGAATTTTAAACCACATGCTAATTGTTCAGCTATATGGTTTCAGTGAGCAGTTGCTCTGACTGAATCGGATCCGTAATCCACTTGCGGTTTCAGTTTGAATGCAGTATCTCCTTATCCATACTTCCCCTCCTAACTCATGCTATTTTATTTATTTTTTTATTCAAAATCATTAGTGAAGCCATTCTGCCTCACTGAACTTTGATTTATTCTCTGTTTGAGAAAAAAACAAACAAACAGGGTAACACTCTTTCACAGACAAAAAAAAAAAGCCTACAAGTATTTAAGTTCTGAAATTTCATTTAAATTGAGTGCATACTTGAGCAAGATTCAATAAACAGGAGGCAAAAAAAAGTTAGCCACTGGGTGGAAATGTGAGGTTTTTCACTTGTAAGAGGGGTTGATTCATAAAGAATATTTGAGAAAACTATGTAACAAAAGCCCAAAGACCTACAAGGTTTGAAATGGGTTTTTAAATCAGATTTAATGCAGATCAAAAATGGTGCCTGTTGCAACGTTTTATTATCGTTTGAATAAAACAAAAAGGAAAGAAAGAAATTCCAGATTATGTGCATTTTAAAATGGTAAAAAACACTGACATTGCCTCGGTGTCAGCTAATGTTATAAATAGAGAAATTAGTTTGAATACTTATAAAGACCGAAATCTCATTCATCGCTCTGATAAAATAATCTTTCAAAAAACATACAACAAGCTGCAAAGTAACACCGGGGTGAGACATCATGTGTCATATGCCATATACTGTTCAGATACACAAGTGCATTACACAAATCAATTCAACACACACACACACACACCCGTGTCAGATTTATGCGTTTCCTCCATCCCTGTCTCTGTGTGTGTGTCTGTAGAAGAACACCCCCCCCCCACCCAACCGATACACACACACACACATGATGCCAGCGTGAGGAAAGTCATGCGGCCCACAATGCATCCCTACACGCTTTTCATTACAGATAAGACAGTTATACAGCTGGACCTCTCACCTTGTAATCTCAATCTTAAAGGCGATATGGTTCATGAACTCACCATGTCCTAATGTCCTAATGTCACCCGTCAGAACACAAGTCTACCATTAAAATGCATTATGGGTAAACAGAATGAAGACACATATGCATTGTCAAACATAACACACTTATTGGTCCACACTGTTCAAACATTGTCCCATCATTCTTCAAAAGATCTTCTGTTGTGTACCAAAAAAGAAAAAGTAAGCCACACAGGTTTAAAATGACAAGAATAAATGGGGACGATTTTTAGTTGTTTACCTAATTGTCCCTTTAAAAAAAAAAAAGTTTGATTTGGGTTTGTTTAAATCTATCATGCAAATTACTACATGTATAGAATTATATATCCTGGCTCAGCCAAGCTTATATAACATGGGGCATAGATTACGACTGAAATCTGAATTTTTTGATTGTCGCCTAACAGCAAGAACAGTAAATAGACCATCCAGACTGTATACAGCCGGAACGTTTGCGTCTCTTATTGAGCTCACTAGATGACGATGTCTTAAATAAAGGGCCATATTACTCACTTGTAAGTCATACCGTCCCCCATAGAGCAAAGCTCTTCCGCCGTGAGTCCGTCTGGGACAGACTGCTGTTCTGATCTGTAATGTGGATGCCCATTACATACACACAGTACACTACAGGGAGAGGAACCCAATGACAAGCACTTACTTGTAGGTGAGACCATCTCCAACTGAAAAGAGCTGCTGGGCAGACAGTCCGTCATCAGGGATATAGCCTGTTCCTCCACTTATCAGATAGTCTGCCATACTGGGAAAAGAAATACACAAACACAAGCTGTAAATAGCACAGTTCTCGTCGTAGCTAATCTGCAAAGCAAAGTCCAATCATCTCTGTATTTATATTGGAATTCTGTTTATAGTCTAAATAGAATTTCCACTTGAATTTCTCATCTTTCTGAATTTCCACTATATGTAAAAATGTTATTTTTTCCACAGGGGAATTTATTTTGAACAATCACTTAAAGACATACCAACTATGGGCTGCAGAGTTATTAATCAATTGTATATGCTTTTGTTGAAGCCATTTTTATTATTATTATCATCATTATTATTATTATCGTGTTTAACAGTTATGTTTAACAAAGCTGTCTAGTTGTAGTTTTCCTAAATGTGAAAACTACATTACCCATGATCCTGCAAAGCTAGCTCTACCAATCAGATAATCAAAACAAACAATCTTGTTGTTGTTGTAAATCAAGTTGTTGTAAATCAATCTAAAAAAAATTTATTATAACCTGAGAGCAGGGAGGGCAACAGCAAATTTCTACACAATATTTACTCAAAATTCACTACAAATTAACATCATCCATTGAGTAGGCCAATGGTGTCCAATCATGCCACAGGAGGGCCACCTTCCTGCAGAGTTGAGCTCCAGACCCAAACAAACACACCTGAACTCGCTAATCAGTCAAGATGTTTGAAGATACCACAAACCTCCAGAGACATATGTCGGAGATGAACTTTATCTCTTCACCTGAGGTGGCCCTCAGGAAACACTGGCAGGTAAGATTTTTGAAAACATTTTTAATCGAATATTTAAATAGATTACAATTTGAATAGACGTCTGCTTATATTTGGCCATTCTGTTTGATTGTGATGCATCCGTTTTATGGACTTTGTGCCAACGAGGTTGTCATTGCTTGAGTCTGGCTGATTCCAATAATATAAAAAAGGCTGATATTTGATTTTAATGTGGCTGCTTTTATAGACTGTCTGTACCAGTGGCTATGCCAGTGTTTTTATTGACATTGGCTGTGGTCGATAATCTAAGTGACCGAGGGCCTGTTTCATAAAACAAGTTAATCAAATAAGCCAGGTTTACTTCAGAAAGTCTGGCTTATTTTCAGTAGATGTGACTCAAAATAAGTCAGACTAACTGAAATAAACCTGGCTTGTTTGGTAAACTTGTTTTATGAAACAGGCCCTAAGTATCAGCTGATACTTGTTTTTAAATCTAACCTCAATCTTTTTTTCTGCTATGGAGGAAATGTTTATTTCAGGAAATGCATTTGTGATCTGTTTTACTTGAGTAAAAAGCACATTCAGTAGACTGGCGTTAACAGGAAGCCACGCATATGTCTGATAAACCACATGTCGCTACGCGTGGAATATCAGGAACAATGCGTTTAGGTTTCACGATGTAAACAATCACTCGATAACAAAAACGCTAAATGTAATAATGTAACGATCACAGCGCCGTGACCTACTAACATTATTCCATCTGCAACCGCGATGTTAACATTACCGAACTGACACGTCACGTGCACACAGACAGGCGTAAACCGGCAGAATTATTATATTTGTGTATTTTTGCATTACTCTTTGAATACAGTAAATTAATCTACAGACTCGCACTACTGGCCCAGTGACCTAGATTATGCACATTAATAAATGAAAGTCAGGGAAACCCGGAATCTCGGTCGAAATTAAAAGCAAACCTGGTGAAGATTTTCTTTGTTAGTGCTCCTCCTGCTTTACATTACTAAAATTCTTAACATGATACCGGAGTAAATGTAAATCCAAACCTTTTCTGTAGATGAGCACGCGTGTGTCTGGAGCTGATGCGCGTCGGATGGGAAACCCAGTTTACCGCTCTCTGTAGGAGAATGCGTTATCTGAAACCGGTTAACTTAGTTCATCTAAATGAGATCCTTCAGAGGGTCTCGTTTGAATTCGGGTTTTGTAATGAGTCTAGCTTTATGTAGAAAGCGAGGCAGACACAGAGCGCGCGCGTCATATCCTCAACAGCTCCACGTGGTGGCGGCACGGTTAACTCTTTCATTACCGCCACATGAGGGTGTATATTCAATATCTATATTTATACACTGTGTATGGGGGTGTCAAATAAAGATGCCCGAGACATTGAGAAAAATTGTGACATAGTTTGATATGGATTAATATGCCTGTCAAATTATTTAAAGGTAATATTTGTATTCATATGGGCTTAAAATGCACACTACTTTTAAATGCATGTGATATATAATAAACTAAAACGCTTCTTGAGTACAAGTGAATAAATCAAAGTGTTTTAATGCATTTCTTATTTTTAATGGAAGGTAAAAAAAAAGAGGGAGGGGGCTGGGGTAACATGTAAATGTTGGTTAGGCCACACTAACTATTTTTGTAAATTTTAATTAGACTTTTCATGTATAATCTGTTACACCTCATTTTTTGCTTAACTTAAAATTCAGAAATTGAAAACCTCTTTATCATAAGTTTGTATTCAAGTCACTGTCTAAATGAATTAATTTTTTTGTATTTTTAAGCATGATAAAGGAAGTTGTCAGTTTTGGCATAGTATTCTCTCTAAATTCCTGTCTCGTGAAGTCTTGAATAAATGCAAAAAAAGCCAATGACCCAATTACATAATGTTATAACCAGAGATTGGTAATTGTTAAGCACCACTCCTAGATTTAAAAGTCAGCCACAACCAATTACCTGATGCCAATTGCTGAAGAATGACTGTGCTTAGGCAAATTACAAATCCTCTCCATTGACTGGCCAGCACCTTGCCCACATGAAAGCCCAAACTAATTTTGACTAAAGTAGTCTTTTAATGTGCACATTACTCATTCTTTGGAGGGCAGAAAAGATACAGTTTTAATATGTTATAAAACGAGTAGCATCTTCGGCCATCCACTGAACTTTTTTGTAATGTCTACCGTATTCAAAATTTCCTCTATCCATATTCATATATCATTTGTTTAGACACTGCAATGTAGGTCCTTGTAAAAACTGAACAATTATAGCACTATAATGCAACTCGTGATCAAGTCTGGTGTGCTTTGCATTCCATTGATTAACATGGGTAGCCAACCATAAAAAAGCAATTTGTATACTCCAAATTTGTTGGCATGCCATTCAACAACTCAAATTATGAACTTTTTCATCAAAGCAACCAAAGGCTTAATCTTTTACTTTAAGTCTGACACCCCCAGGCAAAATTGTCGGAGGCAATGGTAATGTGAGCACATATTCCATGATTTCCCATGGAGCTTTTGGACCAGTGGGGCAAGATGGCAAGTACATGTCGGTTTGTAGCATTTATTTAGACAAGAGAGTGTGTATAAAAGTACAGACAATAATCATGGCTCAGTTTGCTAAGAATAGTAGCATGTATGTGTCAGAGGCAACAGCCGTTAAAAGCCCTGACCCTTGTCTCCCACCATCACAACAGAGGTGAAGCGGTTATATGTACCTCACCATATGTAGGTCAATGGACATGTGGGTCAGACTATCATCCTGCACCGGCAGCTAACTCAGTAATTTCTGTAATGCTGCTTTGCAATGATTTGTATCGTGAAAAGAGCTATACAAATTAACTTGGATTTAAATAAAACATTTGGACTTCACAGCCCACCGCATAGCCGGAGAAGACCTGATCTGCTATGCCCAGAATAGCTCTTTTAAATGTCAACTTTTGTTGACCCTGCATCAGATTTTAAGCCCTTCAATTAAACAAGCCTATTTTAACCCTTAAGCTTGATGGTTTTAAAGATTAGAGATTAGAGACCTACATTTAATTATAGCATGACAAGAGGGGATTTATATTCAAAGTTGAATGCTTTTAAGAAAAGTAACAGGCTCAGAAGAATATGTGATGCACAAATCTCGATGATAAAGAACAGGTAACATTTCTGACTTTGTAACCTTCGCCTCACCTGTCTGGAAAACCTGCTTGTAAACGTGTTGCCGTGTAGCGCTGGGCTGCAGACTCATGTCCGCGCACATGAGGAACCCCTGGGAAGCCATTGGGAGAACATGCAGTGTTGTTCACCATCTCGTGGTCCATCTCCTGTTCTTGGAAGTCCTCTGGAATGTTTTCCATCTCTGTTTTGTTTAGGGATATAGTCTGTGGACTGTTCATTTCCAAAACAAATCCAACCAGTCCAAGCCAGTTGTGGCCGAGTCTTGTGCAAATTCAAATGATGTTCTCTGAATCCTGTTCAAGATAGCACAATTATGGATCCAAGATTCAGATTCAAGAATGGAATGAAAATAAGTACGTAACTACGAAGGCTAAAGTGGTCTATCTAGCTGTTAATCCAGAGTTAAGCGGTTTCATTTCTCTAGGATCCTGTGGTTGGTTGTGTTTGACGAGGTGAGCGAAGAGCTTTGCTATGAGCTCATATAGCCAGGGCGAGTGAGTTCCCAGGAACTGTGAAGCCATGCTCTACGCACCTGCTCACATGGAGACCAAGGTGTCACCGTGGAGATCTTCCCACCTCTGAATCCCACTGGCGCCTGTGTGCGAAAGCACTGGAATAATAGGAGGACCGAAAACAAATTACAGACAAACTAGAGATAGTAAGAGAATGTTCAAGCCTGAGGGAGTTGCATACTGGGACAGTGAGGAGATAGAAAGGAGTGTTTTGCGCTCACGCTCTCTCTCTTTGTGGCTTTAGCTGTGGTTCTGTCAAGAGCGCATGTCACTCACACAAAGAGGATTGGAGAATTAGACCTGGGGACCATTAAGATGAAAAAGTCACTACGACTCAGACTTCGTGTATATGTGTGTAGAGCCAACAGCTGCTGGAATTGAAGGCACAAAACAAACAAGATATTGCAAGCAAACCCAACAAACTAGCTGAAACGAACTCAAAACATTAATAAAATTACCAGAAAAAGTTGATGAAACAAACAAGCAAATAACTATTAAACAACCAAACAAAAAACTAGATAAATTATATTAAGCATAAAATAAAATAATTAATTATAACCTACATGGTAAAACAATAATATAAAACTAACATTTAAAATGTTGCTAGGGTGTTAATTGTGCTCGCTAGGTAGCGCAAGTTAAAATGGCCCACACTATATTTATATATACACTTACCCAAGTTCAAATAGCCCACTATATATATATATATATATATATATATATATATATATATATATATATATATATATATATATACTGTTTTTTTTTTTCGCATGCCAAACAAAAATCCTCCTATTGGTTTACAGCTTATTTTGAAGTATCCTTCATGTCTAGCACATGCTGAATATTTAGGGTTAAGTTTTTTTTTTTTCATAACTAATCAAGAGTCTTTAAATAAATATTCTTCACAATAGCAAGGCCACAGATTATGCGTCAAAACATATTGTCATTGAGTAGCTGATAAGTGCATTGTGCACTATAACTGAAGGCTTTCTTTTCGTTTATAGTTCATATTAAGCAGAAGCAGGTGGTTGCTGGTTTGAGACTAGCTTAAGCTGAAATCCTCTTAGACCTTATAAAAAAACAGTAGCTGACTATCTTCAAAACCACACATGCAAAACCTGTGTGTGGAAGATCATCGAAACTATGCAAAATAATTTATCTACATAGTCATCTCAAATATATAATGGATTTGTCATTTTGTCTGGTGAATCAAACATTTAATTTCTCTTGTGGTTACTATGACCATGATAAGGAATCTCATGCATATTTTGTGGGGAGTCCCATTCACTAGAGGGTCAAGCACATGACAGAGGTCCTCTCCTGACCCTCTGCTGCCTGCCTGTGTGTGTGTGTGTGTGTGTGTGTGTGTGTGTGTGCGCAGAAATTAAGGGAATTAGGCTGTGTGTGACTCTCACTCTCATCAGGTGAGCAGATGGTTTCAGTTTGACTTAAGGATAATGACAGTTTAAAACAAAGCTTTCCCGATTGAATGCAATACATTATTTTATTATTTATCCACATCTACCAACAGTACACTGCACTTCTTACAAAGACTTACAGTATATGAATGTATAAGCATATCACTGTATATACTATAACATTAATCAATTGCCATATTCATATACTATGGTATTTACATGGTATTGTCTTTGTACACCCCAAAAAAAAATGTTGGTACTGTTTTGGTTTCTGACCCCCCCCAACCCCCCCCCCACCCCCCCCCCCCCCCATCGACCATTTATGGTAATTTTAATAAACTAACATCCATTTCTCTCTTTCGGCCAGAAGAGAGCAGCAGAGACTTTTACATCTTCATATCTCTTCCATTTCGCAGTTTCCCATATCCTCTTGAGACCCTGGTTTTCCCATTAAAAAACCATGTCATCTATACACTATCTAATTTGCATGTGAATATTGTGTTGTGACGGCATGTAGAAATAAGTTTTCAGATTTTATTTCAGATTTTCATAAAATATTTCATAAGAATATAATTAATTTTCCTATTCAAATGCTTTGTCTCCCAAAATGTGTAATTTATCATGCTTTTAGTCCTTTTGTCCTCTACAGAGTTTGTGTATGAAATGACCGGTTTCATAACAGGAAGTTATTTGCTTTGAAACCCTAAAATTTTCCTGAGACGTTGTTTTTATGAAAAACAAATTAATCAGGGAAAAAAAAAAAAAATTTTTTTATCCCATTTCCATAAGGATGTACGTTAGGCCTACAATTTTATGGATCCATCCTCCATTTGGTAAAAAGCCCTGAATGTGCCCTTTACAGGACATCCAGATTAAACCTGTAACATATGATCTCGGTTGCCTATTGCCCTCTGAATAAATAAATTGCTAAACTTTTGAACTGCACACAAGCTCACCTACTGTTAATATTTTGTGAATACGAATGCTAATATTGAATATTTTGCGACTTTTACTTCATGGGTTTCTTTGGTACTTTCTGGTGACTCACAAAGAACATCCGGTTTCATTGTAATAAGCAAGTTTGTCATTAACCATCTACTTACTGGTTTTAGTAAAACGAGTTCGTTATTTGTGCTGACTTTAGATTTCAAATAGCTACAGGTTGGAAAATGGGAATTTGTGGAGCAGTCTATTTTCGCGAATCGGTTCTTTTGAACCGGTTCGAAAACAGCAATTCAGTGAAACCTTGAAGTTGCATGCCAACCGCCATTATTAAAATCTACAAGAAACAGCAATTCAGTGATCCTTTTACGTTATGGTGCAATTACGTCCATGCATCTATAGGAGTAATTCGTAACATTTTTCGTAGGGAAGTTTGTTGTAATGTGTCCCCGTTCATAAAAACATTAAAGTCCTTTAGGATATGCGTAAATAAAACTTTCCTACGGTCGTCGTAAACAACTTTAACATGTTTTCATCGTCTAATTAATGTGATGTTTCGCGATGTAAGTAAAAACATATATATAAACAACGAGATTTTGATTCGAGAAAAACGTAGACTGATTCGTACCGGCTTCAAGTGATTCGTAGAAATGATTCACTTCAAAACAAAAGCACGGTTCTTTCACATCGCGGGAATTTCTGCATGTTGTATGTTCTGAGTTTTGGAAACACCCACTTCACAGGAGGATTTGAATATGATGTCATGACATCAAAAGGAGAGCGGCACACAAGCACGGGCACAGCTGTAATAAATCCCTAAACAAGCAAGACAATCATCCCTCCTGGTAAGAAAGACGGATTTGTTTTCGCATATTTGGTCGTATTTGAGGAATTCCTTCTCAAAGTGACATTCGGTAAGTATTTATTCAGCAAACGCATTTTCCTTGCGAATATGAAACCTCAGTTTACACGAGGAATACAAATAAATAATTATATTCTTAAGCCAATGTGTGTTTTTAACTTCCGGTATTGATGGACGCGTGGCTCGTGTGTGCTTTTGTTCTTTATAAAGGACAGTCCTGGACATCCGCAGCGAAACATGACTGAACTCGGCTTTCTGAAGATCTGTTTAATCGGAACCGCGTTTTCCTTTCTGCTGGCTCTATTTGGGCTGGTTGATTCGGTCGGAGGTCTGATGTATCCTCAAGGACCAGACTGGGCAGACGACAGCTGGACAGAGAAGCTTCCCCCTGGGTCTTCATCACGGACATCTGTGGCTGCCAACAACACCAAGCGCCACGAGTCGAGGTGATCTTCTCAACTGCCATCGGTGGCAAGTCTCTAATTGCACTAGGAGAAATAATCCGTGCATTAATGTTACTGACCTACTAAAGCCTGCTGTGGAATTATTTCCTGCACTACACTACTGTGAGTCAGACATGAAGAACATCAAAAAGGGCTGATCATTCTACAAGCCATATGAGACGTCAATTCTTCCCACTCATTAGACATTTTACTTTGTTATTCTGGTTTCTGCAAAGAACTTGTCTGACTTCATAAGAAGAAAAGCTTGCAAGAGTAGAAAACAATATCTTCAGGAAAGATTGAAAGCTTAAAAATACTACAAACATGCTACATGATATGCTTGACTGCTAGAATCAAAATATTGAAATCCCCTTATGGTCAAAAATGTTTTATGTTTTTATTATGTGTGTTCCTTTTTTATATGAAGTCTAACACAATGTTTGCATAGATTTGTGTAACATGCTGTGTTCACCATTAAAACAAAAAACTGGCATTAGGCAGCAAAACGTTGTTTTGGTTCTGAAAGGGGGGGTCTGAAAGTTGTTACTAAAACTCACTGTTCTATATAAAACTTAATAAAATATATATACAGTTGCACTGGATATCACTATAAAAGAAAATTGGTTTTATGCACTACAAGTTTGCTAAAGTGTTTTAGTGTTTTGGTGTTTTAGTGTAGTGTTTTTTTTTTTTATGGCACACTTTCACTCTTTTCACTTTTTTCTGAGAGAGTTTTGTGACCAAAACTACACAAAATGGCAGGTGAAACTTATAGGGGTGTGTCTATACATGTTTAATAAAAGCTGGCCAGGTGAAAAACTGTGATTGGGAGTTATAGAAAATAGTAAAATGTTATGTATGGTCTTGATTTTTCCATGGAAATCCACTCCTCTTTACCGTGGCATTTTTCCACAGATAGTGACATGTTTTTGCAAAGCTGAAGTTGCATATTGGCAGCTTTGAAAAGAACCTTGACGTAGATGAATGTTATTGAGTAATATGATCTAGCCAAGCCTTATAAAAGCCACAGCCCCACTTTCTCATCAGAGAAGAAAGTTTTTGTTTTGTCTTTTTTTTTTTTCTGTAAATGGCTGATTTCAGCTTTTTCTTGTATTTGAATCTCACATCGTGTGAATTTATCCATACAGCTTTCTCTGTTTAGTTCGCTTTGACATCCGTACTAGTTTTTCACATTTTGTCACTATGTTCCCATTAAACTAGTGACTTTAGTTTACACAAGCTGAGTCATGGCATCAGGAAGAGATTAAGAACATCTTGTTCCTGAGATTACTCCTACAACCAAGATTGTTGGAGTGTACATTTATAAAAATGTAATCTGAACATCATATTTGTTTATTTGCTCATTTAAAGTACTAAGTGGAGAAAGACACTCAAAAAATTCAGTGGTGAAATACAGTATAAAGAAAATATAATCACTAAACAAAATATGGCAACATCTTTACATTTATTTTTATATATATATATATATATACAGTATTGTTCAAAATAATAGCAGTACAATGTGACTAACCAGAATAATCAAGGTTTTTAGTATATTTTTTATTGCTACGTGGCAAACAAGTTACCAGTAGGTTCAGTAGATTCTCAGAAAACAAACAAGACCCAGCATTCATGATATGCACGCTCTTAAGGCTGTGCAATTGGGCAATTAGTTGAAAGGGGTGTGTTCAAAAAAATAGCAGTGTCTACCTTTGACTGTACAAACTCAAAACTATTTTGTACAAACACTTTTTTTTTCTGGGATTTAGCAATCCTGTGAATCACTAAACTAATATTTAGTTGTATGACCACAGTTTTTTAAAACTGCTTGACATCTGTGTGGCATGGAGTCAACCAACTTGTGGCACCTCTCAGCTGTTATTCCACTCCATGATTCTTTAACAACATTCCACAATTCATTCACATTTCTTGGTTTTGCTTCAGAAACAGCATTTTTGATATCACCCCACAAGTTCTCAATTGGATTAAGGTCTGGAGATTGGGCTGGCCACTCCATAACATTAATTTTGTTGGTTTGGAACCAAGACTTTGCCCGTTTACTGGTGTGTTTTGGGTCATTGTCTTGTTGAAACAACCATTTCAAGGGCATGTCCTCTTCAGCATAGGGCAACATGACCTCTTCAAGTATTTTAACATATGCAAACTGATCCATGATCCCTGGTATGCGATAAATAGGCCCAACACCATAGTAGGAGAAACATGCCCATATCATGATGCTTGCACCTCCATGCTTCACTGTCTTCACTGTGTACTGTGGCTTGAATTCAGAGTTTGGGGGTCGTCTCACAAACTGCCTGTGGCCCTTGGACCCAAAAAGAACAATTTTACTCTCATCAGTCCACAAAATGTTCCTCCATTTCTCTTTAGGCCAGTTGATGTGTTCTTTGGCAAATTGTAACCTCTTCTGCACATGCCTTTTTTTTAACAGAGGGACTTTGCGGGGGATTCTTGAAAATAGATTAGCTTCACACAGACGTCTTCTAACTGTCACAGTACTTACAGGTAACTCCAGACTGTCTTTGATCATCCTGGAGGTGATCATTGGCCGAGCCTTTGCCATTCTGGTTATTCTTCTATCCATTTTGATGGTTGTCTTCCGTTTTCTTCCACGTCTCTCTGGTTTTGCTCTCCATTTTAAGGCATTGGAGATCATTTTAGCTGAACAGCCTATCATTTTTTTGCACCTCTTTATAGGTTTTCCCCTCTCTAATCAACTTTTTAATCAAAGTACGCTGTTCTTCTGAACAATGTCTTGAACGACCCATTTTCCTCAGCTTTCAAATGCATGTTCAACAAGTGTTGGCTTCATCCTTAAATAGGGGCCACCTGATTCACACCTGTTTCTTCACAAAATTGATGACCTCAGTGATTGAATGCCACACTGCTATTTTTTTGAACACACCCCTTTCAACTAATTCAACTAATTGCCCAATTGCACAGCCTTAAGAGCGTGCATATCATGAATGCTGGGTCTCATTTGTTTTCTGAGAATCTACTGAACCTACTGGTAACTTGTTTGCCACGTAGCAATAAAAAAATATACGAAAAACCTTGATTATTCTGGTTAGTCACATTGTACTGCTATTATTTTGAACAATACTGTATATATATCTATATCAGGTGCTTCTCAAATAAGAATGTTGTGGGAAAATAATTTATTTCAGTAATTCAACTCAAACTGTGTATTAAATTAAGTGCACACAGTAGTGTAGTTTAAGTCTTTGGTTCTTTTAATTTTGATGATTTTGGTTCACATTTAACAAAAACCCACCAATTCACTCAACGACATCTCAACATTTTTAGTGAATTATTGGCCTTCTGGAAAGTATGTAAAATTACTGTACATGTACTCCGTATTTGGTAGGGGCTCCTTTTGCTTTTATTACTGCCTCAATTCGGTGTGTCATGGAGGTGATCAGTTTGTGGCACTGCTGAGGTGGTATGGAAGCCCAGGTTTCTTTGACAGTGGCCTTCAGCTCATCTGCATTTTTTTGGTCACGAATTAGAATGTGGTGACAACTTAAGACACCTGAAAATGTTTCCTTAGCCTGGTCTAAGTTTGATTCACTATAGGCTACACAATTATGGGGAAGACAATCATTGACACCCTTCACAAGGAGGGTAAGCCACAAACATTCATTGCCAAAGAAGCTGGGTGTTCACAGAGTGCTGTATCCAAGCATGTTAACAGAAAGTTGAGTGGAAGAAAAAGATGCACAGCCAACAGCGAGAACCACAGCCTTATGAGGACTGTCAAGCAAAAGTGAACTTCACAAAGAATTGACTGAGGCTGGGGTCAAGGCATCAAAAGCCACCACACAACTGGCAGTTGTTGTATCCCTCTTCTTAAGCCACTCCTGAACCACAGACAGCATCAGAGGTGTCCTACCTGGGCCAAGGAGAAAAATAACTGAACTGTTGCAAAGTCCTCTTTTCAGATGAGAGCAAGTTTTGTATTTCATTTGAAACCAAGGTCCTAGAGTCTGGAGGAAGGGTGAAGAAGTTCATATAGCCCAAGTTTCTTGAAGTCCAGTGTTAAGTTTCCACAGTCTGTGATGAGTGGGGTGCAACGTTATCTGCTGGTGTTGGTCCATTGTGTTTTTGAAGATGCTGAATACATTTTCCAGCAGGATTTGGCACCGGCTCACACTGCCAAAAACACCAAAAGTTGGTTAAATGACCATGGTGTTGGTGTGCTTGACTGGCCAGCAAACTCACCAGACCTGAACCCCAAAGAGAATATAAGGGGTATTGTCAAGAGGAAAATGAGAAATGAGACCAAATAATGCAGATGAGCTGAAAGCCACTGTCAAAGAAACCTGGGCTTCCATACCACCTCAGCAGTGCCACAAACTGATCACCTCCATGCCACGCTGAATTGAAGCAGTAATTAAAGCAAAAGGAGCCCTTACCAAGTATTGAGTACATGTACGGTAAATCAACATACTTTCCAGAAGGCCAACAATTCACTTAAAATGTTTTTTTTTTTTTTTATTGGTCTTATGAAGTATTCTAATTTGTTGAGATAGTGAATTGGTGGGTTTTTGTTAAATGTGAGCCAAAATCATCACAAATAACAGAACCAAAGACTTGTGTGCACTTATTTAATACACGAGTATCACAATTTGAGTTGAATTACTGAAATAAACTTTTCCACGACATTCTAATTTACTGAGATGCACCGGTGTATATAAATATTTATTACAATATCCATAGAACCCTTCTATTACTCAAAAGGTTCCTTCTAGTAAAAAAAAATGTATTTGTTGCTTTTCACGTAAAGGAAAAAAAGGCTAATTTTAAAACTGTTCACTGAGAGGATCTGTGGGGAGCCCATAATGCTTTTTCTATGGCATCTCTGCTTAAACCCTTTTATGGATACTTAATATTTAATAGTGTGCATGCCATATATGTCTGCATTGGAATGCTAACAGACAGCTTTCACCAGGTATTGATTTCCTAATTTGTACTGCATATGAGTTGTTCCTGAAGGCTATATGAAGCAACAGCGCTCTCTCTTGGATAAGACTTGAACAGAAATACACACACACACACACACACACACACCTATAACAGAGTAAACTGCTCTAATGCTTCATGTGTTGATACTCTCACTCCATGTAACTCTCATTTATTTTTCATATGTAGCACATGGACGGTGACAACAAAGAATCTAATGACTTGTAATTGTTGTAAAGAAAACTTGAACGTCCACCCTAACAGGAAGATGTATCTAAGAATAGTTTCCACCCACCCACACACACAGATAGGAGTTCCTCTAGACGCTATTAGAAGAATTAGTTTCTCATACAATGGCTGGCCGTCTCAATACTATTCAGTTATTGTTATTACTTTAATATATAGCCATATGCAGTAAAACAATATGGTCTTTAAGTAGTTGTTTGGAAAAAGATGATCTTTATTGTCTACTCACATGGAAATTTGTTTTTGGCTCCACCCCACAAGATGGAAAATTACACAATGTACGTATCATTACAAACACAGGACCGAACTATTCATGCATATTGCAATCAGCCTCATGCAATGGCTTCCTCTTTTGGCTTTGTGCCCTGACATTTGAGAATAAGATGCAGTATAACAAAATAAAATACATTTGACATGAGTCCTAAGAGATAAAAGAATGTATCGATGTTTAAGTGTACAATAAAATACATGGTTCAAAATAACATCTTGATTAAAAAAAACTCATAATTACATAATTTTATTATACATTCAGCATGTTTGGGTGCAATTATGCTTATTTTCCTATTAGTTTTCCTATAACAAATGCCACTTAGAATTTGCATAAAAGCAAGGATTTGAGCAATTAAAAATGTTTATCCTGCCATATCCAAAATCTTCATTTCTACATCTGTAGACAGTAGTTTCAAAATTTCTGATAAATGAGACCTAAATGTTTTAAATACTGACATTTAACCAAATTTTTAGAGACCTTAACAGTTTTGAATGCAAATATAAAGCGCACCTTCCTCTTTTCCCTGTTTATGTCCACGTTTACTGGAATTGCACACTAATTACATAGGTTTTGTCACATTGCACCCAAATAAATGCTTACGAAAACCATTTCCTCAGTAGTACAGCCTATTAAACCGATTGTAACTCTATCCTTCACAAGCCTCAATTTCCTATGTGTTACATTAAATATGCTATCTAACTAAAGTGTATTTGCCTCATCACCCACAGACGTTCACAGTTCTGAAAGCAAATTTGTACATTGATTCCGCTTTTCTCTATTTAGTTCAGTGGTTCAGTCTCATATGATTTTCTCCCTTTCACCCAGTCGTTCCACAGCTGAGCCAAATGCTGATATAGCTTCGACATACTAATGTTGTCTCGTCTCTCACTTGCCCCATTTAGTGAGACCAGCATAACCGCACACTGGTCACTGATCCGCATCTAAGGACCCCACCGAAAGAAGACATCTCAGCCCTCATGTAGCTCAGGGCCACATGACTGCTGGCAGAGGTTAGGGGATGCTAGTCCACAGCAGGGAGTGGGCCTGCATTCCTGATGCCAGAGAGCATACTTGGCATTCCTGGCTTCTCCTAGTTGCTCTCAATGAGCCATTTGACTGGCGCTGAGGATTTTTCCCCCAGAGTGGCAGAGTCAGCCTCTGACGGATGAGAGTTGCTGCTCTGGAGAATAGGAGACCATTCATGCCATACTGGGATTAGAATGATGCCATTGAAATAGCATGCACCACGGAAAATGTTGAAAAGTGCCACGACTCAATTCAGTGTGATTTGGTTTGTTTTTAGATGGTCACATCCAAATGAAGCATTGCATAAATTTGTAGAAACAAAAATAAGCAAAATGATCTATTTTCTGTAAAGTGATATGACTTAATTGAGTGGGGTGTTGTTTTTATTGTTGTTTTTATTATTATGGTCAAAATATTGCATAGATGTACACTGACCAAATAGCAGTGAAATATATAGATTTTTTAGTATTTGGGTGCAATCTTTCAAATCAGTTTGAATTAGTTAGAATCTTTGTCACTAAATATGTCTGTAATTCAATATGGGACCACCAGATACAAAAATTATATCACATGCGTTTTAGAAATAATAAGAAATCTTGCATTCAGTGAAAGAAAACATTGCCATTGATATTGCATATGCCCGTAGCCAGCTTCCGGACCTTGGTAAACTTTTCATGGTCAAAAATCTAATTTTCACTAAATGACAGCTCTGCAGTTTAAAGCTCCTCATATGAGTGTCTGCAAGTATTAAGTTTAGACCATTTTCAAGAATGTTTAGCGCCTGTGGTATGTAAATGAGATCTGCTTTATGCTAGCGGAGTGAATGAGAGGGTTGTGAATGAAGGCGCGGGCGCCAATTTCAATTTATCAAACCCAATTATTATAAGCGTCTTTTAACATGTTTTTTTTTTTTACTTAGTTTGACACTTTAGAAAGTTAACGGAGAAGGAAGTTGCTGTTTAGAGTTAGATACATATTTATCTTGCCTTATTTACAAAAGATTATGGTTTATGTAATTTTCAGTTTTTATTTGTTTTCATAGCAATATGTTATTGCTGACAGGCTACCACATTCAGTAAGGCAAAAAAGTTAATAAATTATAATAACATTATCTGTCAGAAACGTTATCAATGTTGTCAAAACAGTACAATATATCATTAGTGCAGAGATCTGTAGAAGGTCACTAAAAATAAATAAAATGCAAGCACCAGCTATGAATAAGCTGACTTCACAAAGTCATGCTAACAACATTCATTAGAGCTATAAAGTTAGCCATGGTTATTAATGAAAACTATATCAATAATAGTCATACGTATTGTTGAATGAATAACAAACAACTGTACACCTCTAGTAATGATATAATTTAACAGTGCTTATTCCTCCAAAATAGAAAAAGATTCAGAAACCTCTAGATGTCCGTCTCTTTTAAAGTGTTTAATGAGTAGACTATGTGGGTATATTTTAGCACAATTCTTAACCCCACACCAGATCCACCATAATTGGAATATAAAGGAAAGTGAGTAATAATTACGTTTAAAATCAGTAAAGAAACTACTAGATTCTTTTTTATTACTATCCTTGTAATATCTTGACATAAATCCTTGACATGTACCATTGTTGAAGTATCTTGGGATACTAGCAACATGGTATTATTACCATTGGATACAATCGCTGTACCATGATGCCACTAGAGTACTATTTTCTCCCTCAGCATTCTTTCCCTATCTTGTACTGTAGGTACTGTACATATCCATCGACACTGTCACTTCCATGTGCCACATTTAGCAGCGCTCGTTCTCCGTTTCGCTCGGTTGTAGGCAGAGCTCAGGAGCGCGCGGCGCGGTGCTGAAACCGAGGCTGTAACGTCATGCTCGACTCTAAACCTCACCCACCCTCCCAGAGGCGAGCAGCTCTTTCACACGCACAGGCACAGGCGCAGACGGACTCACTGACTGGCTGGAGCTGGAGCGGATTGCTGTAAGTATCGCATTTGCGCGAGATTCTGTGGCTTCACAGTCGTATCGGCGCGTGTATTTCGCGGGAACTGTGAGGGGATTATGATGTCACCGTTTGATTGATACATTGTAGCGGCCGAACGGCGGAATGTTACAATGTTGCAAAGCAGACCGGCACAAGGGTTTGCGGAAGAGCAGCTCAGATGTCTAGAATATGGCGGAGCTGGAGTCAAACAATTCAACTCCTTAGATTTACCAGACTCGGTTTAGTGGCGAAAATGGTCGCCGGGAACTTTGTGTTGAAGCGCGCGAGGTTTGCGTTGCTCTGTCGCGTGAAGAATGGCGTTTTCTGTTGTCTCATGTCCACGGCACTGTGGAAGTTATAGCGGAAATGGAAAAGTTGTACGAATGAGTAGTTTAACGAAGCACGGATTATCGGCTTATAACCGTCAAAGCTGCATTTTTCGACACCGTTTACGTAAAGAGATGCAAAGGAGTGTCAGGCATCGTGATAAAAGGCACATTTAGCACCTTCTAACGCAGTCTTTCCTTCTAGATTTGACTGATTACCGGCCCCGCCTAGTTCTGTTCTGTTCCTCAGTCGAGGGAGATGACGAGTTCATTCAAGAAGAATTGGAGAAAATGAGACTAGGTTTTCTTTCACGGTGGAGTGACTGTCAGTTCACTTAGGAATACTTTGCACTCCTGCTTTTCAGGGTTACGGAAAGAGAAATATATATAAATAATGTGTTGCAGCCCACTTCATAGACATCACAGGGCCTTTATAGACTACTAGTTGTATGTGACATTTTGAATATTGTCTTCTGTGAAGAGATGTGAGGCTGAAGTCTCTCAAAGAGGTTGTTAAAGAAGATCCTGTTGCTTCTTCATGTATTTTTAATGGCTTGATCTTTAATGATGGGGCTCTTGTCAAATTATAACAGTCTTTCTCCAAAGGTGTCTCTACACAGCCTGCTTTGAGGTGGCTTTGTGTCTGCTATAAAGTCTGTGTGGAAATGCCATGTCACATAAATAACTGCTAATAATAAAATATGCCGATTAAAATAAAATATTTTAGATTCCCCTTAAGCTCATCGTATCTGCATCTGAATGCAGCATCAGTGCAGCCTTAAGGTGCGGTCACTTTTACCATTTGTCTGCCATTTTTATGGATGGAATCTAGTCGTTTCATTGGGAATTCTCACGATTGTTTGCGATGGGGAGTCTGGTGTGATGGTGGAAGTTGGTCCACCAAATGGCCACACTCACCAACAGAATACTGCTCGGTTTGACAGTGACTTCAATATGAGCTACGCTTCATAAATGGCTATGCTATTGATGTGGAATACTTGGAATTTCTGTGACACCTTTCCACTGTAAAATGGTATAAAACTCCATTTTAGGCTTTGTGGAATTTGTTTAGGTTTTTGTTTGCTGCAACATGTATGACAACTTGTGCACCCGCCTATCGATTGAACACCATTTCCTGTTTTGGAGGGGGTCTTGAGCAAACACTTGTCATTCCCAATCACAGAAAAGTAGGCAGCAATATATCTGTCACTGCCAAAGGAAGATAAGTGTAAGTACACTCTTACATTTCCTCTGTCAAATACTTTTGTCAGTTCACTAACTTCGTGTGAAATATGAAATAACAGAGTCATTGCTTTGTTTTTGTATCTTCTTTGTTTTCTGTTTACCTGTAATTTATACATGTATACATACAGGTCCGAATTCTAAAATTGAGAAGCCAGGCTTGTTACCATACCAGTACTTAGCATATATATATCTTTTTTGGAGCTTTGGGTCGGGACGACCTCACCCTAGTGGGGTCTGACCCCAATCCTGTCCCTCTTAGAGCAAGAGGAAGGAAACCCCTGTGATAGTGTGTCCTCTTGGGCACAGAGGAATGCCGGTCTGTAGGCTCTGTTGAAAATAACAAAATGAAGAGATGTGGACTTCCTTTCAAAGAAAGCTGTCCACCGTTTGAACACCCTTTAAAAATCTGGGTTGGGTCCTGGAGGAAAAGTCTGTATTTAGAGCCACGTCTGCTATGATGTGTCGATTTCAGGTATCGCTTTCATGTAGTTCCTAGTTGTTTTGTATAATTATAGTCGCGATTGTCGCGGTTGACAGTGTGGTTCTTGCTTTGAGCTGTATCAGAACTTCCCAGCAGCGTTCTTGTGGGAGTCAAACTGTATGCAAACAAACACAGGGTCTTTCAGGGAAGCAAATATCTCTTTGACTTTGTAAATGGCAGTTCTAATACAGCTGTCGGGACTGATTCCTCTGGAGGGCTATGTCGGAATAACCAGCCTGCTAGTCTGAATTGTGCTCGCCATTCTTCTAGTGTCACTATATTATGGGTCTTTGACTGGTGTATATGTATGTGTGTGTGTGTGTGTGTATATGTGTATATATATATATATATATGTATATAATATAATGGTTGATTGTGGGTTTTTCAATTTCAGATCCTTAAACTGTACCTCTTGAGCCCGTTACTGAATATTGAGACTTGAGAACAGCTATGACATTAGTAAGCGCTGTGGTTTCCCACCAAGGCTTTGACATTTGACTAGGAAACAGAATCGCGTTTTGAAGCCAATGGGTAATGAGATGACAAAACATTAACTGCCAGCTGTCGGTAACTGTTGAGACTTTTAGAGGAACCAACTGAGCAGAAAGGAAAGGAGATGCTCTGGAGAGGAAGAGCATGATAGTCCGGGGAAAAGAAGGCTGTTGGTGTTCCTCAGTAAATTGGACCACTTCCTCTTTAGGCCAAAGGGCCTCATGAAACCTGGTGGCCTTGTCACGCCTTCCTTCCTCCTTAGAAGTCATGTGATTGTGCGAGACTAAGTGAGTGTATAGATAGCTGTGGGTTTGATACTGTAAATATACTTTGTTTTCAGCAGGTATCAAGTGGATGATCTCAGTGTAAGAAATCAGAATTGGCTCTCAAGTTGTTTCCAAGGGTTACCGAGCTAATGTGGCTCAGCTTGACGTTCACGTTTTCTTACGCTAATCCCAAAGCAATTCCTCCATCTATTCCCACACATAATTTTCCTCATTTAAGCATGTAAGCCATGACTGATGACTGTGGCAGCTGTTTGTGACTTGCAAGATTGGGGCCTTTTTTGAGTCTATGATCTAGAAATATACATTTGAATGACGCCTTTGGTCATATTGAAATTCAGATATTTGTTGTTGCTTTATGTGTTCGCTGATGTTGAAAAATGATTTTTTTTTTCTTGAAAGAAAATGGTGCTTTTATTCAACAAAGATGCACTGCATTGATAAAGTATCAATTTGTCTCTGAAGACAGTGAATACATTAATAATGTTATACAAGATTTATTTCAAATAAATACTATTCAAAAAATGTATCATGATTTCCACAAAAATATTACGCAGCACAATAATGACGCTGACACAGACACTGAGGACTTGAGTAATGGCTTCTGAAAATCACAGGAAATTACATTTTAAAATATGTTGAAATAGTAAAGATGTATTTTAAATTGTAATAGTCTCTCAATATTTATGTTAAATAAATGCAGCAGTGTAAGAAATTTAAAAATAAAAAAGACATTAAAAACATATTACTGATCCCAAACTTTTGAACAGGAGAGTGTTATTTTAAAGCCATATTAAATATGGTTTATGTAGGCCTACATATTGTTTCTGAAATGGCTTAAGTCTCTATACATTTCATGGGCAAACTGCCAAAATAAATGCGAGTTTTTGAGCATTACATAAAAAAAAAAAAACTCGCTGAACTGATTGTCTTATGTCTAAAAGTGCTTTATTTCAGGATTGATGCAAGGCCAGGAATAGCCTTAAAATAAATATAAATTGGAAAAGGCATAGTGAAATCATCCATATGTTTGAAATGTTATTTAATGCACATCAGTAGTAGATTTACAACCCAGCATTTATGATGAGGCTGAGATCTGATTTAGAAATGCACAATGAAATGGTTTGAGCAACAAGTTCATGAAGAGGCATTGCTCATTTGACTGCAGAAAATTATGTGTCTGAGTTTGTGTGTGTGTGTGTATAAACGCATCCCTGGGGTCTATATGCTGTAGTCAGTCAGACGTCAGATGCCCTGCCATGTGTTGACATTTGACACTAGAATTTGGGCTGAGTTCTCATTGATCTCGTCTCCCGTTGCTCCTTTTCCTTCCATAATCTGCCTCCCAACTTGTTGTTTTCCAGTCTCTAAGCAGCTTACTGGTTTTTTAGCAATAGAAATCGTGCTATTGCCTTAGTCTTCGTGACATTGCTTTGACAAGGGATGTTTGACACCCCTGCCCTTTGAGGTAGTCTTCATAATTGTTGTGTGCATCAGTTGCCTTGTAGTTTAGTGTAACTAGATCAGAAGTGACTTGTATGACTTTCTTCTTTAAAACACAAAAGGAGATGCTTTGCAGAATGTTAATGCTGTTCTTTAGTGTACAATGACAGTGAATGGTGACAAAAAATTGGTCAAACTCTGAAATTGAGAGAAAAGTAACATCACACCAAGCTGAATGTTGAATAAATATTGTGTTTGCTATGGCATTGTTGCATAAAACCCCTTTTAGATCCTTTATTTTTAAAAGTGTGTGAGCTATTGTTTTAAAATTTTCATGGTGCTATTTTTGCAGCTTGGTCGCCATTCACAGTTATCGTATGGAAAAGAGCAACATGAACATCCTGCCTAAAACTTTTTTTTTTTTTTTTTTTTGTCCGCGAAAATAGATGTTGTAATGACATGAGAGTGAGTAAATTGTGACAGAATTTGCATTTTCTGTTTCTGCGAACAGAAATCGAGACCATGCTGGTTGAGAGTATATGAGAAAAAGAGCAGTTGTTCACTTTGGTAAATCATTTTAGATCCCCCCACCGATTCGTTGCATCAGTAGGAAATGTCTAAATGTGAAACCGTGATTGCTACTCCATGTTTGTTTTCACTCATTCTCCTTGACAAGCTTGCTTGACATGCAAATAACATGTTGGGCTTCAACACAGGTTTTTGACAGGGCCAGTTAAAACTGCATCATTTACCAAAACAAAAGCCTTTTCTATCTGTTACGTGGGCCACTGAATCTTTTGAACCCTTTAAATGTTCTTGATCGTCAACAATGTTGTCTCATTCATAATCATTGCTCATAATAAGCCTTTTGTGTGTTAGTAAGTCTAAGTTCTCAACACAATAGATTTATTTTTTGAACCGGTTAAAAAAAACAATTAATGGCAAGCAGTGAGCCAGATTGCTTTGTTTTTATAATTTTTTATTTATTTCAGACTGTCTCTGATGTAATGGCTTGTGCTTGTTCCAAGAGTTGATTACATGGTTTCATCCAGATTTGAGTAAGAAAAAGAGCGGTGTAAAAAACACAACAAATACTATGTTTGTTTTCTGCCCTGCTATGGTGGTTTGTGTTTATTACAGACAAGAGACCAGTTTATGTAGTCATTACCACTAGATTGTGTTGCTTTGACACAGATTTACTGCAGGCTATGAGTTTGCCATGCTAATAATGATAGCATGTCTGTAGCCGGCTGCTAGCTGAGATGATAATAACTTTGCTGGATGGTTATTGGCTCCATCCTGACTGCAGTAGCACCTTTTGGCTCTGAGTTTAGCCAAGTCTGGCGTATCTCTCACCTCTAGACTTATCTGCCACAACTCAACTGGGGTTCAATTTTGTATGGGGATGATTCACTTCATGGCGGATATACTATATGTTTTTACTGACTGGTTCTAAGTGCTATTAAACATTCATTTATATTTTAGAAACTTGGCATTGCCTGATAAATTGGCTCGAGACTTCCTGTTGCTGTCACTTTCATAAAGATCAAATCTTCATGATCATAAAAGCATTTGAAGAAGGTTTTTGTCAGAGCCCGTGTCAGTCTTAAAGGGGTCATATAATGCAACATGCACTTTTACAAGTTGTTTTAACTGAAATGTGTGTTGGCAGTGTGTGTGTACACAACCACCCTATAATGATAAAAATCCACCAAGTGTTTTTTCTGTAATCTCTTTAAATGTTTTCAACTTTCTCAAATCGACTAGTCTGACCGTGTGACGTCACACAGTCGGAGGCCCCTCCCCCGATTGTTTGATTGACAGCAGCGCTTCAGCACACACTGGACTTGTGTCTTACCTCAGACCCGCCCTGAGTGAACCATCATCAGGCCGAGATGCAGACTATCATGACTCCTTAGTGATTGAGGTGTTTTGTTGTTGGATGTAATAATGAACATAGCAGTAGTCATTTACTCCTGAAATCTGAGCGACTGAAATCGCAGAGGATTAACTTGCGTTTGGAGAAATGAAAGAAATGTGCCCTTGATCTACATAAATGTGTTTGTTCGCGCGAATCCTTCATGATCCAGCCTCCAGCAGTGAGTATAATGTATTTGAATGAATTATTGCAAATCGCCTTTTCTAATAATGTGCTAATTAGCAAGTTTCAATATGAATGTGGCCAAAGTCCTTTCAGGCAAGTCGTGCCACTCGGCCACCATCTTGGCAACGCCTCCGGGCAGCTATTTCAGACTAACAAGACCAGGCTTCTATCTAAATGAATGGGCAGAGAGTCAGAACTGCACTTTCACTGGTCACCGGGACATAAAAACTGCATGCATAGAAACAGCAGTAAAATATGATAAAAATCGCTGAAAAGGTTTGATGACTTTGCCCCAAAATAAGTTTTAAAATGCCTTTTTCCACAAAGGTTATACTTTTACTACGCATGTGCAAAGGTTCCTCAACTGTGCACATATGTCAGTGGAACCAGACGATAGGCTTAAATGTTTCCCGGCTTGACTGTTAAAAGCAGATGATTGGCTTTCCAGCGGGAGGGGCGGGACATGTGCACACAACCGCCATCTTTGCTGTTATGGTTTTCTTTATATAGTTGTATTGAGGAAGTGGCATGTCTCTTATAAATTGTCTCTGATGTGGCTAAAGTAAACAGTCTCTCAGAGAGCAGATCAGAAGAGGGGGGCGGAGTCAGCAGAGCTCATTAGCATCAAAGGAGAATCCCACAAACCAGCCTGTTTTGAAAAGAGCTGTTTTTGACGGTAAATAAAGGTGTTTTTTTACACTAACATTGAGAAATTTTAAACTAACTGTTACAGATTTTTCATTAAGACCCTAAAGAATCATATCAACTTGTGGAAAATGGGCATTATATGACCCCTTTAATTTTGACATTACTATTCATTTTGTTATGGGTTCAAAATATTGGAAATCAGTCTACTGCCATCAGTCAGTCTCTCTCTTTCTATAGATAGATAGATAGATAGATATACATACACACACTATACATAATGTAAAAAAAAATACAAACTAAAATCAATGATACATGTGATTTTAGGCATCACAATATTATAAGGTACACTGTGAATTTTTTTTTCACCAGTCTTTAAGGATTTGTGCTTAGATTTGTCCTAAACATCACCAGAGTGCAAAAACCATTGCTTTCTGTGGCACACATTTCTAGAAAGGCTGAGAGTTAGCCTAAAAGTTTAAACCGACGTCAAAATACGCATTATGTTTGTGTGTTCCCATTTACTGAGAGAAGTTACTCCTACTGTAAAACCTGTGAAAGCTTCAAGAGTGTGTTTTATTTATGGCACTGTAGTGAAGAGCTTTTGCTCAAAGGATCCCATTGCTGAGAAATAAATAACACGGGCCGTATGATCTCCTGATGTGTTTCGTTTTGGTGCTTTTCTTCAGGGACATGGGAAACACTTTTGACAGAACCTGGCACACAAAGCCCAGCTTATAGGATTCCAAGGACCCCATAATCACAGTGGATATAGACTGGTTTCTTAGCATTTATGGCGGTTTAGGGCCTGCTGAGTTTATGGGGTTACAGGTTACCTTTCAACCTCATTGAAGTAATGGATTGTGGGAAATTTCAAATGTGATAAGGAAGGGGTTGAAGAATTCCTGTGTTGAAGGCTGGTTTAATAGAGTCTTTGTGGAGTTCTCAGCTCACTACAACCCTTTTAATAGAGTAAATTAAAGCATTCCAGTCATAGATATATGAGACCATTAGTGAAGTACTCGGAAGTGGAAGGTTTTTTTTTTTTTTTTTCAGAGAAGCTATTGGTACAGAAATTACTCTCTTTCGTAAAGAAAATCAAAATGCAGGATATTGAGAAATTAATTAATAATTATAAGAGATTAGCTTTAGCAAGTTTAAAACAAAGATGTTAAAAAAATACTTTCTTGTCACAAAGCTCCGAGATGCAGTGTAGTCTGAGTTTGTCATGTTCCCAAGTGGATTACAAAATTTTTTAAATTTAAAAAAAAAAAAAAACTTTTATATGTGACCGTTTTATACAAAAATAGATATTTAAAATAAACTACATAAAATATGGAAAAATATACATTTAGATAAAAGAGACTATTTTTGTATTTTTTTTTTTTTGCATTGTTGTTTTTTTTTCTTGTAATAATACGAATGACTATTATAACTGTTTTTCTAAATATTTTATATTCCATATATTTTTTTTTTATTAAATTATTATTTTCATATATTTGATTAGATATTGTATATAATTGTGTGAAATGCACACAATTAAAAGTCCTTAATGCTGAGCCTTGGTTTCTTATAGCAGCAGTTCTCATTAAAATGTGGCCTTGATTATAGATATGTTTGAAGGCATACACTTGTAGATTTGGTATTTGGTTAATCCAGTCTGCTGCTCTGATTTGTGGCTGTCAGCTCAGGCCAGTTGTTGTTTTGTGTGGCTCTCTAAATAGACGTCCTTAAACAGCTCTGTGGATTGAAATTAATCCCAACATCTTCAGATAGACCCAGGGACTGTGTTTAGTGCTCTACTGTAGAGCTCTCATGTATCATCTGCATGTTCGTGACCCATTCATGTGCATATGAGTCTCTCTGTTTGCACATTTGCACATCTTTTGAACACCGATCCCTTTTATGTTTGAAGATGCCTTTTTTTTTTTTTTTTTTTTTTCTATCTCCAATGAGTATCGCGTTCATCTCTCCCGGGATGTGCGCACGCTCTTACGTATATTTGCATACGAGTATTCACCTATTTGTGCGATGCTGCATTCTGTGTTTTACCTTCCGCTTGCCTCTCTTGTCGAAATATTAGTTGACTTTTCTAAGGAGTGACATGTTCAGACTCCCTCCGATAAATCCCGTGGGAGAACGTGGTGCTTCTCTCCAACGCTCCTCAGAATAGCAAAGCTAACCACCCCTGCAGATCCCAGCAGTCTGTTCAGCTCCGAGAAAAGAAAGCCGCCAGGCACCAGCAGGCACGTGAAATCCCGGCAGGCCGACTGTCTTCCCTCTGCTGTCCTCCTAATTCCATTTGCACTGGAATTGACTGAATGACTTTGTTTGCTATAAACATTGTTTTTCTTAGCTTGATATATTCAAGCAGAAAGCTATTATAGTTTAATTATCCATGTTCCGGGGACCATAAATGTTATTGATTTGGACCTACATTTTGACCATAATTAGCTTAAAGATTGCTGTTTATTACTGCACTTTTGTATGCAATAGCTGACACGACACTTCCTCTTTGCAGAGGGATTTCCCTCTGGGTGTGGAATTTTACTGATGTGTCAGGGCAAAACACCCATTAAAACTAGGGGGAACACTTGTATTTTTTTGTTTTTATATAAAAGTTTTGACCATCGTTTGACCAAAAAAAAAAAAAAATCGTAGCTGGCCGCATACAACAATGATGTTTTAAAGTTGCCTCCTATGGCTAGTGCAGACTTGCCTGTCTTTAAGTACTACTGGTGAATGTTAAATTCAGGCTCATCAGAATGCACCCACAGCTGATGTGGATCCTTTCTTGGTTTGTTTTGAACGGTGTCATTTTTCAGCCAATTCGTTTATTGATTACTCAACACTTTGCTGAGCAGAGTGTACTGTAGACTCTACATTTCCAAATTAACCTGATTGATCGTTTCCTTTTACCTTCAGATTTTCCAGGTATAGATCTGTCTTGACCCTGATGAGGTGTATAGCTACCAAGTATCAAATGGAGTTCTGGAGCTCCTCCCTCAAACCAGACTCCAATTCTGATTGGTTGCTGGATCATATCAGTATCTCTTTATTAGTGGCGCATAATTGTTAAGGTTGTTATAAGGAACTTTTTTTGTCAAGGCATAATGGTAAAAGTACTTATAAACTATTTTTTTCAAGTTTATCACGTTTGATTTTTCAAACTTTCACAAAGTTTTTGAGAAAGATGTTTTGTTGCCAATATATTCAACATACACGCATTGGAAAAATGTGCCTCTACCTAATTTAATGCATACCTATTATGTACAATTTGGGGAATTTTTCAGTTGAAATTAACACTATTGACGTTAAGACTCCAACAACTATTACTCCTTTTCACAAAAAAATATATATTTATTAATAAGGACTTATTTTCAACATTTAAAAAATACTTTTACCTTGATGCATAATTTGTAAAATAAAACATTTTGGTGTTTGCATCACATAACTAGATCCATATGAATGATTTTATGATTTGGTAAACTTGCTCGATAGCTCACCTGGTACAGCATTTCACATGGGTGGGAGTCCAGTAAAACATAACTCTAACGCTAAACGAGCACAGAGTTGCAAAAATGGAATGGCTGCTTTAGCAAATGTTTGTCAATTTTGTTAACATCTTTTTAGGGCAGGTGGTGTTTTATTCTCCAATGGTTTGTAATATTTTAGTGCGATTTAAGTAAATTGGCGATGTAATAACATTGGAAGGTTTGCTGTCATCTAGGGGTGTGACGGTTAGTATATAACCGTGAGACCGGCGGTTATAGTTGAACACCGTCATTAGAACTTTATAACCATATAGAACATCACCAATTCAAAGTTTATATGTAGAAGCCAATGAACCTTCCTTGGAAAACAGACGATTAAAGTTGGCCTTACAATATGCAATCAAATTAAAAACAAATAAAGGAAATCCAGCACATCCGGCAGTTTTTACAGTCCAGTATTCAATAATGTATGAAAGAAAACCAAATCATATTCGTCCATTTGGTCTACGTATAAAACCTCATCTGGAAAATCTCAAAGTAGATTTAAACATCTTGGAACAAACCCACTTTTGCAAAATTCCCCCTTGGGATATCAAAAAACCCTTTATTTTGTTGGATTTATCAAAGAATCAAAAATCGGAAACACATCCAAATGATTATCAGCTACAATTTTTAGAAATAAGAGATATGTATCCTCAGTATACTCTAATATACACAGATGGATCCAAATCTGGAAACCAGGTAGCGGCAGCTTTTGCAACGAATGAAGTACATCAAGGTATACGTATTCCAGATCAAAGTTCAATCTTCACTGCAGAAGCAAATGCTTTATTGCTGGCATTAAAATTTATTGAAACTTCTTCACAAAAGAAATTCTTAATAATGACTGACTCAAAATCATGCCTGGATTCACTGGAAAGTTTGAAAACTGATCATCCAACAGTAGTCAAGATCTTCGTTAAATTATCAATGCTCAAATCAAAGGCTTTTAGCATCTACTTTTGCTGGGTACCTGGACACGCAGGAATTGCTGGAAATGAGAAAGCAGACAGTGCAGCAAAAGAAGCACTATCCGCAGAATTAGTAAATAGTTTTATACCTTTTACAGACTTAAAACAAACGATAAATGAATACATCAGAAATAAATGGCAATCAGAATGGGATCAATGTCTAAATAATAAGTTGCATGAAATAAATCCTGATGTGAAGAAAAAACTTAACCTCTGTTTTGAGAATCGTTGGAATCAAGTCATCTATACACGATGCAGAATAGGACATTCAAAAATTACACATAAATTTTTACTCTTAGGAGAAAATCCTCCAAAATGTTCATTTTGTCAGAATTCATTGTCCATTAAACATATCCTTCTAGATTGTATTACATCTGCCCCTGTGAGAAACCTTTTTTATTCCGTTGATACTTTTGGAAAAATTTTTAATCAAGTGAATCCGAACATGGTCCTAAGATTTCTAGAGGAAATAAATGTAAAACATCTTTTATAGCCTTCCTTTGATTGGTTGTATCTTATTCTCGCCATGAATATAGCCTTAGAAGCTGGTATGGCGTTTAAAAGAAAAGAAAGAAAGAAAGAAAGAACTTTATAACCGCCAAAACCGTGTCACTAAAATATTTTTTTACAAACATTTTTTATCAAAAATTATTTTCATTTTTTAGATAGGATCATCAGATGCGCAATATATCGGGAGACATGGTTTTTACCACTTAATGAAATTTTGTAAATCGTCAGACATGATATTTACCACTTCATTAAATTTTGCTTTGTAGAAAACCTTTCTTAAAAACGAATTTCGTTTTGAACAAATTTTATCTTAATTTTAATAGATGTTTCATCAACCAATTGCATGTATTTTAATAAATAAAAGCAAATATAGCAGACAATGATAACCGTGACATGGAAGCACCAGCGCGCCGCGTTCACTTGCACTGCACTGTGAACTAGAGCGCATCTCATTGTAAACGAAACTCAGCGTAGGCCTATGCCTCATACTCTAGCATTAAATATTTTTGCTGCATCCTTTCCAGAACAGACAATGGCATTTTTTTATTTTTTTTGCGGCTCGCATCAGCAAAGCATAGACCGCAAAACAATCATCGGATGGCGGGCGGGTGCGGCTTTGAAATTTGCTCAAAAAACTTTGGCGCGGATGATGAGTTTTGTGACAGATCTCCTTAATAAACGGAGGTCTGAAATCTCTGCCCCTTTACCGATCAGAGCGCGCGCTGAAACGGAGTTAACCCGCTATCTCCAAGATCAACCAATTGACTTTACGGCAGATCCACTAGCATGGTGGCGAGACAATATGAAACAAAATGAAACACGCTATCCACCAACCCCCCCCCCCCCCCCCCGACGGTTGTGTTATGAACCGTCACATCTGACTCACGTCATAACCGTCATCACCAATTCTGAAACCGGCACACCCCTACTGTCATCTGTTTTAGATAAAACTGAATGTGGTTTTAGGGCCACTAACTGGACTTTTCACTTTGTTTACTGCTTTTTTTCTGTATTTTAGGTTCTGACAAGATTATATTTTTGTTGTTTTTTGACCTATGAATTGATTCTTGGGTCAAGTGCTCTACCTCAAAACTCTTAAAGTTCTTCAGCATTATCCCCCCCCCCCCCCTTTGAAACAGACAGTCAGGGTAGAATTAAAGTTCAATCCTCTTCATCTGCCTTGGACAGTATATGGCACAGTGGGTGTTCACTTAATCAGAGTGGAGGGAAATGTCAGTGAAGAATGTCAGTCTTCTGAAATGGAATGGCCGTGGCCTAGGTTCTGAGATGGGGGTGTGGCCTGAGGTTGGGTGGGTGTGGTCTGTTATAAGACAAGGTGGGTGTGTTCATAGATTAGGTGAGTGTGGGTCTAGATCCTTAATATTACACATCTCCATCACAGCTGCAGTGTTTTTTCCCTGTGCTTTTGTGAGGCATTGCAGTTCACCAGTAATATGTGCTAAAGGTTTAAGCAGTTAACTTAGTTTCTCTAGAGAGGGAACTGAGAGTAAAGTGGCGTGATTATATGCCTCAGCCCAGTGCTTAATTTAGCTACAAGCACTTCGATGTCTGACAGATATCTTAAACTGTGTCTAGGGACTGAGTGATGCTAGTCAGCTAAAATGCAGATTAAAGTTTAATAAACATCTCATGGATTGTTGATGGGATGTTCGGAAGGATTTAAAATGTAGTTCACCCAAAAATGAATATTCTGACATTATTTACTCATCTTTATGTTGTGCCAAACCTGCATTGACCTGAATTTTAACTGTGAAGCACAAAAAAAGAGATATTTAATAGATTGTGACCCTAAAAAATGAACCACAAAAGGTGATTCATAATATGAAGTCTTCTAAAGCTATATGAAAGCTTTCGGTGAATAACAAACCACATTTTTTGTCCCCCCAATCTATTGTAGCCTACTTGTGCATTTTCAAACTAGCCTGTCATGAGACATGACCGATAGCCTAAAATATTTTGGTATCGTTTATGTAAGATATGGTGCAATTTTTAGTGTTTTTTTTAACGGTATAAAGTTTAGTCATTTTCTTTATTCTAAATTTACAAATAACACAATTTTGCGAGGTAATTATTATTGTTTTTTTTTCCAAAGTTGGCCTTAATTTAAGCACCACAATTTTTTCATGCTTTGTCAGACAAAAGCCATGTGTTTCAAGAAGAAAGAAACAAAGATTTTTCGATGTGAGGGGATGTTAATTTTGTAGTGTACTGCCTCTTTGAAAAAAAAATGAGTCAAGGGAGAAATGTTGTGTGAAATGCAAACTAATGTATGAAGCTTCCATTAGCCTGAGCATTTCATTTGAAACGTAAAGAGACTAATTTAAGTACTGACATTAAAAAGCCGTTAATGTCTTTCTCCCTCATCCACAAACACGCAGCATACACACCATCTTGCTTAATTTGTGTTGCCGTTATGCTTTTCTCATGATGGCTGTGTTTTGTAGAGCATGCCAGTCTGCCAGGAGCATATCCACTTACCGAGTTCATCACATTTCTGAGCGGATTCAGGTTTCAGGGTTCCAGATCCGAGAGCAAATGAGTGATCAGTACTCACGAGAGCTTTCTTATGCAAAGAACCGAGAGGTGCTGGTAGTGAATCAGCTCCTGTCTCATGTGCGGTCATGTCCCCTCAGATGACATCACCTGCGGGAGTCGTGCATGCACATGCTCTGCTATGTTTGGCATTCTGCTCACACGCGCATGCCCACGTATGTCAGAAAGATTAAGGAAAAAAGAACCGACCGCTGCAGAGAAATACTGTGCTAGCGGTCCCTGTTTATTCTTCACCACACATTGTCTTTGTCTCCCTCTTTCTCCTCCTCTCGTGTCCCCCGTCTTCAGTCACACACTCTTTAGGTCAGTGTGTTAGACAGCCTGGCCTGCTGCCAGTTGCTGTTGGTGAGGTAAGGACTCATAGATCTGCTCTTGCAGTCTGAAATGGGAAAAATAAACACAATAACCAGAACATAACCCCCCCCCCCCCTCACTCCTCTCGATGCTATGTCAGTTTCTTTTCTAACCAGAAGCATTGCATACTATTTAGTTCTCGCAGAGTATTTTTAAGAGGGGAAATCATGGAAATGGGATTTTTTTTTTTCATCTATAAGTTTACCAAGCACTTATATGGATTTTATTTTTTTTTTCTACATCAGCGTTTTCTTTTTTGGCCTAAATGCCACACTTGGCCCTCCTCTTATCTTCTGACAATTAAACGCCAATAAAGTCGCCAATAATTATTGTTTTTAAGTTATGGCCAATAAACGATAAGTGTCTTATATTGACATTTCTAATTGCAATTAAATAGATCTAATAAGCAAAATAAATTTTTATTTTGTCTCGTATTCAGCAAATGACCTCTTTTACTTCGTGATGCCTGAAGTAAGTGGAGCTCCAAACTGAATGGTATGGTCTTCCATTGATTTCTTAAGGGTATTATTCGAAAGAGGGTCAGAAAGGGTTTAAAATGATCAGGTAAAACTAAATGAATGCTGTTATTGATCTCAGAAACCCCGACTAACATTTATAAGCAGACTTCAGAGGACAAGAAATGCTAAGAGTGGAATGTGACCCTTTTAATGCACACTCAAGCTTACTGGGCAACTCTGTTTCTCTAATGCTTCTCTAAAATAGTTTGGAGCCCAGCATGGAGATGAACCATAAAAGCTGGCTGTTGATTGCAGATGCATTATCTGATGTGTGCTTTGGATTTGGACACTGGGAGTTTCCTTATAAAGACACAAGACAGTGGTTGCATGGGGCTGCTCCTTGATTCTGAGAGGGCGCTGCTTGTGGTTTATTAGACGCAGCTATCTGGTTTCCATAACTGCAGGGAGGCCTGGGAGATGGAAGGGCCTGCTGCCTAATCACAACCAGCAAGAGCTTCCTGACACCCCTCGTCCACGTCAATGTGCAGTGCTGCTCCTCCTGTCAGGCTCAGATGAAGCCCTTAAATCGACCTCAGACCAGCTGCTGCTTTCCCCCGCCCTCTGTTGATTGAGTGTGTATGTGTGTGTATTTAATTTCTTACGCCAAACCACTACCTTCTTTTTCTTCTCCTGCATGTGGCCGCCAGGAGTGTAGGAGCAAATGCTGTAGAGGGTGTATTCGGCATGCATATCCCACATCTGGCAACCCCATGCTTTCGGTTAGGGGCTTAAAGAAGGGGCCTGAAATGTAATGCGCAAGTTTCTCAGCACAAAAATGAACCGATACACGTTGCGTTTATTCTCTTGAATGTAGTTTCGCTAAACAATCTTCTTCTTTTTGGGTGTGTTTGTGTGCAAAGGGAAGTCTAAGTTGACCCACATGACTATTTACTATTGAATGCGTTAATTCACTCTGATGTTGTTATACCTGTTTTGTTCTGTGTTATTTCTAAAAAGAGCAGAAAAGTTTACTGGTATAAGTAAGGACACATCGGAGCAACAGGTCAGTGTCTCAAACATCAAAGTATAAAGTACGTAATGTGTGAGCATTATATTATTTAAATACATTTATTAATGCAGATTTGTACAAATTTTAATGAATGTCCTATGCATTTTGAGAAGGGTATTATTATTATTATTATTATTATTATTTATTTTTTATTTTTTTCAGTTACGTTGATATTGACTTTATTAGGACACGGAAGGAGTAGAATTAAACAATTTATTTAGGCTACATAAATATTTAGAAATTAATTTTAGGCTATATAATCCATACAAAGGAATAATCGTGCACATTTTTTTTCTTTAATGCTCTAAGCTTAAAAAATGAATTGATAATTATTTTAATCGATCGATAGCTCTAATTAGTGCACATGACATTTAAAAAGAATGCATCTTTACTATGTCACTTTTTTTTGTTTTTGAATAATTTATACAGCAGTCATTAGTGATCGTATTCATCTCTCCAAGAATGCAAGGAGCACTGCAGCCTTACTGTAGAGTTGCTCCATAGATACTCCGCTTTACTGTCAGTGCCCAGACTTGTTAGTGGTGAGCACTGGCTTGCTGAGGACTGCATGTAAGTCAGCTGTGGCAGCTCTTCAGTCTCTCTAGTGTAAAACATCTGAACGAAGACATCTTCTCTCTAGAGAGCGTGTGGAGACATGAACATCCCTAGAGCGCATGGGAAAGTTCAGATATTCTGTCGCTTGCTTATCTGTGCACTGTTTAAACACTATAAAATCTGTAAAAATGTGACAAGGGGAAGGAACTCAGCTGTTTGGGTCACTAAAAATGGTTATACTTTATAAGTTGTTGGGAGGTGTGATTCTAGTCTTGTCAAGTGTTCTTGTAAATATGATGTCTGTTCTGTTCATTTAATCGGTAGCCTGGAGAGCGTTTGCAATTTGCCACATTTTAAAGTTGGGATGTAATGGAACTGGCAACATATCTTTTCTTCCATGTTGTGAGTAAAACTGATCTATCCAGCAGTTATTGATTGGATGGAGGCAGATATTAATGCAAGCTTGTAGCTGATTGTTAGAAATGGGTGAAATTTGAGCTAACTAAATGATTGGAAAAGTCTGTCATCGTGGAAGATTGAGTTAAAGACGTTAACACATTGATTTAGTTACCAAATGTAATTGTTTTTGATTACAAGCTGAAAATAAGGAAACCTGGGTGGATGGTCCATATTAAGATCAATATGATGCATTTAACAAGTAAATAGGGGATTTCCATTTCATGCTGACTTCTGCAGTTATTAGTAGTGCTTTTGAAAAAAATCATCACAGGTTTTTAGTTCTAGAATTGACTTGTATCTATCACTTCTGTTTTATCTGTTGTTGAAAATGGTTTTCATCTTAAAGTGGCGTAGACGTTTTTATTGTGTCCATTTTAGTACATCAAAACAATCCTGACAGTTTCTGACATTAAATTGTGGATGAATTCATGGATGGCTTTGAAAGGGTGACTTTAGTGACAGAAACACAGTTCATCCAGCCTTAGAACGACTTTATAATGCTGAATGGAATGCTTTAATCCAACAATGGTACTCTTTATATCTCTTTTTTAACCCTCCCGAATGCTCATTTTCAAGAGGAATTGTATTTATCCATTTTCCCAACTGGAGTTACATACTTTAGCATATAGAAATGTTTCGGTGTCTAGTCCTGATGTTATTTCTGGTGTGACGAAAAAACAGCCCGAATATTTTCAAGGGTTTCAGTGCTTCCTCAGGCCAGAACCGGCAACGCCCAGGCTCACGAATGGAGGGGGTCCCCCCGGGGGTCTCACTGCGCCTCTCTATGAATCACTCTTCCAGCCCGGGACAAAAGAGATGCGCCCCTGCTCTACATTCCAACGTAGAATTACACAGAGCACAATTCCGTTCCCTCTGGTCTTCTTCTTTGGGCTCAGGGACAGTTTGATACAATATAGCGGGTCGGCCGAGTGGCCTGTGTAAACAACTGCATTCCACATGCGAGGAGAGAGAGAAATGCAGCTTCTCAGGCACGGATCCACCCTGCCTCCTGGCCTGCTTTGATTTAACTCTGCAGCAGGAAGTCCTCGCGCTGCACTGGATTGGAGAGCGACTACAATCAGCTGAATCTGGACTGTGTCTTGTTATCTGTCAGTCTATGCAGTCGTAAAGGGCTCACTCTCTTCCACAGGAATGGGATTTGTGCGGTAGGCGTCATTAGCTTGTTTATCTGTGCTTTGTGTGAATGCTGCGACTTTCTCGTGTGGGAGGTTTGAACCGTGTGGCCGAGATCTATCAGAAGCACGTTTCATAATGAAGTGCAGATAGTGTGCCAAAAGCTTGCTATCTCGGATGTTTCCAAGTTTGAAGGAGATCTAGCGGTAGTTATCTTGAATTCTGCTTCTTTTAAAGAAGCTATAAGTAGCTTTTGTGAGGTCCCTTGAGGTCATGGATCTTATTAAACTGAAGCTGAATATATTGCTGCTGTTGCAACTTGGGCTGGGTAAAAAACGTTTTCTTGTTACAGCCTTTTGCCGAAATGTAATATGAACCTATATTTAAATTTTCATTAAATCTCGGAATTTTGTGCACTACTTTTCAAAGGTTTGTTCAGATGTCTCTTGAGCACCAAATTAGCGTATTAGAATATTTTTTGAAGGATTATGTGAATCTGTAATCTGGAGTAAAGGCTGCTGGAAATCACAGGAATGAATTGCATGTTAAAATATATAATAATATATTAAAAAAATTATAATTTCACAATATTACAGTTTTTACTATACTAACTTTTGAACAATGGTGTATTTAATTGGAAAAGAGATGTTGATTTTTTTTTTTTTTATTATTCTTTCTCCGATAATACGAATTACTATTATGGCCAAACAGCCACTTGACCTTTTTCATGAAACATCAGCAAAAACATTATATGAAAATAATGTGTTCATGCATTCTTATGTAAATTGACAAATGAAATGAAATGTGTCGGTTTATGTAAGAATGTTTTTATGTGTGATTTATGCAGAAAATTCTTCTGCTTGCATTTGGTTAATGAAGAAATAAAATCACATACCAATTCTAGTTAAACTGGGATATTTTCTGCAATGTTTTCCTCTAAATGAACAAAATTTAAATAAATGTAATTTGAATACATAAAAAAATACCACCGTGGACTTCTATGAACATTTCTGAGTGAATGACGCAAGTTAATCATTAAATCGATTCATTAACAGTCTGGAAAAATGGATGTGGAAATTAATCTATCTTCCCAAAACACAATTTTTCTACATCAGTTATCTACTTTAGAGATGCTGTTTAAAAGTTTCTGTTTTAGCTCTCTCATACTAATGAGCATTAAAGTCACACCAATTATTCATGATGATTTTTGCTACTATTATTATTATTTTTTAATATATATATCATAAGTATTTTATATATAATTGCCCAGCCTTAATTGGAACACACAAGCATGTGTTGGGCAATAAATTAGGCATTTATTATTGCTAGCATGTCTTGTTCTCATATAGTGGCGTTTATGCATCAGTTAATCACACTTAAGCTGATAGGATTCATTGCTCTCTGGTTCAGGTTCATTTGGGTTAATGTGTGTGGGATTTTATTTGCCTATAATGGATTATTCTCCCATCAGAGGTGCGCGTTTGGACATTACCCATGTTCACAAATGCCATCTGAGTAATGACAGAGCAATGCCCTTTGACACCAAATCATCTTGTGGCCTGAAACCCTGTGAAGTCATTGAATTTTGATGGAGAAAACCCCATGATAACGGACTTATTGCAGGTATAAGCAGAATACTAGACCTTATGTCTGCTGGGAAACATTCGTTTCTGTGAAGTGCTTATTTTATGGTAATTTAGCATCAGATCCAGTCAAAAGGACAGAAGTATCTCAGCATGACTCAGTAGGTGTCTTTTGGTAGTTTCTCCAGAGCTGAACACTCGTGACGTTATTCTGACACGCAGGGAATGATTTTGGCATTGGGTCCCTGATTCCATGGTCATTTTTGTGACTTCCAGCTTAGTTTGTTCAATCATCTGCTGGTGTCTGCAAACAATGGATTGTTGGTGCCTTAATCCTGTTCGAATGTTTGGAGTAATTCCCAGCCATCAGAAAGATTATCCAAGAACGCAGTCTGGGAAGTGGTTGGGGCATTTGCACTGACAGCGATTTGCATCAATAAAGCAAATGCAAGTCATTCAGTTCCGATAAAAGTTCTCCAGCACAGACTGGTGAAGATACAGTTCAATACATATCAAGGATAATATATAAGAATGATTGGCCATGAAATTTTCTGAATGTTTCTGCATGTTGGTTGCACCCAGTGTAACAAATATAAGTTTATATATATTAACATAGCTTTTATTTTTGTATTTTCAGTTTTCATTTGATTTTAATTTAATTTGAGTATTTTTGTTTGTCATTTAAAAAAAAAATAATAATTTCAGTTTTTAATCTCTTTTTTTCTTTTATTTCAGTCTATTAACCAAATTTACCAAAATTAACCAAAACTATTTGTTACAATAAAATTGATTACACCAAATGATTGTTTTGACAAACAGATGTTTTTTCCTCTTTCTCTTTCTTTAAAATATATTTTTTAACTATTTTCCAAGAACACATACTTAAGAAAAGCGAATTTGTTTTTAAATGAAACAAGGACAGATGTCCACCCTGACTTTGACTTTGCATCCCCAAAAATATTAAAATTAATTTTGATTCAGAAATTATAAACATGTTTATCATAAGAGATCTGTAGTAAAGTAATTTAATTTGATTCAGTTTTGAACAGATTAATAGATCTGGAAAATATATACAGTACATGACCGTACCCTTAGCAGTCACATAAAAAATACTATAAGCAACAAAAAGTAGAGTATCACAATCTGTATATACTTATATGAAATGTTGGCTTAAATTGAATGGGTTAAATTCTCCTCCCTTCTTGAGTTTTTAGTATTTGTGAGTCATAGATTAGTCTTGAGCCTGTCAGAGATCTTCTTGTCTTTGTGTATGATTTATGGATACTGTGTGTTCCTTCCTCCTCTTCTTCTTCTATCTGGCTCGGGGGATCATGTCAGGATCTCTGTGGCCTGATTGTGCCTCACTGAGAAATGACAAATGATGGGTGAGAGGTTGAGGTAAGTCCTGGGAATGGGCTGACGGGGCGATGAGGCCGCAGGTCATTGAAACTCCCCAAATCCCCAAAGCATTGGAGCATATGTTTCTGTCTGAATAGGCAGTGTGCAATATCTCATTCTGACACCAGACTTGACCCATCCACTATTCAGTTCCAAAGTGTGCATTCTGATACCCATTTTAAAAGCACCAGCGGGGACCGTGGAGGTCATGACCGCTGACCTTGCAGAGCCACAAATCATAGAATGGCCTTTTTAGGCGATAGACACAACCTTGGATTCTTGCCTTTGATGGGGAAATAATTTGCTTGATTCTGTTCATCCTTTCCCCTTTCACATTGGATCACGCTCTATTTACACTCAATGATCCAAACCAAAGGTGTCCTGAGAGTCTGTAAGGCCCTGGACTTTTCATGTGAAGGCTGTTTGTAAAACTTCCTGGCTGGATCGAAAGTAACTCTCAAAGTATGTGAACGCAAATGATTTGAGCTATGCATGCTCAGTTTCAACTGCTGATATTATAATAAAGAAAAACAACGACGCCAATAGCTTTATAGGTAGCACTCTGACTTCTAGCACTGTGTGTTTCTTTGGGCGCTGTTGAGCTTTGGGTGTCCCGATCTTATATATATATATATAAAAACAATATGAATACAAAAGAGTGCATTTCATCCCTATTATGGACAACAGGACCACAAGCCTGCAATTCACAATTATCACAATTATCTTTTAATACTCGCTTAAAATATTCCTAAAATTTCTAGCCTTAAAGTGTGATGACGCCAATGTGCTCCCTTCATAAAAAACCCTGTACACTTAAATGGGATTTGGTTTTGTGCTGTGAAGTGGAGATCATTTGTTAATTGGAAACATTTCGTGACTATGGAGCGTACCTGCGCTGTTGCCAACACCCCCTCTTTCTTTTTTGGCACTGTGATGTCACTTTCTCCTTCCTTTTCTCATCAGTGGCTATCAAAAGCATGTGTTACATTAAATTACGTGCCACTTCTTTCTGCTTGATGACTGTGATTTCTAGGGCACTCTAAAGGCAGTGCCATCGCACCTGGGGTGAAAAAGCTGTGTTAATTTAACAGCTGGGGCTGGGCCCACCCGACTTTCTTTTAAATGGGTGTTTTTTAACCCTTTACGAGAGCGGACGAGAGGGTTAATAGCTCCGGATGGCACAGAAGGGGGTCTTTTTATGTGCAATTGCAACTTGGCAGTGGTGATGCCTCTCGTGTATCTCTGCTCCCAGTGGGGATTCACTTTGACTAATTGCTACCTCTGAACCCAAAAGAAACGTGGAGAAGTCAGACAAAAATGGGACAACGGTGCTGATATAAATGGACTAACCTGAGCCATTAATGAAGGGGCATTGAGAAAGCGAAAGTGCTGGGATGATATTAATTCAAGATGAGTTGGTATTTCCAGGGTGTTATAAGGCTTAGCTTAAGCATTAATGCTATTGCTAATGCCTGGTTTTTTGCATTTTGTGTTGTGTGGCCTGTCGCAATGAACCTGAGCTTTACCAATATCTCATCTCCACTTGTTCCCAAACTGTGGCGATTTTCAGGCTTGTGTAGTGAGTCACCGCGTGTGTTTGCGCGGCTGCGTCCTTACACTGCCATGCAAAGGATGCTGCATCTCTTCGCATGGTGTAAGAAATGTCGGGCGATGCTTTTCACAAATGGCAATCTGTTTAGCAACATCATGAGGCCTAGCAATGTAGCTTAGAATATTTCACACTTCAGTTGAAAATCTATGTTCCTAACAAGGTGCAACATGACACATTTCATACTACACTCAAAAGAGAAATACTGTGACGGCAACAAAGTCACAGGAACTTGGAACATATTTGATGATTGATCTTCAGCTATGTAAGGCAGGGATTTGGACAGGTGGGAGTAGTAGTAGTCTTGTAGCTTGTCGTTGTGACAGCATTGCTTATCGTTAAACTCTGATTTAGTTGTTGAAACGGTGTCTAGGTGTGAAATCAAGCAGTACTGATTCTTGTCGACTATTAGTGAGATTGTCGTTTTAGCACTGTGCGCCAACGACCAACGCTTCCCTCTCTACAGTCAGTTGTCTGCCAGAGCCCGAGTTCATGAACGTCACAGCACATTTCCAGCACTCACATGCCGATATGAATTTGGCTGAGATGGAGAAGTCTTTGAGGTTTGATATGCGAGAACTCAGACCATCTACTCCCCAACTCCAGCGCGGTTTGCCTTCACGTTCACAAGCATCTCTGCTGCTTCGCCTTTAAACTAGACGCTTACTGTCTGCTCCTCGCGGCCGAGGAAAGATGTTTCATTCACGCTGACTCCCGGTGTCTGTAGCCTGTCAGTTTGTGTTTACCTCTGGGTGAAAGATGCCACCATCTTTCGAATGGAGATAAACTCGTTCTTCTCTTTTTCCAGTGTTGGCTAGTCATTTGTGGATTGTAATCTGCACCGTGTATTCCTTGACCTTTGCACTTCCTACAGGAATGAGCGTTTGATGTCTTCCTTGTGTTGTGTTATCTTTATCTTGTGACTTCATACTGAACGCCTGAGCAAATGATACACTGTCATGCGAGTTTGACATATTAATATATATTAATAGATATTAATTTTTTCTATTTAATGAAAATCCATAGTGACCACAGGCCTGCAAATGAACTATCTTTACCATGTCAGTGGTTAAAATACTATTTTTATAGCAGATTATCTTTACGGTCATCTATTTTCAGTTTATTTAGAGGAAATGGTCAAATAGTATAGAGTTTTAACATATATGGATTACTGAAAACGAAATCTATGTAAAGCTTGTATGTAAAGTCTCTTTTGTTCTGTTCATTGGAAATGATGACCGCATACATGTTTGGAACAGCAGGAGTATGACAGAATTTTCATTGTAGTAATATTTTTATAATCTGTAATGTAATCTGTAATGGCCACAAAACCAATTTCTTCCATTTAACACTCTCTTCTCACCTTTTGTGCACTTCAGACCCTTTCAGAAGGCCCGTGCTCTGGTTTCTAAACCTCTTGTGCTGTGCTGTTGGGAGGTTTGTGCGCCAGCTTTAGAAGAAGGCTAACAGCAGCATGTTGTAACGCTGATACAGTCCTTTCCAGCACAGTCTCCAGTGATTCGCTGAATCTGGCCCTGACAGACGGCTGGCAAGTTCAGAGCAAGACTGTTGATTTGTTCCGTTGCGCATTTCAGTCTCCCTTACCTTAGCACACAAAAGCATCGGTCAAATAGGCGGTTAGATGCTGATGTCTGAAGGATGACGTGAACTCTTTTCTCAGTTTGCCTTTTAGCAGGACAAAAGGTCATCTTAAAACAAATTGACAATCACTTTTTACAAAGATGTGAGATCAAGTACACATTGTTCGAATGTACTCTGTAGGTCCTAAACAAAGCATAGCAGAGATATTGTCTGCATACGCTGTATTTTGCCCAAGACACAGGCAGTTTTTTGCGTTTATTGCACTTTGCAGAATAATTCAGAGATGTGAATGCTTTTCTTGGTAAAAGCTAATTGGACTCAATTTAAATGACTTCCGATGACCAACCTTTTTCATTGCTACTCTTTAATGTGCACAGAAAGTGCTTAGAGCTGCATGTGCGGTTGATAAATCATTTCAAATAATACTGTAAATGTACTATTAAAGTATGTTTGATGCCATTTTGATGATTCGGTCCCATTGTAAATAGATAAAATAATGTTTGATATTCATAATATTTATAATTCTTTTTTCTTTTTTATGATTCTGTCCTATTATAATAAAAAAGTCCCTTGTGTCGGTTGACCCACATCTTTTTTTTTAAGTGGTGCCTTGAGACCAGGTTTCATGAATGTGTTGGGACCCTTGTCTTTATCAGGCTTGTGTGTGAATCTAAATAGAAGGCTGCACTTATCCTCAAAGGCCTTTTAATGGCTTTAAGTAGCTGAGCACCATGTCTGAGGGTCTTAGAGGCAGAATCCACTCGCCACTGAATCACTTTCACTGTGGTGCTGCTGAGTCTCTCGCAACCTCTTGACATTTGAGGACAACCTGAGGCTGAGCAAATACAGCGTGCTCCGCCATTAGCCCGAGTGCTGTCGATGTGTGTAATACAGTCAGACAGAAGGAGCAGTTTGCCAAAACATGGGACTGTAAGACCTCTCTCTGTTCCTCATCTCGGGCTCTCGCTTATGATTTTGCTCAATTTTTGCCTGTGGTTGACAGGTGCTCAGATGATAAATAGCTTCACTAGGCCTCTTTTGAAGCCTTTAAGAGCCTTTCTTTCTGTTCTGCTCCTGATTTCTCTGTATCCCGTCAAGCGCTGGGAAGTCAAAAACTGAAAGGAAACATTGCAGTAAAACAAAAAGGCCCAACTAATGAGACATGCCATTTTTATTCATAAATTAGGAAGAAATAACCTGTTGGAAGTTATTGTAATCATGTCCTTGATGTATTTAGAATCTCGTAGTGTCTGAGCAGGTAATTTTGCCCCAAAATATTGTTATACCCTTTTTTATATTGTGGTCTGATAAATGATCAATATTCTAATTTAATTTGGACATGATTTGGATCTACATTCATTATGAACCTTTAAAAAAAATAGTTTTTAGAAAAAATTTGTGTTGGCATATGATACCCATCATATTTGCATATATTGTTCTATTAGGCTTTTGTTCTTCCTTTTGAACAAGTAGAATTTTAATCAGTCACTTCATATGATTAATAGACCTTGTGTCTTAGTGTTTTTTTTTTAGTTTTTTTGCATATTCTTTCAATGGAGGGAGAGGAAACTCTTAGGTTACAAATATTTGTCTCAAAAATGAATGATTATGGATTTTGAATGACATTTTGGTGAGTACCCTAAATGACTATTTCAAACTTTGTTTGTCATAAAACCAGGTCTCAGCTTAAGTGTGTGTTGGTGGCTCACTTAAACACACTTAACTTGGGCGTAATCATAACACACTGAGAAACACTGCCAAACCACACGGGCAAACACATTTACATAGGGCTTTGAACTTCTTCACACTTTCAGACGCTCACATGTATGTATTGTTTACCTAGCCTAAAAGCCTCCTAATTTTTGTAGTTAAGATAAGGTTAATATTGTAATCTTCACATTTAAAGAAACCCTTCAGCATTTTTAGACATGACTTTTAAAGTTGTCACCAAAAGAGTATTTTCTTCTATTTGTTGTCAAGTATATCTATTTCATTAGCATGCTGAAACTCCAGACCTTAGTCATCCTTGAGCGGAAGATCCAAAGCGTCTGCTCACTGTGTTTTGGATTCTTCATCACTGCGAAAATCCTCTTACACGGCGTCATGGGATCTTGCTTGGTTAATTACTAGAGGGGAAGCTTTGTTGGAGGAGAGAGATCACTTCACAGCCGCAATGGCTTGTGCAGTGCAATGTGCCTGTTAATTTCTCAAAAAGGTGTAGAGCAGATATGCAAAAAAAAAAAAAAAAACTCAAATCTTGTGGGGATTCCCTTTAAAACAGAATTAGGATTACTTCAAGGCTTTCTGACTGAAACGTATTTGATTTGGGTGGGTCAGAGGTCAGGAAGAGTTTGGGTCACGTTGCATGTCTTCCGATTAGTTACACATACAGAAGATCGAAGTCACTCATCTGTTTTAGCCCTGTGTCTTCCTGTGAGTCTTAGAGATATTTTGAGCTGAGCTTGTCATCACTTGACTTTATAGCCCAGAAGAGGCGTGGTGTGTCAAATGAGGATTGTTTGAGAAATCAAGTACCATTTCCTGTCATAATCCACCCTTTCATGTGCACCGCACTCTTGCTTAAATATGACCATCGAAAACTGCTCGTCTACACACCCCCACAGTCATTGTGACACCGACCACAGGCCTCGGCAGCCCAGCCCACAATGTTTGTGTGAAGCACTGAGATACAGCATTATAACCATTTCCTGAGTAATGTATTGCAGTTTATGACTCGAGCTGTCATTCTCATTAACAAAGTCATTCCTTTTCTAATCCGTTCAAGCACTATTCTTTGCTAATTGTCTGCCAAGACAAGTCTTGAAGACTCATTCGCACCCAGATTGATATCTATAATGATAATATATAATAACTACATCAGCTATAATAACTATAATGGCGTTCACACAAATGGACGATAGCATTGTTTTTTTTTAACTAGTTTTCATGAATAAACATCATATAGTTATTGTCTTTAGTGCAGAAAGGGCTTTACCCTCCTTCAAGTTGTTCCAAACTCATAAGAAACATTTTCCTCTATTGAACACAAAAGAAGGTCATTTAAAGTGATAGTTGACACAAAAATGAAGATTATGTCATTAATGACTCACCCTCATGTTGTTCCAAACCTGTAAGACCTTAGTTCATCTTCGGAATACAAATTAAAATCTTTTTGATGATATCCGAGAGCTTTCTGACCCTCCATAGAGAGCAACGCAACTAAAATGTTCAAGGCCATGAAAGGTAGTAAGGATCAGTGGATCAACTGTAATTTTATGCGTTGTGTTACTCTTGTGAACATGTGTCAGAAGACTGACAAGGAAGAGAAGAAATTGTTGAATTAAATAGTATTAAATTATGGTTGAACCACTGATATCACATTGAAAACGATACGTGACCAAACATTTCCTCCAGTCCAGCAGGTAGCAGAAATCTGTTACAGCTAACCGCTATTAAAATGGCCAGATTTCCACCACTTACTGGACTGTGAGGCATTTTTTACCACCTGGCAGATGTTAAAAGGGGCCAAAACTTTTGTCACACCAAATTCTTGTTTTTTTTTTTTCTTGGTTAATATTGAAGAATAGAAGCTCCAAGAAAACTATGAGTCTTCTTGTGTTTGTAACGAAATCGGATATTTCTGCAGACATGCACACATTCAGTCCCTCACACCTTTTACCAATCCAGAATGCTGCAATAAAGATACACAGCGATGTCTCTTTCCCACAAACCAAGATTCCCCTGCTTCTGTGATGTAAGCCTGTAAATCCCTGCTGCCTAAGGGCTTCAATGACAACCAAAAGCATATGTGAAATGCATAGGTGAAGATCTAATCTGCCTTTTCCCTGACAAAATGTGCATTTCTGTTCCAAATAGACTAATTCAGTCTATTGTTAAGATAAATGCAGTCATTTTAACCCAAACAACCACTACTTCACGGCTTTATTGGTCTTATTTCGGCTACCAACTGTGGGAGTCACTAATAGTGTATTTGAACCATATGTGAAGGAGGGTTAGGTCTTCAGAGGGTACATTCACTTTTATATTTGCTTTCGCACATCTGCGCTGAATACACTCTTGACTGACATATTGTACCCTGATATGTCCGTTTAAAAGATGTTTTCCATTTATATGTCGTATTCCCATTTGCCAGAGGGTCTTATTCTGTCACCCTCACATTTCTCACTCATTTTATGTTTTCCACACATTTCTACTCTCCCTCCTGCGCCGTCTCCCATTCCCTCTGTACTTTGCCAATGTAAATGGAAAGCAGAGCGTTCGATGACAGCGGAGGATTTGTTTTTTAGCGCGGAGCTGCTGGCACTGATCTGTTGCTGAGAGGGAGTGCAGTGCGCTGGGGCAGTTCTCAGTCTGAGATACCCTTGTGTCTATTGCATTAGATGTAAGTTAGTAGTAATCTCTTCTATCGGAGTGTGGTCCCACAGTCAGCCTGGCTCCAGATTCAGCTCCAGATTCAGCCCCCATGCCCACTAAAATCCAACGTGTTGGATCTGATATGAGCCTCCAGTTTACCCCTGTAAACTCATTGCTCTGTGGTCTCAAACCTGGGTAGAATGAGGAAAATTAAAGGGAAAGATTAATCAAAAATCTTGAAGATCATCTGTTTTGGGGTGCATGGGTCTTATGTGAACACCCACTAAAAAACTAAAGCGGTCAGATGAACCCGAAAACCCAGACTCGATTTTGTGCACTGTTGGGTTTCCAAAATGTGTCTCACTTGGACTGAGTTGATGTACTTGGACTTATTGTAATCAAAGTACACAAATGTTGCTTTCTTACGTTGCCAGTTGCCACGAGTGGCACTATAGTGAATGTTTTCATAAATTTCTTAAGTCCGAATAGTTTATAGTTTTATATATTTACTTAATTAGTTTATATTTTTTCTTTCCGATCAAAAAAAGGTTCACATGCAAACTAGTTCAAACTAGTTATTAACTGGTTAATAGCTAGCTATGCGGGTTTAAAGCTGAAGTGTGTGTTTCACCAATAGCTTCACCAATCAAAATCACACACACACACAAAATATTTTCAATCTACTTTTCAAAACGTTCTGTTCATTCAGTCAAAATTTTCATTGGTTGGTCACACAGATAACTCTGCCCCAAAGCGATGCCATTGGTTGTTGCTATGTCTGGCAATGTCAAACAACAAAGTGTTTTGATAGTGCATGTGTTTATGCTTTGGGGGGAATCAACTAATGAATTTGATGGCTTAGTTTGGTTTATCACCTCCCCTATGTGGAGTTCACGTAAAGTTTTACAAAGTACACTTGCAGTACATGGACCATGCATTCATAACTTTTTATGCACACAAAGTGCTTTTCTGACCCAAGCCACTACACATTCATATACTGTGTCTGTCTGGAAGTAATTTTATTACTCTAAGTGTTACGAGGAGTGTTATGAGGAGTGAGAGAGACAGAAAGACCCAAGAGACAGGGTGTGGAGCAGTTCAGATCTGTCTGTGTGTGTGTATATGTGTGCATGATGTGTCATTTATCTAAGATCTATGTCAACCCCACCACACAGCTCTTGTTCCACTCTCTTCCTGCAAAGAAGGAAATGGCATGAGTGCACAGCTACATTACCTCAAACCAAACACCTTTAGGGGCAACGCACTGCTATGTGTCAGATGGTTGATGATCTTTTTGAGATGCAAAAGCTGAAGTTGACACAAAATTGTGATGTCAAAGGAAACTTTACATTTTAATTAATGAGTGGGCAGGAGTCTTGCGGGTGCAGTTCAGATTAGATAGTCAGCTTTATAGCAATTTCACGCTGGCGGCCTTCTATTAGCTTTGAACTTGAGGGCCGACCACAGGTCTAAATCCCTTTTTGTTGCTTGATTGACTGCGGCTCTCAGCTTCAGGTTATGCACTGAAGTGCTACGGTGTACTTTTTCATTAAATGCTTGTTCAAAGTTTAAAGTCAGCTGACTAGTATGAACTGGCTACTTGTATGAAATTCTGGAGGCTCACCTTGTTTTTTTCCTCTTGTTTCTTCTACAGGTAGTTAACAGACACACTGCACAATGCGTGAATACAAGTTAGTAGTCCTCGGATCAGGAGGTGTCGGCAAGTCTGCGCTGGTAAGTGGCTTCCAAACATCCCTGCCCCCTTCCTTTATCTCTCTTTCATACTGTTTTCTACATAAACACAACAATTTCACGATGGTTTATCTTTCGTAAGCATCTTACAGTCTAGTTCTAGACCACAAATATTATAAGTGGTGCTTGCTGATGTTTTTCCTTGTGATGGACAAGTGACACCAGTCCATCTACAAGCATCTCAAATTCAAGTGATTCAGTCTAGGGGTGTCGCAATATTAAAGGGATAGTTTACCCTAAATTGAAAATTCTATAATTAATTACTTATCCCCACATCGTTCCAAACCTGTAAGACCTTTGTTCATCATCTTAACACAGATTAAGATATTGCTAATAAAATCCGAGAGCTTTTTTGACCCTCCATAGACAGCAGTGCAACTGAGATTCAAGGCCTAAAAGGATAGTAAGGTAATCGTTAAAATAGTCCATGTGACATCAGTGGTTATACCTTAATTTTATGAAGCCACGAGAATACTTTCTGTGCGCAAAGAAAGAACAACTTTTTTTCAGCAATTTCTTCTTTTCCGTGTCAAACTTTGATGCATGTTCATGAGAGTACCACATAAAGTTCCTTTTAACGCAAAGTATTTTAGCCAAGATAGTGAAGTAGTGAAAAATCTAGGACATTTAAATACTAGACATTTAAAGAATAGTCCACCTGACAATTATATGATCATTTCAAACAAAAACTTCTTCAGATTCATAGAAATAATGGCTTTTTAATTAATTTTTTTTTTTTTCTTTCCTTTCCTCACACAAATTCATTGGGGTCCAGCATTGTTTTGGACCCTATTTATTATCATTGTAACAATTAAAAACATTCTTCGAAATACTTACTTTACCACCCTAACATCACTTTAAACATTATGAATTTGTCTTGCCCTTTATGCCATGTCCATTTTAGGAATCCCCCTGAACATGTATAACAAACTACACTGTATTTCTGTAGAGAAGCTGGTTTCCCCATCTGAAAGCGCTTCTGCGCTGCTCCGTCCAGCACTTTAGCGTCTCTGGAGAAAATCTGTCCTCAATCAGGTCGATAAAGGTTGTGAGAACCAAACTGGCCTGTGGTCCGTTGCGGTGCCCTTTCTGAACCACTCAAACATCACATATATTGGAGTCACGGATACAGTGAAATAACTGTTACCTCAGTGTGTTGGCATTTGCTATTCAGTCAGCATAATATATGTCAGATAGCATTGCAAAACCACAAGTAGTTCGGCAGCTCTTCTAAAATTCAGTGGGTCAGAACGACAAAACCCTGTGGAAAAATTCTGCTGCATGCCATTAGCTTTAGATTTCCACATTTCCCCTGAAGTTTAAAAACAGAGCAGTTTCCTCATGAATTATCTCTTATCACTGAAGTCACTGTTTGCTTCCTTAGCTCGTTAGCACGCTAGTACTCCATGTAATACCGTACGTCCCGCTGACACCACTTTGACCTAGTTTGTTCCATCCCAATGAACTCCAATGGCTCACCCATTGGAGAGCAGCCACAATGGCAAGACCCACTCACCTCGGGGCTCAACAAAGAACCCATTGGCTGTATGTGTGCCACTGGGTGTGAGAACAGTCCACCCCAATCCTCGTCCCTCTCAGCCCAGACCTCTTTCAGCATAAAGCACATAGACTTTTATTGTCCATTAACTCTAATTGGAGCACTGTGGATGGGTCTGGATGAAATGGCCATGCAGAGTTAATCATGTTGTAAATGCATTCACATCAAGCTCCTGTCCTGCTTCATGCAGACGGGGGGGAATGAGACAGGTCTGTAAAATCAGATCATTACTGTGTGGGTCAGTCTGCTGTCCTGTAATGGAGCTGTATAGACTGTATCAATGGCTACCCTGTAGCCTTGCAAATCTGCTGAAAAGACAAATACAGGATTTACAGAAATGAATGAGCTAATTCTTGTAAATAAGGGTAACTTGTGTTAAAATCAGTCGGTCTCTTTAAAGGTTATTATTATTATTATTATTATTACACATTTTCAATTTTGATAACCGTTGTGCTGCTTAATATTTTTGTGGAAACTTTGATGCATTTTTTATTTTTATTTTTTCAGAATTGGTGGATAAATATAAAGTTCAATAGAATATCATTTATTTGAAGTGGAAATCTTTTGGAAAATTACAGATGTCTTTACGTTTTATCAATTTAATGCAGGCTTCCTAAATAAGTGTTAATTAAATATTATAAGTGGTATAGTATATGAACTAACATGAATAGAATATTTAAGAACTTGATTCTTGCATTATAAAATAGTTTTTGAATTTTTTTTGTATTTTTGAATTTCAAATGAATGGACATTTAAATATGAAATTTACTTCCCGAACAATTCTTTGTTGGCTTTTGCTCTTTTGAACAGTTCTGCAATGTAAATATGCAGCCATTAGTGTGATTTAGCTCAGCACTTGTGCGTATGGCTCGATTTACAGTTACAGGAAGAAACCACTCTGTGGTCAGTTGTTAGTAGCTATATGGTAAGTAATAGGGTTGACATTAGTGTTGTTTTTTGTGGCCTGTTTTAATTTTAGTCTAGTCTTTGTGTGAAGCTGTCATTTTAGTTTTTATTAGTTTGTCACGTTTATACTCTTTTTAGTCTAGTCAAGTTTCAGTCAACTAAAAGTCTGAGCATTTTAGTCTTATTTTAGTCAGAATTATACATGACTATTTTAGTTTAGTTTTAGTCAATGAAAATGGTATTTTAGTGTCTTTTTAGTAATGCAATTATATTTAACCCAGTCAGTATAGCATGAGTACCTAGTAGAATAGACGAAAATTACTTTTTTTTTTTTTTTATCCAAACCAGTTTCAAACAAGGTTATTTTATTATATTATTGTTACCCTATAGACTTAAGAATACATCCATTCCAGACACGGAAGACTCTCTGATTTGAATTTACAACATTTGTTTCATCCACCAAACATGTTAGAAGCACACACATCGGTTCCTTTCTCTGTGTTAGACTTAACTTTGTTTGTGGTCATCTACTAAATGCCGCAGGTGGGGCTTGAGGAAGTGACGTCGGTTGCGTCTGCGCAGTGCAACCTGATGTGAGACACAACAAACAGAAATACTGGAAAATAATAATAATAACACGACTAAATGAGACAAAATAAGGTTATAACATTGTTTCATCTTGTTTTGGTTAACATAAATGAAGAGACATTTTAGCATAGTTTTTATTTTGTAAACTACGTTTTTATTCGTCAACAATATTGTATTATACATTTAATTGTATAGTCAACGTCACATGGTCAATATTTACGTTGCGTCTCGTTTTCGTCACATGATAAAGGTTCATTGACGAGAATATTTAGTCATAATTTTTGTTGACAAAAGCAACATACTACTATATACCACTTATGTACCATTTTTCCGGACAATAAGTCACACTTTTTTTTCATAGTTTGGCTGGTCCTGCGACTTATAGTCAGGTGCAACTTATTTAGCAATTAATTTGACATGAACCAAGAGAAATGAACCAAGAGAAAACATTACCGTCTACAGCCACGAGAGGGCGCTGTATGCTGCTCAGTGCTCCTGTAGTCTACACTGAAAACATAGAGCGCCCTCTCACGGCTGTAGACGGTAATGTTTTCTTTTGGTTCTTGGTTGTAAATAAATGCGACTTATAGTCCAATGCGACTTATATATGTTTTTTTCCTCGTCATGACGTATTTTTGGACTGATGCGATTTATACTCAGGTGCGACTTATAGTCCCGAAAAATACGGTACTTGATCTATATATATATGGCCTGATAGAATAGATTCACCATGGATTTAGATTTTTTTTGTGGTCTAGTTTATAAATTATCATGAGTTTGTGTGTTCATGCTTGTGCTTCAACCTTTATTTCAGTAATTAAAATAAAAACGAGTTGGGCTGTTCTCAAACATTGACTCGGTCTGGCTGTTTTGAGGAACCGTTGCTTCACCAGGCAACACCCTGTTAGTTTATCTGTCAGATGAGTTGTGGTAGTCCGGGGGAGAACAGAGAGTCGGACAGGATCAACAGGGTCAGCTTGAGCTGTAATGATGGATTGCCAGAGCTGACACAGAGAGCCCATATGCCTGCAGGGAGGAGCGGATCTACTCAGATGCCCACAGTGCTGCTGACTTCTGTGTGCCTGAGTGAGGCCGCACATGCTAATGTGTTGTTGCTCATCGATAACCTAAAAACCAAAGCCACCTTTCACCTTCCAACATAGCTCTCGAATCTCAGACGAGGTTTCCAAACTGAGTTCAGGGAGCAGCAAGCAAGTTCTGAGCGCTCTGTGGATAATTAGAGAGACAGAAAAATATTTTACTAAATTATTTTTCTGGGCTATTAGACTTAACGTGCCAACTTAAGGTACAGTAATGTTCAAAAGTTTGAGATTGGTAAGATTAGAATAAAAAAAACAAAAAAAAACCAAGGATGCATTAAATTGATCAAAAATGCAAAAAAGTTATTTTGATAACCATAATCCTACAAAAAGGTTTATATAAAAGTGCTTAAGTGTTAAAAAATGCTTTTTAACATTGATAATAAGAAGACATTTTGAGCAATATATTAGAATGGTTACTGAAGGATCATTTATTACCAAAGACTGGAGTAATGATGCTGAAAATTCAGTTTTGACATCACAGGAATCGATTCCATTTTAAAATATATTAAAATAAAAAACGGTTTTAAATTGTAATAATATTTCACAATATGTCTGTTTAAAAGTCACTTAAAAAAGAACAGCTTCAAAATCTTACTGGATGGTACTGTGTTTAACAACTATAGTATTAAACATAATTTTTCTTACATGCTATATATGTTTACATATATATTAATGTGGTATATAACTACCCTCTTTTTTTGCAAGATAATAAAATGTCCTGTACTTTTTCAAGGACTTAATGGGAATACCCAAATGAATAGTGTAATGCAATAACAAGCCCTTTCTGTTTATTAATTGTAACAGAAGATTTTTTTTAATATAAGCATGACCTTTACTAATCATTTGATGCTTATCTCCACAATATTTGTTGCTTGAAGTGGCTGCTGGGATATCAGCATTCTGAGCGTGCCTGTGTGCACTTGATCTAATCGCTGAGAGCAGAGCGATGCGCACGCACGCACACAAACACACACACAAACACACAAACATACACACACACACACACACACAGACACTATCCTTCACACATCCTCACTGCTCTTTGTTGGAACATTGTAATCAGTGGCCTTCTTTGAATTTACATGCCTTGTTTCCACTTCTTTCTTCCCATATATGGATTATTTTTAGCCTTCGTTTTGTGTGTGTGTGTGTGTGTGTGTGGAGTAGGTCGTAGTTCAGAGTTACTTTAAGGAACCAAGCCAGAATGTGTATGTGTGTGTGCGTGTGTGCGCGCGTGCATGCATTAGAGCACTAGTGTAAACCAGCCAGAAATAATAAGGAACAGAGCTGTAAGATAAAAGACGTTCAGAGCATATGTGCCAGCTGACACTCGTGCATATGATGTGGTCGGTCTCAAACACATCAGTTCAACTCTGCTGCATCAGCACACATCACCTCTTCATGCCCTAAATCTCTTCTGAAACCAGCACACATGCACAATGCGGCCCAGCGACAGCCTTGAGATGCATAGGGCTGATGAAGTGTGAGGAAGACAACTGGGGAATAGCAGGAGATGGTTCACTGTGTAGAGAGATCATAATAACTGCCACTGGAATTCTCATATTGAGTCCTCGATTTGCAAAAAACTTTCCTAGTGGCTTTATAGCTAAGTAGAACTGAAGTGACATACGCTTGTAGAAAGAGGACAAGGTGTGTTTCCACATGCAGACATCTCTCTCTCTCTCTGCCATTCACTACTGACACATGCTTGCACTGTAATGACAATGTTACCATTTCCTTACTTCACTACTACTTAAAATGTGAAAAGTATTTATAACTTTAATCGTTCATTGACATACAACATGATATTTAACAACCGGATCTATCAATTGTATTTTTTATTTAAAGGGGTCATATGATGCGATTTAAAAAAATAAAAAAATAATCTTCGGAGTGTTACTATCTCTTGATCTGACATTATTTACTGTCTTTACATTTATTTTGAAAGATGGAAAGTGGCGTTACATTTCTGACAAGTGCTTGCGGTGTTCGTCCAATCACAATGTACTGGGTCAGCTGGCCAATCAGATCAGACTGCGCTTGTCAGAAGGAGGGACTTTGTAGGAAATGATCCATTTGAGAGAGGCATAGAGGACCTACAATAATGTACAGTATTTGAAAAATGTTTTGAACCATGTCAACATATACTGTTATAGCAAAAACACAAAATAATGATCTATAAAAAAAGCATCATATGAACATCCTTATATATATATATATATATATATATATATATATATATAAATAAAAGAATATACATAGAGGCCATTCCGTGGTCTTCTGATTTAATTTCATGTTTATTTATTTTTTAAACATGCGTCTGCATGTTGGTTGCACTACATGACCTTGATATTGCAATCAATTGATTTTTCAAATATTAATAAGCTGTGATGCCGTTGTTTTTGTAAGAAATAGAGATAAAATATGCTAAACTACTAGTCAGTGCAAATAAATTAATGAACTGTATTTTCATAAAGCTTGACAGTTCTCAGCTTTTTTATATTTATGCCCCTCCTCCCCATAAAAAGTCTGAGATTAATGTATACATTTATGTAACATGCATTTATTTATGTCACACTTCATTTCAATGTCCAATTCTTGCAATTAACAAACCATTAACTACATCTTTTACCTCAAACTTCTAATTTGCTGCCAAGTAATAGTTAGTAAATTAGATATTAGGATGTAGAAGGTAACACTTTAGTATAGAGACCAATTTTCACAATTAACTAGTTGCTTATTAGCATGCTTATTGTTAACATAATGGCTGTTTATTAAAACGTATTAGCAAATTTTCTGCATGACCATATTCTACACCCCTTATCCCTAAACTTAAGCGGTAAATTTTTTTAACTTATCAATATATGAATTTATCTTTTTACTACTATTTGCAGTGAATCAATTAGATCCAGACACAAAGAATATGCATTATGGATGAACTATCCTTTTAGGATCCCCTCTAATCTCTTCTATGAACTAGTCTCATCTCGACAAATTTTTACAGAAGACCGCATTAATTTCACAGCACACAGGCACTAATCTAAATTCATGATGATTTCTTTACTCATCATGGCTCTTGTGTATTAAGCTTGATTCTTTTTATCCACACTAAGGCATTAGGTAAACAAATGATTTCTCGTTCACCAGGACAATGAGATCCCTCGTACCTCGTTACTGACATCACCTGCCTTTGCTCCGTTTCTTTCTTCCTCTCCCTCCCATCAGGCCGTTGTCTTCCTCCCACAGTTGATCAGCATCTTAATGGTTTTTCTGTTGTTTATGCCTGTCCAAACAGAGCTCTCATTAATGGATCTAGGCTGGTGAAGTGCAAATCAAAAAGGATGATCAAAGGTCACCCGAGCTATGGAGGCCCTGAAGCCCCCGCACCTGTGGGCAGCCTCACATGGTTTTCATATTCTCCGCCACCCCTGCACTTCCTGTGAAGTCACTGAAGAGCCGATCGCCTTTAATTCGCTCTTTTGTTTCAACACGATTGTTCTTCAACCCCCTGCAATTTACTTCCATCCATAAATGGTTCTATATTTACGGTGGTAGTTAATTGCTTGGTAACTGGTCTCCCAGCAACATCGGAATGTGTTCTGATCCTTGACCAGAGAGTGCAGGTTTCGCTCGGGTCTCTTTCTGTGTGAAGTGGCCATTGGCCTTTTCATATGAGCACCTCTGTGGTTTCAGAGCAAGGAGAGCGATAATGACACGCAGTGGCTTGTTTGTGCAATAAGCAGACGCAGAAATCTCTAGGTCTAGGATTAAAATGGAATTCCCCGTCAGCTACTGGAAGTGAAAGTCATTTTGCACTGTGTCAACATGTTCATGTTTGAGTATCGTAACGTTTAATGGACATGTCTTTTTCTCTTTGTCTTCCTTCTCTCTCGCTCTCCAGACTGTTCAGTTTGTCCAAGGGATCTTTGTGGAAAAGTATGACCCCACAATAGAAGACTCGTACAGAAAGGCAAGTTCTGCATCATTTTTATTGTGCATAGGTTGTCAAACCAATGTCTTTTTAATGTTTTCCAGACTCAAAATCCAATTTGTTTTCTTAACTTTTTCCTAGGCCAGCACATTCTGGACCGTAACACATAGAATGGCCTTATCCAAATATAGTTAGTCTATTTGTTTTTTTTTTTTTTTTTTTTTTTTTTTGTAGGAACCATGAAGTAAGCCATACTACTTTTATAATCAAGTTAATTAAATGCCATATATGTGACCCTGGAGCACAAAACCAGTCTTAAGTCGCTGGGATATATTTTTAGTAATAGACAAAAAAACATTGTATGGGTCAAAATTACAGATTTTCTTTAAGGCAAAAATCATTAGGATATTAAGTAAAGATCATGTTCCATGAAGAGATTTTGTAAATTTCCTACCGTAAATATATAAAAACTTAATTTTTTATTAATAATATCCATTGCTAAGAATGAATTTGTACAACTTCGAACATACATCAATGGGAGCCTATCTATTCAGATTTTAGTTGACGTATAAATCTCAGATTTGGAAAACTGACACTTAAGTCACATTACTTCAATTACATTACTATAAAGTCATTGATGTATTCGCATTGCATATTACATTTAAAATAGGGTAACTTATTTGTAACAGGTTACATTTACAAACTTAACTTCTCAACACTTGCATATTGTGAGATAAGTTATAGCCAATGTTTTCTATTATGACGGTGGGATTTAATATTTCTGAATATGTCTGTTTCAAATAACATTGCCACTTTATTTCTTGCAATTGTGACATACTCTACTTTGTGACTTTATATCTAGGTGTGATGATGTTATTGAATTTCTGAAAAAACGATCCATTGTCTATTACGATCCATTGACAACTTCAGCCAACTGCAAAACCTATGTGGGAAAATCTTTCACCCTCGCATGAAATCCCTTAATGTTTTGGAGGGAAAAAATTCATTTCAGTAGGAATCCACGTGGGAAATTACTTTTTCACCCACAAAAAAATTGCTGAACATTGGCTAATGTGGTCATACCTGAAGTTTTCCATTTAAATTGACACTTGGGTTAACAACAAAAGACAAATATCATGTCATTGGATCAGCCACAAATGTATAATGAACAATATACACAAAATATATTCTATATTTATGTCCCAAATTGTTAAACAACCTACAGTTACACCAGACCCAAATGGTGCAGCGCTTTGCTTGAAAACTAAATAGCTCACATTGCAATCAATAAAGCTGTCAATAATCAAAGAACTGGAAATGCCCATCTGTGACAGTTTGCTGACTGTAATAAAAATGTCTGCTTATGTCAGATTTTTTCCAATTGCAATGCGAGTATATCATGACAAAATCTCTTATCAGTTGACACATTTCTACAGGATGTAGTATGTTCCCCGTCCCGCCCTAGATACACACGTCAAAGAAACGGTGTGTGTGTGTTTGTGGGATGCGTCATCGCCCCTGCGCTCAGACTGCTGTGTTCGATGAGGTTTATATTTTAATGGCCTCTGTCCAAGAGCTTGAGACACAAAGGTTGTGTCTAAAAATGAACCTACACTCAAACAGTAAAAGGAAGTCCCATCTTGACCAGCACCTCCCTTCCTCGCCGTTGCTTACACTGCTGTCCCATGGGCACTTCCTGTACAGTACCACATTTTATTAGTGCAGATTTTATTCCTTGTTTATACGGAGACAGTAAATATATTTAATCATTTTTAAATCCTTAAGTTGCATTTAATATTGAATTTAATCTGATTACATTCAATGATAAAATAGCAACACAGTGTTTATAAATGATTTAGAACCATATGTGAAGTCGGTTCAACTACAAACCTAAAAAACTATGAACTGGTTTCTCAACCAGAAAGTGACTTTTTACTTGAATTAAAAAAAAAAAAAACTATTTAATATTGTTTTACAATTTGAAACCCACACATTTTTCAAAGAATCAAATTTATTTGTATATTTATTTACATTTTTAAATGCTGCTTATGTGTCCAAATACTTACTGGGTCCCACTGTTTACAAACTGGAGAACCATTATTTTTTTATTTTTTTTTATAATTACTTTAGATTAAAATCAGATCAGGATTTTTTTTTTTTTTAAAAGCAGATAACTATTTTGATATTTAAATGATGTCACAAAAATGAAGGGGAAATGGTGTGCTATAGTCTTTGTGTAATAATCCCCCATATAAAGGTTGTTTTTTGATGCCAAATTTTCTGTCGTGTCTGTGTCTCTGCAGCAAGTGGAGGTGGATGGACAGCAGTGTATGTTGGAAATTCTGGATACTGCCGGAACGGTAAGACAGTTTGTGATCAGAGCTTTATTTAATAACTTGCTTGCATCTATGCATTTGAAAGAGTTAATGCTTGTTCAGTTCAGTCATGCTGTTACATGAAACTGGTTTTTAAATGTCCTCTGACATCACAGCCAAGATAAAATCTTGTATGGTAGCTGTAACTAAATGGGTTATATTTGCCTCCGATCTCCCCCTACTGTAAGTTAAGTGATAAATAAGTGTGTACATGTGAGTCCTCATGTTTAGAGAGTGTTTCGTCCCCTATGGGGGATAAGGACATCTTTCCAGTTCTGCAAGCCCCTGTTTTACAACTCTGAGTTGTGGTGACAGATGGTGAATGTTGTCCTTGGGCTCTCGGCCCCAGAATGGAGCCACAGTCAAATGAAACCGAGCCAAAGTAGCTGAGAATATTCCTGTCAGAGATGTGAACTACAAATTGGCTACAGTTTTTGTACAGTAGGACTGGCACTTGCTCCGAAATGGTCAAAGCATTATTCAGTTTAGTACTAGCTGCAAGAAAGCAGACTCCAGAACATAGTCTTGATTGAAATTGGGTGAGCTGACACCAAAAGAGAAGGACTTTAAACAATGACCGTTAAAGTCAGTCTGCAAATGGCATAAGGCTCACATTCTCAGCCTATATGACTCGGCACACAAAAGATGTTTTGATAATTGTTTATGCTGCTCTTTTTCTTGCAATGCAAGTAAATTATGGCCAGCAGCTATCAAGCTCCAAAACATTCTTAAAACATCTTCATGGAAGAAAGAAAGTCTGTACAACTCTGAGTTTGTTTATGTGGATTTCTCCCCTACGAATCCTGAGCTCTTGCCCACTCACTACCACTCACACTGTTGTGTCCTCTAGAGAGAAAAAAAATCATTATTCTTCTCCATACCCTTCCTTTACTAGACATATTACACGTTACCTTTGACAACCCTCTTCATTCTCCATGGGTTTGAGAAGCTCTGAGCACTTTCAGCACACTGACCCAGAGCAAACAAAGCTGTGGGGCTATTGATGTGCCTCTTATCAGGTCACTTGACGTTCAGCTCATACAGGATCTAAGCCGTCTGAGCTATCATTTAGAACCGCGGTGTAAAAAAAAAAAATGTTATTATATATTTGAAGGCGAGACATTACAGGCAAAAAAAAGCTGTTTTTAATGCACTCTTTAATTATGAGGTTTTGTGGAAAAAATTGTTGTTGTTTTTTCAGACTAGTGGAAGGAAAATATCCACTCCATTTTCTCAAAATTTTCTCCTGCACGTAGCCTAATATCTGCTTCAATAATTCTGAAATACACCAATCTTACCCGTCTGTAAGGTTTTTACCGAGGGGTTTGTTCATGCATAATTTGCCTGGTTTTATACAACATTTTATTTCTTAAGAATTGTGAAAAATGTATTTTCCCCCTGGCTGTTGACCATAATTTCTGATTTATAAAGTGATAAAAAGAGATATCCAATATCACCTCGGTAAAAATGAAACGATCATTTTCAACCAGGCTTTATCCAATGTTAATATTTGTGTTCTAGAAATGTATGTTAATTAGCGCATTTTCAATTCTGTAATGCCTCATCTGCACATGTGACCTCAAACTTTTGAACAGAAGTCCCATCTGGTATTCTCAGGTCAAATGAAGATGGATAACATTAACTTTACAAATGTATTATTTATTAAAATCAAAGGACATTTTGTTATTTTATTTTTTTTACATTGCTTCAGTTATAATTCAGTTATATAATGACTACAATAAACCAGTAGTTTTTGTACAATATGTTGGTATGGTATGGGTTATTTCATATTTGGTCTGTTACTTCAAAAAAGCTTTCTTTTTGTCTGTCAGTACCTCAGCTCCCCCATACACTATCTGAACTCTCGTCCTCCTCTTTCTCTTCCACTCAGGAACAATTCACAGCCATGAGGGACCTGTACATGAAGAACGGCCAGGGCTTTGCACTAGTATACTCCATAACAGCACAGTCCACCTTCAACGACCTGCAGGACTTGAGAGAACAGATTCTGCGGGTCAAAGACACGGATGATGTGAGTCTTGTCCATCTCTAGAAAAACTCATCCTGCCCTGCCTTTAGCTTTCATCTCACCCTGAGCCCTCATGCTCACCGTCGTCAATAAGGGCGACCTTTAGGCTGTGAAGAGGCTCGTCTCTGTTGACATAAGAACAGAGTTTTTTCTTCTTGTCCACCTCTCTCTGTCTGACAGTTCTGGTTGGGCAACAGTTCTGCGTTTACTCGATGTTTATTTTGATTGCCAACCGGTTTATCGCAAATCCAGAAGTGTTATTGCTGGAGGTCGCTAATAGGTATACCGTTTTTTTTTTTTTTTGTGTATGTGTCTTTCTTAAACTAACATGACTACAAATAGTACAAAAAAAAAAGATTGCACGATTCATACTCGATGAGAATCGACAAAATTCAGTGAAAATGACTGACTTCCTATTGCAAAAGTAACTATTTGTGAATGTCCCTTAAGATATAGTGTCTTTTGTCACAAAGTCGGACTAGGCTTGGATTGAATTGCGGCCAAGTTTGTAAGGAGGAAATAAATCCGTGTGAAAGGTGTGTGTGTGTGTGTGTGTAAGAAGTCATTCTTAACTGTTTGTGAGAAAGATAATAGTGTGACGACCTCAGTTGACCTGCGCTATTTCTGTGCACTTCCTCAGCTCAGCTGATTTAACACTGGACGTTTCGGTTAATTATTCTGCCTGGCTGCCTGCTTTGCTTTTTGCTTTTTTTTTTTTTTCTTTACACAGTCAACTTTTTTGTTGCTTTGAAAGTATCTGCTGAAATCAAATGTAAATGCTTTGTCTCACAGTTTTACTTCTGCTATCAGATCTGGGCTGTGTCTGAGTTGTGTGGGAGTTTTTAGCTGCGTTTGTGGTATTGTATGCAAATGTGAATGCATCTGAAGCCTCGAAATGACCTAAGGTTTCGGCTATCGCCTTTCCTCCCTCTTTTTCTCTCTTTTGCAGTATCTTTTTCAGTTAAGGAATTACAACAGCTGTTGCAAACTGCGGGCCCTTAAGAATGATTTCTGCTATTATAGCAACACAGTTTCTGCGAATGTCTCTAAATAGCTTTTCTGATGAAAAACAGATAGAGAAGTTGGAAGTGATGACCATGTAAACTTATGTTTTAACTTTTTTTTTATTTTTCTGTGCTAAACATGCATATGAATTGTCTAATCTGTCTGAATTAGTTCGAATCCCTAAACCATTGTATTATCACTTGATTTCTTCATCCGTAAATGAAAACTCAGTCGAAGTGTTTCTCTTCAGGTGCCGATGATCCTGGTGGGTAATAAGTGTGATCTGGAAGACGAGAGGGTGGTCGGGAAGGAACAGGGCCAGAATCTCGCCCGTCAGTGGAATAGCTGTGCTTTCCTGGAGTCCTCTGCAAAGTCCAAGATTAACGTCAATGAGGTGAGAATGACGTACAGATAGAAAATAAGGCCTCTTTTTACCCATTATGTTATAAAAAGTCACATTTCATGCAGAGTTTTTACAATGTAAGACCTTATTGAAGGATTTTTTTTTATTAGAATACATGATAACACAGGAGGGACAATTCTCACATTTAACTAGTTGCTTATTAGCACGCCTGTTATTAACATATAGGAACATTAACATATTCTGCATGACAATGTTCTACAGCCCTAATCCTAACCAATACCTAATCTTAACAGCTATCTTAATTACTGTTAATAATCAGAAAATTATGAGTTTGAGGCAAAAGCTGTAGTTAATGGCAAGAATTGAACCTAAAAAAAAAAAGTGACCGAATACATGGCTGCTTGATGCCAATAGAGAATGTTTGTAAATGGTGTCGAAACAATTTTCACTTAAGAAAATGGTTGGAAATGAATTAAACGGGACATTTTGAACTAGAATTTTTTTACACTTTGAACTTTCTGGTAAAACTTACTTCAATACTTCAACTTCAAAAAATCCTTTTTTTTATATACATCATATGGCTTCCACCAGCAGGGGCAGTTTTTTATACTAAAATATAAAATCATTTCTTTACAAACTAACATTTGTATTAAAAACAATCTATAACCCCCTCCTAAAATATATTTTTTATGAAAATCTTTTCAAATGAATCATAATTTCTAATTCTATTGTAATGTGTAATGTAATGCACCGTGTCTTATATTTTAGTTTATTTCTTTTTTTGTTACCTGGATCACTGAACACACAGACCTTGTTTTTCTTACTGTGAACTGTCTACCACAGAATACTCATGTATAAAGCTTTTCCATTATCGGTTGTTGTCTTAATATTTGAAATATTTAAATCTGGGAGTTGAGAGGTGAATCTAAAAGGGTGTTTTTAATCGTAGGTAAAGCTTTATTCGGTAGGCTGTGTATGGGCATGATCTTTTCCCCCAGTTAATTATCAGTTGAGGTCAGGCTTGGGTTGTCTTCTGACATGCCTGTGCTGGCGTCACCATGGAGCTGAGGTCTCAGAACAGTGTCATTGTCAGCTAGTGATATCTCTCCATGAAAGCGTGGTCACACATTAGCAAAGCAGGCAGTCATCTGAACCACTCGGACACAGAGGGTCCTTTTGTGAGCAACACAACTCTGCCTACATGACATAGAGCTGCTTTGAGCTCAGTTTGTTAAAAAATGACAATCCAGGCGGTTGTAGCGGGATGCTATATGAAACCCCAGTGCTGGTCTTGAGTCAGTCCTGTAGTTTATGAGAGGTGACTGAAGGGCAGAATGGGATGATTTGAAGTCTTCAAGCTTTTTTATCCCACTAGGGCATTGCTCCAGGATTACTCATTGACTTTTGTCCAAGCACAGACCTGCATCATCATTAAAGTCTCGGACTCTCCCATAAGTGATAACTAATATATGGATCTTCAGTTGGAGCTCTCTCAATAAGATAATAAGGAATTTCAGTTGCACGTGACCACAGTCAAAGGGATTCATCACTTTCAGTTAATGCAGCCAGAGACATTTACTTTTTTACAAGGTGCTTTTTCTTATTTTCAAAGCCCAAAATGACTCAATCTACTAATAATCAGTACAGAGTTAAAAGCAGTAGGAAACGACGCATCTTTAAATATATGAGTTCAAAATAACTGATTTGCATTATTATGCATTACTACTTTTTTAGTCACCAATATAAGAAATATAAAAGAAAACATTAATTTTGCACATTCCAGATAACGGTTGATACTGCTTTGTTTGAAACGCCTTTCATTGGTGGATCAAAATACATTTTCAACAACAACAAAAAAAAGATATTTTTGCGTTAATTGTATAAAAGCTGAGTTTTTATGGACAAAACCATGCCAAAATCCAATTAGACAGGAAATTACAGGATTAGAAAGGACATTTAGTGCTGCCAGGTCTCTCTCTCTCTCTCTCTGACATTGAATTGCATCTGTATCTTTTAGTTTTTTTCTGCTTTCCTTTCAATGAATGAAAGAAAAAAGCCATTTATTGATTTGAAGGGGTTTAGGCAAGTCCATTTGCTCGGTTGTTCTGCACAAGTTTGTCAAAACCTTTTGGTGCATCCTGTATATCTGCATCTGTTTATCTGGCATAACTGAGATCATCTGTTGTTATGTACAGTATAGAAAAGACTGGATTACGAGCTTATCCTTCTCAACTCGCGTCCCAAATCTGCCTCTCTACACGACATATGGTAGCAGAGATCTTATTACAAATCCTGCTATATGACCAGTGTTGTTTAACGTCAGTAGCAAACATGCAAATGTGTTTGTCTGTAACAATAGCTCTGATCTCTGGTGGTGGTGTAAAAGCTGCAGATGTTGTGTGGAACTGATTGATGATGCAGGAGCTGGTTTTCCCCTCTGGGAGCTGTGAACATCTGTGTGGGGAAGTGTCCACACCTCCGACTGACTGATTTCTCTCGGTTTCAGGCTAGAGCGGTAGTTTTAAAAACACCACCTGAGTTGGAAGCTTGGTTTTGTGGTTTTGCTATAAATCTGATCTTATTGCCACAAAGCATATGGATTTCACACATCATTAGACAAGGAAAATAAAATTAGTGTTAAGTTTACTCTGACTGGTTAGTAGGGGTGTGCAATGGTGACTTGACTTCCTATCATAATTGAAAGTTATTACAACAGATTCAAAACGTAAAGTCCCCATGAAAGCTGTTTGCGTTTTCCTTCAGGAATTTAACATATTTATGAGTTAAACAAATGCAAGACAGCCATTGATTTTACCTTTTACGTCAATTGGAAATAATGTGGGTCATTGGATCATTGGTCTTTATATGATAGGTTTATTGTTTTTGTTTGTGTTTGTTTTTGTGTTTCTTGTGGTGTTCTGTTTTTGTTTTGTGCTTTTTTGGCTTCGCTATGTTTTTATGTTTGTTTGTTTTTTTTTGTTATATTATGCTTTTTCATTTTATAAATCGTTATCTAAATAGTAAAAATTACTTGGCACAATTTTTTGTTTTGTTTTGGGTCTTAGTTTTGTACTTATTTTATTTGTGTGTTTGTTTCTTGTTTTGTGCTTGTTTGGCTTCGCTTTGTTTTTAGGTTTTATTTCATTTTATAAATTTAAACCGTAAAAATTACTTGGCACAATTTTTTGTTTTTGTTTTGGGTCTTAGTTTTGTGCTTTCTTTTGTGTTTTGTTTTTAAAATACAAATAATTATTTAAACAGTAAAATCTTCTTTGCATAATGTGCATTGAGTAGCAAATATTTCATGTCCCCCCTACAAAACCGTTTTGGAGCTAAAGTGACACTTTAAAATACAGGTTGACTACCTAATAGTGAATTTTAAGACAAACACATCTAGTCTGATGGTACATGTATGTATTCACTGAGACATGTTTTTGTGTGTGTATGCAGATCTTCTATGACCTGGTCCGGCAAATCAACAGGAAAACTCCAGTACCTGGAAAGGCCCGCAAAAAGTCCACCTGCCAGCTGCTCTAATACACAGCTGTTCTTTTGCTCTGAGCCAGGTAAGATCTCAGTTATGATTGGCTAAGCAGAAATGATTGACAGCTCATCACAATCAATGGTCTTTTATTTATTTAGATTATAGAAACCATTGAAAATGGGTTCTGTTTAGAGCTTCATGAAGTGTAATTGCACTTTTATTCCACTCTTTTTTTATTTTCTGTCTTCCTGCAGGTCTGATTTACTGCTGTGTCTTTCAGCAGTGCCAGCATTCCGACGTTACTAAAACCTAACATCGAATGGACTTTCCTATGTGGTGATGCCCCTTTAACAAACCAACCAACCAACAACCAACCAATGGATTCAGACTACAGTACCATGACAGTTTTTTGCACATAGATAACTATCATCACTTTCCAATGTCGCGAGTAAGAGATTTTTACATATAAATATATAAATATATATTCTAACTGTATGCAACTGAATAAAACAATTAAGTGAATACAGAGCTAGACAAAAATAATTGTAAAAACAAATACAGAGCCTACACGCAGTGTTATTGTTAACGGAGACAGCCACCGTTGTAAATGTGAGGAGGGAATGTCTAACCAGGCTGTGCACGTTGCCATGGCAATTACAATGATATTTATAAGCACCACTATTTTAGCCGGAGAGGAAGTCCAAAGAGCTCCTATATAAACCATTCTTACAGCTAACTTTCTTTTTTTTTCTTTCTTTTTTTTTTTTGTTGATTAATATTTTGTAACTTTGTTTCTGCTTTTATTCTAAATATGATTTCTTCATTCTCTGCCTTTTTTCTCTTTTATAAAATTACTAGATTTTTGCTCTATGGAGATGTTATATTCACAACAGCTATTGATGAGTTTTACAGTAGGAAAACCTGTGGATACAGTGATGTACATGTAAAAAGTGCAAAAATATAATTTTTTTTTCTCACCATCATTGTCCTTAGCCTCAGATGTTGCCTTCAAAATGCGTGTCAAGACCTTTTTGTGTCTTTTTTTTCTTTTTTTTCCCCAAGGATTCATTTCCATAATCTTAGGTCCATCTCATACACCATGCCGGGTTTCTTTAGTTTACAAAGAACTTTGTACAGCAGGCTTTTTTTTTTCTTTCAAAAAGGGGTATTAGTAAAGGGGTTTGACTGTTTCGTTTTAGTATCCGCCTGAAGCTCATCTTTTGGATGGTCTCATAATAAATAGTCAAATCCGTCTTGATAAAGCTGATCCTGATAAAATTTAGGACATAAACACAATATTTTAAAGAATTGGGGGTTTTAATACACAGGAAAAACAAAATGTACAACAAACCAAACTCAAACATTGCCCTTCTCCCCTTGCTTGAGATGCATCTGTGTAAGGATATGAAAACCAAAATATTGGATCCATTCAGTAAAGAGTGAGGAAAAGACATCTGTTAGTGACTGTTTCGACTTTGTAATATTTTGCCCTGTTTTTCTGTCTTCGTTACTGTTGGATTAACTGAATGTGGGGGTGTGGGGTCTTTGGTGTTAAGCGAGAAAAAATGGGAAGAATTGATTTAACAAAAAATTTCATTTTACATCAGGTGTAATCATAAAGAGTGTTCATAAAAGAGACGAATGCACAGATGTAGCATTCGATACTGGTCTTTGCAAACACCGAAATGTCTCTTTACAGGATGCAGCATGCGGTATGTACATGTAATGAATTGTTTCTGAATGCTTTGAGGATTTGCACTGTGTAAAGAGAAGAACACGACTCCTAGGGAGCGTCCGAGCAGCAGCGGACGCAGGGTTAACATTACGAGTCGTGTGTTGTACTGCAAGCAAATGCCTTGATGCTTTTTAGGAATTGAGGGGTGGAAAAAAAAAAGCCTGAAGAAAATAAAAACTTCACGTGAGGACCAGGACTGAGACAGAGGCGCAGTGTTTAAAATGCAACGTCGTCTGCTTCTGATGGGGCGAGGGTGGGTGGGTGGCCAAGTGTCAACTTAAAAGCCTTAATTAAAAGAATTTTTGCAATTTTGTATAACCGAGCATCTGTAGTTTAATAAATTGGATTGCCATGCAAGGGCTCCCAAGAAGCCAGTTTTTGCCACTTGAATGTTTTGTGTATTGTTTCAGCATTTTCTGTCAGACCAATAAATAAAAAAAACAAAAACGTTCAAGTTGCTCTCTACCATGATGGGACGTTTGCTGAAAAGGTGATGTCTGATTCAGACTGAATCAGAAAATGGAAAAAGTCTGGTATCTGGTGCATGGACTAGAAGGAAAAGGAACAGGATGACTGGCATCTTTCACTTCCCAGAAACAGAACGGATGGGTTCTGGTAACATGGCTTTCTGCAGATGAATACTTGTATACATGTACTCCAATGCTTTATCCACTGATGAAATGTTCATATGGCATCTGTGGTCTATCCTGTGATTTCAGACCTTAAGTCACTTCACAATACACCATCATCACTAACACGAATTTATTCGAAAATAAAAACATATTATCTAGCCTAAGTGGCACGAGATTAGTTAAATTGTTTTTGTTTTTTTTGGCGGACAAATGTAATTTGACAGTTTAGTTTTTGACAAGTTGACCAGTAGGCATGTTGACACTTGACTATTTAATCTATAATTCACAAAATTGCATAATCAAAAATGTTACCAGCCAATGCAATATCAAACCATTATTTTGTCAAACGGATAATATAATCAGGTTTATACATGTATAACATAAAACATTCTCCTGACACCTAGCAACGACCTCATTTATGAAAATATTTCCGTATATTTCAATAATGAATGTTAAATGGTGTAATGTGATCTCCACTACACGAGGAGGCGCTGTGCTCTTGTAGTTTCCCAAACGACATCTAATGTAAATAGAAGAAAAATACACACATGACGTGGGAAACACGATAGTGCTACTTAAGTTTAATAATGATTTTGACTTTCTAAACATTAATTTAAATGTAATAAGCATGATATAGCAGAAATACTCTACAGTTCGTGTGACGTCAAGTCCGAGTTGTCTTTCCGTGAGGCTTCAAAACCAGAGTGGTTTGCATTTGAGTGTTCAGAAAAATATGTTAATTGCAACACAAACGTTTTCATCATGAATCTCAGCGTGACTCTCAAGTGTTGTAGTAGAGCTCGTTTGCTTGGGAATAAGACGGCTGTGTGGCACTGCAGAAGACTGTCAGATGTGTCGTCTGGTGACAGTCAGCCGAGCTCTGAGGAGGAGAAGCCCAGGAGAACACGCAGGGCTCCGGGGAAAGCGTCTGTCCTGCTGTTCCCTGGCCAGGGCAGTCAGTTTGTCGGTATGGGAGAGGGACTCTTGAAGTATGGGAATGTCAAAGAGATGTTCGCTGTAGCCGAGAAGGTGCTTGGCTATGACCTTCTGTCTCTATGCCTAAATGGACCCGAGAAAGATCTGATGAAGACTGTTCATTGCCAGCCAGCTGTGTTTGTCTGCTCCCTGGCTGCTGTGGAAAGACTGAACCGTGAAAATCCTGCTGTAAGTTACCCACAAGATCACTTGACAGCTCATCTATTAGGATTTGCTGTGTCATGCATGTATGATTACTATTGCCGTGGTCAATATTAATGTCAAACTCATTGACCCCCATCTGCAGGCTATAGAGAGCTGTGTGACTGCAGCAGGTTTCAGTGTGGGGGAATTTGCTGCTTTGGTCTTCTCTGGTGCAATGCACTTTGCTGAAGGTAAAACTTATTAAACATGCTAAACTGGCTATTTCAACTACGTTTTTTAAAAGTGTGAACCATATCCAGATCACAATTGTCCCCTAAATCTAAATAAATAATTTATTTCCATAAAAACTCAATACAAAATAAATATTTCAATTTTATAAAACATGTTGCATGTAAAAAAAAATACCTATTTATTTGTATTATGACAAGCACATAGTAATACAAATAATACACCCCTACGTTGTCATAATTAGTAAAGATATTTGTTAACTAAACTCTAAAACGGACTATTTTAAAGTTGTTTTTGTTAAATGAAGTAAAGCTGATGCTTAAATGAAAAAGTTGCTGTGGGAACTAACTGAAAATAAGAATACTAAAATTACTAAAACTAAAACACCTATTCATTAAATTACAATTACAAAGGAGGGTTTAAAAAAAGAATTAAAATGACAAAAGCATATAACAAAATGGCTTAAACCTTAACCTAAATTATATACAGACACACACACATATACGTATATTATCCTCATTATTTGAATTATTTTTCACAAACATAATTCACATTAAAAACAACTATTATTTGTATTCATTATTATCGCTTTCAAATCAGCATAAATTAAAGACGGTATCATATGTACCATCATGATGTATGAGTACATCATCATACATATTGTTTTTTTCATCATAGTAATAAGATTGTTGTTGTTGTGTTTTTTGCAATAAGCGTTGTAATTAAAAATAATTTCACATGTTTTTTGCAATAAGCGTTGTAATTAAAAATTATTTCACATTCCACAAAATCTAAGCATACCTAAAAGTAGTCGTCTTTGCATATTTTTCATATTTCATATTAAAGGTTCACCCAGATTAATTTATTATAATGGCCCTGTTTTCTGCTCACAGCTTTGTTTGCAGTAAAGGTGAGGGCAGAGGCAATGCAGAAGGCCTCTGACCTCGTATCTAGTGGCATGTTGTCTGTGATTGGCCGACCTCAAGCCAACTACAGATACGCCTGCGTCCAAGCTAGGGAGCACTGTTTGTCTCTCGGTATCCAAGAGCCTGTGTGTGCCACTGCCAACTACCTTTTTCCAGATGGCAGAGTAATAGCTGGACACAAAGAGGTAAGATCAGTCATATGGAATCAATGCAAAGAGCTTTATTCATGAGAAATATGGGCTTTAAAAAAGTTTTGAAGTCCTGACTTTAAAGCAATGCTGTGCTTTTAAAAACCACTCTCTCACACAGGCTTTGGATTTCCTTCAAAACCATTCCAGAGAGCTGAACTTCATGAGAACGCGACTGCTGCCGGTTAGCGGAGCCTTTCACACCGCGCTGATGGAGCCAGCGGTCGAGCCTCTGAGAGACGTCCTCAGAGAGATAGAGGTACGGCGGCCAGAGATCTCCGTGCACTCCAATGTGGACGGCAAGCGTTACATGCACGACAAGCACGTGCGCAATCAGCTGGCCAAACAGCTGGTGTCTCCAGTGAAATGGGAGCAGACGCTGCATGAGATTTATGAAAGAGCCCAGGGGCAGGAGTTTCCTCACACCTATGAGGTGGGACCTGGGAGACAATTGGGCTCAACGCTACAGAAGTGCAACATGAAAGCCTTTAAGAACTACACGCATGTAGATGTTGTATTGCCTTAGGACTGATGTGCAGTAAAACATGTTACACTTGGTTTTCTTCTTTCAGATAAATGCAAAAAAGACAAACTCTGATTTATTTTTACAAATTTTATTGCGCTTTTTGGTTTGGAAAGTCCAGCTTCCTTTAGTAGTGCAGAAATGCTTTTAGAGGAAGAGGTAACAAATCATTGGCCCAATTATCCAGCAATAGACCCAAAACACACACAAAAAAAACTAAAACAATCTTTGACTTGCAAAATCCCGCACATATATATACTTATATATGTGAACCAGCACTTCATTTAAATCAGTTATAAAAGAGAATTTAAAATAAGCCGTTTTCTATAAAAAAAATGGAAATAAAATCAGCCGTGGTTATATTTGAGCCAAAGACCAGCTCTTGACCCCCTCAGTGTCACATTCAGCCTTCATCTTCATTCCAAGCTTTAAGGAAGATAGACGCAGTGACCAGAAGTAAAGCAGATGCAAGTATGCATGTGGTCCTGCGAGAGCAGTCAGAAACGTGCAAGTTGGATACCTGAGAAAAGATCACAACAAATATAAATTAATTTAGTTTATACCACATTTTCCCTTAAATACCACTGCCAAACCTGACCTGAAAATATCAATCATTTTTTATTGTACATTTTTAAGCCTAAAGAAATCTATTGAAATTAACAAAATCCTGAACAATCTTTAAAATTTCTGTAGTTATTATTATTGTTATTTTATAATTGGTCGTATTAAATTGGTCAAAAGTGACAGTAGAGACATTTTAAATAATATTCGATTTCAAATCAATGCTGTTCTTTGGAACTTTCTATTCATTAAAGAACTCAAAAAATAAAACACAATTGATAAGAAGTTATTTTAAATTATACTAATATTTTACAGTGTTATGGTTTTGTGAATTTGTGCTGAGCATTTTACCCAAGATTCATATATATTTACAGACACAAAATAAATATTATCCATACCAAGGCTGCCCACTTCTTGGCCTCCTGACCGCAATTTTGTAGCTGTGGAACAAGCCAGGATGTCCTCAACATTGGCATAATTTTGGACCCCCAGACGTTGCTGAAGATCCTGCTTAAGACAGTTTCGTTATTAGAAATGCATGAATAGATATTAAACCACACCGAATTCATTTGAAACAGCTCTCAACTCACCCAGAGAACGCTCTCCTGGTTAGGACATAAGGATAAATCCCATAATTCAGGGGCAGTTGATCACGCCATTTGTAGTCCAGTTCGTCCCCTATCAGAGCCAGCTGTCTTCCAATACGCTGGGAAACACCGCTGTTCAGACCAAAAAACAGACTTGTGTTTAAAACACTGTGTTATATTTTATGATATAACAAATCTGAACATATATTTACCTCATGTCGTTGGTATAGCGAGTGTTGTGGTCTACCTCACCAGGTCCAGCCCGGAGGGATGTGGCGTTTTTCCGCTGTTTCGTTTCTTCCACCATTGTGTTCTGAAAGGTGTGCGATCATGTTTATGAAACCAATTCAACCGTCTCTTGCATCACATATAACCATGCATTTGCCTAGACTCAGTGTTCTATTTCCTTTCTCTGCTGCGGTTCTTCATTTTGTTTGTGTGGAGGAAGAGGACTTTGTTATTGCGACCTGCCCTTTGTGGTCTCACGTGACCTGATCCTGTAGCTAATTGCTTTCAACAAACTGCCATCACTCTGTAAACACACAGGCCATGTGACATGTGCACACTGGGTGTGTCTCTGTCTGTTGCTGCCATAGAACATGACATCATTGCCCATACAATTCAAGTTTCGAAAAACACCTGCAGCCATGAACACAACTTCCTGAATTGCTCGAGGACTCTGGTCTCTGTGGTAATAAAACATGGAAGAACGCAGACATGCACAGCTCAAAAAGCACCATAAAGCTGACTCAGTCCTCGCCTGTGGCCTTACTTTTCGCTATTTGATGTTATGAAAGCGCATGCGATTAAAATACCTTTTGATTATTTATAGTATAAACAGTCAACACATTTATAATGTATGAGGGTCTAGCAGGAGACAAACAAACGTGTTTTCCTTCTCCTTCATGTGACTGTTGAAAACATCAGGTTTGATGCAAATGCTCATTCAAATCAGCCAAACTGCTCAAAGCCGAGCAAACTGCATCTTTTGTTTTGAACAGGTACATTGTTTATCGACATATAACCAAAAACGGATCGTGAATCTTGTTTTTTGTGTGTGTGTAATAATACAGACTATCGTGTCAAAATAAACTGTGACGCACAATTTTTTGGAGACATTGTCAACATTCTAAGACCAGGAAACATCAAAAATAATTGAAGAAAATCTTAATTTCTTACTTTTACTTTTGTAAAGCTTTCTTTTTCACTTAATATATACTTAAAAAAAAAAAAAAAAAAAAAAATATATATATATATATATATATATATATATATATATATATATATATATATATATATAAAATACAAGTCAATTTTTAGATGGCTACAAAGTACTAGTTTGTATCGTCAGGCATGCTGCTGAATATTTCTTGAAATATAATTTTAATTTATTCATATTTTTTGTTTTTAACGGTAAGATTCACCATGCACTTATTTCCTGTCAGCAGTCAACATGTTCCCATTTGGCTTGAAAACAAAGGACAGGTGCATAATGGAAAACAAAAGCCAAGATCATACCTTGTTTGTAGATTAAAGTGGACGCCGCCCTGCAACATTTCAAGATATCGTGTTAATACAAGGAAATTTTTTGATATATAAAACTACTAATGAACATTGTCCCAGACTTACAGCAGCGTCCTTTAATCTCGGTGTCTTCCTGTGATGTGTCTCAGCTCAGTGATCACCTGCAGTTTTACATTCAGGAAGCAGATGTGGGTGTCTCTGTCATTTCTGGCCAACAGAGGACACTGTTGAGGGTCGGATATCACTGCATTCATTCATTAAACACAGATCTGAACCAGATGCATGAGCTCATGTTGTAATTCAGTCTGCTGGGCCAAAAAGCAGACGTAGAGGATCTGGACCTTTCTTACGTTTCCAAAACCCCAATTGCTTCCATCTCCTTTCTATGTGTGGTAAGTATTGAGCTGTGTGCTCAGTAATGGCAAGTGTTGTTCGTCTTGTGACTTATTTATTTATCTGCAGGCCAGTTCACTTGCTTTATGACTTTTGCTTTGCACCTAAATTAAAATGTATCTTCTTGTCCTCCCACTTTGGCTTTGAACCCCAGCCACTTTGCTGCCAGTGGACCTAATGTTCACACAACGCCACCTGGCTGTTTTGCTGATAAATACAATTAAATCATATATTCTCTCTCTCTCTGTCTGTCTGTCTGTCTGTCTGTCTATAGAGTATGTGTAAATTGTATGTACTGTAAATATTACTGTACGCGTGTGTGTATAATGGAAGACTTACGTGTAAATGTATATTTAAAGGAACCATACTCATTTTTATACTACCATTATTTTCCACATTTTAGAATAATAGTATTCTGTAATCTAAAAAAAGTCTATAAAAATAGTACCTTGATGAGGTGCATCCCGGGATGATTTTTAAACCGTGTTGAAGGAGTTCAGTTCAGATGTATGCTTCACTCTTGTTGACTGGTTTTCCTTTCATTGTATGATGCGGTGCATCAATTAAAATTTTATTCACAATTTTACATTGAGAGTTCACTATTCATTTATGTAGATTTTCAATTATGAATTAATGATTTATTTCCTTTCTTTCGTAATCTTGAGGACTTTTGTTACAAAAACAATTTGAGCTTTTGTTTTGAAATGCACAAACCGGAAGTGCAGTTGAGCAGTGGCTTCACACCGCTATGGACCACAGTGGTAAGGAGGGAAATTTATAGCGTTCATTCGAAGGTTTATTTCACCCAAAACTTGTTTTATGTAACCAAAACACATCTGCGCTGGGTTTTTACACATGTTTTCATATAGATAATCGAGCTGCTTCATGAATGTGCCTAGTTAAAAACCTTTTCCTGCAATACTATCGGTAAAGAGGCCATGGTCTATGTCAGTGTGGCGTTAAATCTTTCCATTAGATCCAGTTTGTTCAGCCTCTAAAGAAAGTCTCCAGCATATTGTAAATAAAAACACAAATATGTTAAATCGTGCATTCCTCTGGGTTGTTAAATATAACATAATTATGTGTGAGCGCTGTAAGTTTCCATACTGCGCTATCGTTCACATTACTATCATCAGTATAAACCTCACATCAAAATCAAGTCTTATTTACAAACAAATGTTTTATCGTTTATGTAAGTATAATGGCCACGAATCAATACAGGTTACAAGAAGATATGTTTAGATAACTATTAGTTACTCATACGTGCCAGTTAATCAAAACAATCTCTGATTCTGCATTAATACCATATGAAGGTCAAAACAAACTATTAATTTGTTCTTTTTTCATGCAGACAATGATATGCAGGGTACGGACGGACCGTTAGGTGGTCCTGATGTCAGAAGGAGGATCCCCATCAAACTTCTTCCCAAACAGGCCAGGAATAAACCTGCCCCTCGACCCCAGAGACCAGCGGGACGGTTACCGTCCAAAGCCCATTCTGCAGAAGAAGGTATTGTGTCTATATATTTTTCCACATTAGATATTATAATGCACTGCAAATAGAGCTTGTCTCCTGATCAGTGTTTCTGCTGAAAGGGTTTAACTTCAAGCAGGAGGATAGATTTGATTGCGGTGTGAAAGCTGGAGATGCTTTTGCGAGCCAGCGTCGGTTCCCACAGCAGCTGTACTGGGATTACAAGGTAAAAGTTGTAGAAGAGGAATTTACCCACCTCTCAGATGCTCGTGTTTAAAATGCTGTGAACACTCTTTGTCTCTCTATCTCTTTAATTTTTTCTAGCTAAATTTGATCGGTGAAAAAGATGAGACACCTGTGCATTTCTGTGACAAATGTGGACTGCCAATTAAGACATATGGCCGTATGGTGAGAATAGTTGACGTGTGTAATGAACGCATACAATCTGCAAGCCACAGCTTTCTGGTGACATGAATTAATACTGACATGACTTCATTAATTAAATTCTTTGCAGATCCCATGTAAGCATGTTTTCTGCTACGAGTGTGCATTGCATCATGAAAGAAAGGGTGACAAGATGTGTCCAGGGTAAGTAAAATACGATTTATTTATTTTTTTTATAAAAAACAAAATAATGCCTCTAAAATTACTAAAATACACTATAATAGAGAATGCCTCATAGCTTCATGCAGATATATGATCATTAATATTCTATGTATATTATATTATATAACTATACTATATTATAGTTTGGGGTTTAGATGTTCTTTAATGAAATTAATGATTTTATTCAGCAAGGATGCAATTTAAAATCAAAAAGTGACACTAAAGGCATTTAAAATATTACAAAAGATTTCTAGTTCAGATAAGTGCTGCACTTTCTATTGATCGAAGAATCCAGCAGTACAGCTGTTTTCAAAACTGATATGAAATGGCTGTTAGTTATGGCTTATGAAAATTTAGCTTTGCCAACACAGGAATTAATTAAATATTAAAATGTATTAAAATAGAAATTAATTAATTACGTTAGTCTTATTTCACAATATGACTGTATTTTTGATAATATAAATGCAGCCTGTGTGAGCTTAAGATACTTCTTTCAAAAAAAAAAAAAAACATAAATGGTATTGTAGCTAAAACAAATTCCATCTCTGTTCTTTTACAGGATTTATATATATATATATATATATATAATATGAATACTGTTACTCTCCCTTTATTCAAAAAAGTGAAAAGTGGTAACTACAAAAGGAGAATAACAGTGAGCAGATCTGTTTTCTATTATTTGATGTACTCTTTGATCTTGCACCTGGCCCCAAGGGGATTTTGGATGTGCGTGCTTCAACGCTTTCTATATATAGAAGGATAGAATGATTAATATAAGTTGAATCATTTTCTACAATAAGGTTTTTAACCCGAGCAATTTCAAAATGTTTTATGCAAACAGACAATTGCAAAATAAAGTTGAAATCTAGTTAAAATAATAATGCTATGTCTTCTGCAATGAAAATTATATTTAAATTATATTAAGTAATATTTGTCTACATATATTTTGTACTCAAAACTGAAATACCACAAAATATCCCTCAAATTTTTAGTGTCATCCTGCAATAAAAATGATGAATCATTGTTACGAATCGATTACGTGGTAAATATTTAATATATGTTTTCCAGCCCTAGTTTGTACTGATATGCACAGTGTTTTACTGATGTTGCTTCTACATGTGTCCTCTCTGTTCCCAGCCTAAACATGTACAGCTGTACAGACCCGGTCCAGCGGATTGAGCAGTGCCAGCGTGGCTCTCTCTACATGTGTAGTATCGTTCAGGGTTGCAAACGCACCTATCTGTCCCAAAGAGACCTGCAGGCTCACATCAACCACCGGCACATGCGGTCCGGCAAGAGCTCCAGCAGCCGCTCTGATTCTCTCCACCTTCCTCCCGCCTCGGAGGTGACGGACCGCTTCCGTGTGCCCCCACCTCACCTACCCAAACCGCATGTGCTCATCCCTCCTCCTCTGGCTCATCCAGGACACGATCCCTACAGCCAGCCTCCCTCTGCCTCACACGATGACCTCCGACCTCCGCAAGGCCAACCGCCCGGAGACATGGGACCATCCCGCTCTCTTGCTCAGGAGACCTTCCGAATCTCGACCGTCACCACACGGAAGCACAGCAACCTCATCACGGTTCCCATCCAGGACGATTCCGCGAGCTCCGGACCATCCCGCGACCCCCTGCCCCAGCCCAGCAATGCTCCGCCCCCTCACCATCACCCTGGAGACTATCCAGGTCAGCCTGTTGTGACCCATCCACATCACATGATGGCGCCGCCTCAGCAGCACTATGGCCCCCCGCCGCCCCCTCCCCCCATCAGTCATCCCATGCCGCACCCGGGACAGGGCTCAAACACACCTCACATGGTTTTCAATCAGGCCCCTCCGCCGCTGTCATCCGTTCCCCCTCCCATCACCCCGCCTCCTGGGCACCTCATTGGTCAGATGCCCCCGTTTATGAATCATCCTCCTCCAGGGCCGCCCCCTCAGCATGGAGGTCCCCCTGTCAATGCCCCACCTCCCCACCATTACAACCCCCAGTTTCCCGAGGACAAGAGCACACTCAGCCCACCGTTCAACCAGCCCGGGGGCTTGAGTCCAGGAATGTGGCCGGCGCCCAGGGGTCCTCCTCCTCGAATGCAGGGTCCCCCTCCACAGGGACAGATGCCAGGGCCGCATCACCCCGATCAGGGCCGCTACAGACCGTATTACCAGTAATAACATGCTTTTTTTGTGTTTTGCTAAATAAAGTGATGTGGTATGTAAACCTGGCTGGGATTCGAATGGATATTTTATAGTCTGAAACTATTAACTGTATAGTAAAGATCATTACTGAATGGTGTGTTAAATCTTGTCGTCAGATATTCAAACATTTACTTTTTAATAATTCAGCCCATACATGCTGCATTTTAGGGGCTTTTGTTGATTGTTGAATGTGTTGTTTCTTGAATGTAATCAAAATTAAATGTACAAATTAAATGTGTTTTATTGCGTTCTTCATCTAGTGTCTTAAATATTACTTTTTTATGAATATCTGACAAATAAGAACTGAGTTTGTCTTTTCTTAGTGGTTCAGAAAGTTTGGCTGAAGAAAAAAAAGATATATTAGGTCTGGCAGTTACACACGTTAACTTAATTAGTTATGAAAAAACCTGATTAAAATATTTCAACGAAATTAATGCGTGCATCATCCAAACCTGTACATTATCTTACATTTCATATAGTTGACCGTTCACAAATGTGATGCAGGCCAACAACTCCATTAATGCAGTTATGCCATAAAATTTGAGATATTGGTTAAAAAAATGCCCCTTTATGAGTCTTCTATGTATATCATATGATAAGAGATATAAGCAGCAGAGAGGAGTATCATGTGATGGGATGATGAGTGGTGATTTTGTCCTGAATATCAAAAGTTTGAATGTGATTTTATACAACAGTTCAGTAAATAAGAAGTTGATGTTGTTATATTTTAAACACAATATGTGTTTTGCTCAATTTTGCAGAAAACAAATTACATTAAAAGCCATAGCAGAGTTTTTGCATGTACCATTTCATAATAATAATAATGATGATAATAACTCATAGCTCACCCAAGAAATAAAAACTGTAATCATTCACTCACTTTCATGTCATTTCAAAACTTTCTTTTGTGGAACATAAAAGAAGGTATTTTGAATACTGTTGGTAATAAGGCCGTTTTAGTAATGACTTTCATTGTATGAACAAAAAATAGAGATGTTTCTCAAATTATCTTCTTTTATGTTCCATAAATTATGTTAGGCCGTTGTAGCCTAAATGATTATGTATAATACATTTTATATTGAATCAAATAAAATATTTATTTCTAAAGAAACAATTTGTAATGTCTACTTTACTTTATAATACTTTCTTATTAAACACAAAACTAGCTTTAAATAATCTTACTTTAATAACTGAATTTAATTGGTACATTAGTAATTGTTTCTAAAATGTATTCTTTTTCCAGTCTTTATTGGCTGTTTGCAAATTTTGTAAAACCTTCATGTGACATTATAATACTTAACATATTCGCCATTTAAATATACAATTTATATATATAATAAAATAAAAGGCGGGTTACTAGTATTTTCTTTACTTTTATTCTATTCAATTTGTTGTACAGATGCATTTATTATAAAATCAACAGTACATGCTTGGATTGTTTTGTTTCAAAATACATAGTGCAGTAAATAACATACATAAATATAATATAGACAAGTAGGTCTGTGCAAAACACTCCAGAGAGAGAGGAAATTGATTCTGAATAATGCAGCTTTACAGAATATATATATATATTCTAAATCCAACATGAATAAATATACAAATATAATAGGCTAAGTAACGTAGGAACTGTGGCATACATTTTTGTTGGGACGGCGTGGACTCCACAGGAGAAGAGCAGACATTTCATTTATCAGTCCGAAAAAGTAAAATGAGTACATTAAAACTACATTAAATATTATATGGCGTCACGCCCGTCAGGATTTTGATTGGTTGGCGAAACACCGACTTCAGAAATCCATCCGCAGCCCTGAAAAACGGTTTGTGCGTTTAAAAAATAAATGATACGTTACACTTTCCGCGTTTTTAAATAATATTCCTTGTCCCAATACATCAAGGTGGAAACATTTACAAGACTACGGAGGATTAAGAACTGGAAGTCACCTGTACAGGTAGACTTTGCTCTCTGAGCAGGAACACGTGCGGTATTAGATGAACGTTATTACGGAAGTCCTCGTTTGTAAGGTAGGAATTGTTTTCATTCATAGCTATGTCTTGTCTTCAAAACTTAATTGTCTCGCTCAGTTAACATTTGTAATGCTTCTGCTCGCCCCTTGTGACAGTTTATCCACTAAACCACAAACAACGATTAATTAATTTACTGTTAGGACAGTAAATCACCAGTAAACGGTAACAATAAATTCAAGTTGCTTTAAACTAAAATAGTGCATTTTTCTCAAAACAGCCACTGGCCAGAATGAAATGTAGGTTTAGATAATGTGTTGTGACAGTGTTGAAAGCAATGTCTAGCCACATTGTTTGGCTGCACTCATAAAACTTTTACCACAACCTTTCATGTCTGATTTAAAGAGTATTTCAGCTCACAGTCTTCTGTTCTTCACACAGTTATACTGTCTCTCTGAATCACTTCGTAGTTTATGTCTAGATCCTGCAAACATCACAACACCGATAGACATGGATCAGGATTACTTAGAATCGTGATGGTTGTTGTAAGTCAAATATGAAATATTATCAAAATATTGAATTGCAGTGAATACCTTTTCTAGTTCTCCGTGATCTGGATGCGTCTCCAGAATGTGCAACATGGCATCATGTAGTGTGGGGTAAAAGATGGACGTCTTAATCTCGTCATCAAAAAATGAACATTGATGAAGTTTCTCCATGATGTACACTGTAACAAGACCAGAGTTGTTTTAATCAAGAGTTTTTGAAATAAAATGATTGGTAGTAAGGAAAATCTGTAGGAGATTGTTTTACCATCACACGAGACTATGTAGACGTCAACCTCGATTCGTAAAAACTCTTTCAGGGTCTATAAGAAGAAAAAAACAAACAGAGTATAATTAGGCTAGACCTCATGGAAACCAGATCCAGTGGAAATATACAGTATGCTGTATCTCATAAAAAGCCATTTTACCGCTTTGAGGCCCTTGAGAGCAGATAAATCGAGGAATGAGACCGCCGAGAAGTCGAGGACCACACTGTGGATGTTCACAGCAGGGACAGAGATGTTGGCCGGCAGTTCTGTGTTCCAGTTCACCTGGATTGGAATGCCAGAGAAATCAATGGGCTGGTCCAGACCCTCCATGCTGTTGTCCTCTGAAGTATCAGCTGATGGTTGTCTCACCTTAAGGCCACCCTGTATACGTAAAGGATAAGGATAGGTTAATTAGTGTTGTTACAATTGTGTGCTTAAAAAAAAAACAAGTAAAATAATTTTATAGTAACCGATTCATGTAAAAAAGTATTAGTAATAAAAAGAAAACAAGTAAACAAACAATATGCATAGTGCCCTTCATTATCCTGTCCAACTAATCCATAAAAAAGAATGAATAAATACATTAAAATGTTATATATATATATATATATATATATATATATATATATATATATATATATATATTAGGGATGCACGATAATATCGGCACAACATCGGTAAGCTTAAAATGACATCATCGGCATCGGCCGATATGAATATTTCTGCCGATGAGCCAAACCGATAGGGGGGCGTGTGCGCGTGCGACGACCATAAACGTAGCTTGAGCGCCAAAAACATAAACTTACAGCATGTCAGCTGTGTGGAGGCATTTCGAGATCTGTCAAACAGATAACAAAGTTGCTATTTGCAATATTTGTAAAGCACAAGTGATGCGAGGAGGCGTAAAACAACAGTCTTTCAACACTACAAATATGATTACACATCTTAAGAGCCGTTATCCTGAGCAGCACCAAGACCTGTTTTTCAGGTGTGAATGTCTGTCTACATTTGTAAAATAATACATTTATGGTAGAATCAGTACAGAAGAGGTACCTGGATTTCTCTTCAGTAAAATGAAAGTTTAAATATATCAGGCAAAATTTTTTTTTATATATATCGGTATCGGCATCGTCAAAAATTATTTTTAAAATATCGGCATATCAAATATCGGCCAAAATCCAATATCGTGCAAAGGATGAATTTAAAAATGTTAAGCTTCGAATTAAAGTATAATTTATGATGATTTCTAAAGCGCGATAGTGAAAAGTGCAACAAAGAAAAACGTTTTGTGATAAAGGTCAGAACTCCTGTTATGATTGGATCGTTTCCAATGATATATAGTTTGCCAAGATTAGTTTAGGATTTATTTGTTATATAGTGAAGTAAACTTATGCGTCCTGCTAAGGGGACGGGTGATGGTTAAGAGGTTTTAATTAAACAAACAAATAAACAAATGTATGGGAAGTGGGTTAGTGTCCCTAATTATACTGTCAAATTAATCAATAAAAAAACAAAAACAAAACATTGATAAATTATATCAATGATAAGGATTTACCTCTGAAACTTCCAGGTCTCCATTACGCAACATTTTTCTGATCTTTCGCAGAGCTTTGTTCCTTTTCTTCAACACCTTTAGGGGACTAAAACCCACCTAGAAAAAAAATAATCATAATTTAGGCATATAGACATGTTTCTATACACTTCTTGGAAAATAAACTTAAACTTACTGCTTGGACCAGTTTGTCTCTGAGGAAATCAATATTAGCAAAGAAGATGGGTGAGGGAATTTTGAATATTTTAACTCCATCAGGTTCGTAAATCTAAAATGGAACAAAATCACATCAAAACAAGATTTTGGGGGTATTTGTACAAGTGAGAAGAATCTGGAGCAGTGGTTTTCAATACTTTGACTCAAAGGCACCCCGTTGTCAAACCAAATTTTCAAAGTCCTCGATATTGGCACTGGTGTAACTAAGACAATAGTATATTAATATTAATCGTTTACATCAGCATTTTGTTTAAGATAATGTTTTTAAGTTACCCAGTTGCCTACTTGGAAGTTTGCCAAGGCCCCCCTCGTTGAAAACCACTGTTGTAGAGGAAGATAAAATGAGATCAGCACTCACACAGTTGTAGTCTTTGCAATCCCTGTAGATGTCAGTGCCTGTAATATTGGCCAGGAGGGAACAGCGTGGGCTGCAGTATACAAAATATTATCATGCAAGGTCAGTAGAAATTCAACACTATCCAGCAATATTTCTGGATGTGTTTTGGATTCATTTGTAGGTGCCATGAATCCATACTCACAACTGAGTCCTGTAAACCACAGTGAACAATTCTGCCCCGAGACCCACAGCCAACCCCAAATCCAGCCCCAGGAAAAGAGAGGCCACGAAGGTCACCACCCAGGTCACCTACGAGAAACGGACACGTGGACTTGAACTTCTGATCTTGAAGACTCGGCTTTGCTCTAGCTGTATGCATTGCTAATTAAGATTTTAAAACTGCTTCTAAATGATCAGACAATGAAAGATCATTCACAAACGAACTGGTGGTAAAGAAAATAGAAACTCACAAAATCAGTCCGGTCATTTTTCCATAAGAACGGCAGCTCTCGGAACTGCATCAGCATGCCTTTCAGATTAACAATGACCAAAGCTCCCAGAACAGACTGGAAAAGAAGCATAAAACTCATTAGATGGACTCCTACATCACTATTGTGACTAGTACAGTGCTTACGTTATGCAGTTTGCATACTAAGAAATAAAAATTCTCACCCTGGGCAACGGCTCAAGTAGAAATCCTACTGCTACAATCACAATCAGTACAATCATGGCTGAAAGAACTCCAGCTATCTACAAATGTTAGAAAACAAACATTAACGATTATTTGTTGTAGGCGGTCACTGGATGGTTTCAGCTCAAAGAATAGCGTGAGTTTTACCTGCGTCTTCCCTCCTGTGCTCTCTTGTATAGCGGTTCTAGAAAGGGCTGTGCTGGCAGCAAATGCTCGGAAAGATGCCCCAAACATGTTGCTCACCCCGAAAGCAAGGAGCTCCTGAGTGTATAAAACACGTCCTTTTTGATTTTCAAAATACCAAACTGAGATGTACATTACACCTCAGAATTTGCAGTGTTTGTAGTGAATAGAGCCTCAGCTGACCTGGTTCCCATCAATCGTGTAGTCATGTTTGATCGAGTAGACTTTAGCTACTGAGAAAGCCACAGCAAATCCCACTATGGCCATAGGAAAAGCCTCCACTGCACTCTCCTGGATGACTTCCAGATTTGGAGCAATTGGGGATTCATAGCTAAGAAAGAAAGATGTTATATATTAGATGCTGATTTTCATCTAGGATTTGAGGCTTCAATATATAATAAATATAATATATTTTAATATTGAATTTGTACACTTTTACATCACTTATATGCATTACATCACTTGAAATGTTGACAGTATTGTAGATGACATATATTTTTAGATTCTTACCCGTTTACCATCTCCCCAATCACAACCACATTAAATCGGTTTTCGAAGTTGAATGCATAAGAGACTCCACAAGCAATAACAGTCTGTTGGGTAGATTTACATGAAGTGGTGAAATTTGATAAAGAAGTTATATTTTTTGTGCTAACGCGGTCAAACTCAGTAGTTATACCTACCATGATGACTTCTATAGGTATGGGCACAGGTAGTTTCGACTTGAATCTGTCATTGATCTCCTTCGCAATAAGCACAAGCACCATGATCACAATAGATGTCACCAGGTCGGCCACATTGGTGTTCGTGATGTCTCTAAAAACGTTCTCCAGAGTCTGAAATCAAATACCAAATGTTTGATATATATTCACAGAAAATAAATCATTTAGAGCTATATAATACAAAAATAAAAACTTGAACTCACATAGACAATGGCGAGTGGTCCGTTTACACCAGGAAAGTCCAATCCCAACACAAACCTGAGCTGGGATACCAGAATGTGAACAGCAGCCGCAGTAGTGAATCCCGACACCAGAGTCTCTGACAGGTACATGACGATGAAGCCCACCTGCAGCAGCCCCATTATAAGCTGAAAACAGTAAAAATAATATGTAATTTTCTTAAAACCATTTTATTTATGATTGCATTTATTGTTTATGAGAGTAAATCTAAAAAAAAAAATCTGAAATGCACAAATTCTTCTCATATTTCGTCCCGAAATCAAAAGAAAATTATACGATATTTGTATTAATATTGTGTATTATAAAATATATATAATGGTAGTAGTAATAATAATTTCTTATTAATATTGTTGTTGGTGCTGCTGCTTTTGTTCTGCTACAGTATTTCATGCTTCGGTGTTAAAAAATATGAATGTGTTTGTTTTATGTACCTGAAATGCTCCCATAACAAAAGTAACCGAGGAAGCAACTAGAACCCTCTGTTGTTCCATGCTCAGTCCTTCAAATCCAGTGATGTTAGCTGGCGGCCCGCCATCAGGAACCAGTCGGGTGACAACAGCGCCCACCATTAGACTCAGAATGGGAAAGGCCCCTAAAACACAGTCCAGTTAGAAAGGAGCTATATTATTCACTTGTGCATGAACATTCACTTCTAATTAAGTAGCCTTCTGTGATATTGTGTGCATGTTTATATTGGGAAAATATTTTAAAAATAATAATAATTAAGTTATGGTATTGAATTGAATTTTTAAATAGAAATACGGAAATATAAATCTCTTCTACAGCATACTCAAATAATCATTGTTTTATTTAAAACTTTGAAAAAAAATGTCATGCCATGTAAATGTAAATACATATTGCGCACCTACTGACAGGTGTCTGGAGGTTCCCAAAAAGAAGTAGATTATTGCAGGGAAGAATGTAGTGTACAGTCCATATCCCGGAGGTAAAGAGGCCAGCAAAGAGAAGGCAAGTCCTGATACAACATAATCCAGTGAGGTGGTGTGCATATTCCTTTTACAATGTATTTCTGTATTACAGAATTTACAAACTCTTAACAAAAATTATTTTAGCCAAACTATGCATGTTAAACATGATACCTTGTAGCACTGCCACTAGCCCAGTGCTGATGCCTGAAACAATGTCACCTAGCAGCCATTCTTTGATGTTGTAGTTCTTCATCCATCCAATGATCGGTAGAAGGGAAAGAGCTGCATTCTTTGCACGATTTCGATCGCAACTACAGTGCAAACAATATAAACACAATTTGCTCAAGCTTCTTGTTGCATCATTTAGTCATGTTTCAGACATTATCTTAAAAATATCACTACTACTTCAGATGTGATACCATATTTCGACTTAAAGGACCTGCTATTTTAAAAGTATCACAGAAGACATAAGGAAAGCAAAGGCTAACAATGAGGACTATATGAAAAGACTTGAGTCTCAATTCTTACGTGAAATAGTCTTTCAGATGGTGCCGCAGAGTCTTGCGGTTCCTGTTGATCCTCTCGTGCTGCTCTGCGAAGGAGTCCTCTGAAAATAGAGGTCTTACCACCACATAGTGTCTACCGGAGGGCTGCATTTTGGTTGGTTCGTTTTCAGAAGCATCTCGAGTGCTTTATATAGTCTGGTTTGTATGATGAGTGGGTTGTCATTCGTCTTATCACAGATATTCTGGGATGTCTTTTGTGAGTTTTAATCATTGATAGATTTTATCACAATGGATTCTTTTCTTTTTTTATCATTCTTCCTTATTTACATGTGTTTTAGAGAAGGAAACAAAAATAGAACTACAGGAAATACTATGTCAACCCACGTGGATTTGTTATGAATTCCTGCATACAAGTCACAGTGAACTTCCTCCATTTAGACTAATGACTAATGATCATCACAGATTTAGAGATGCTTTTGTTACCAGTTTATGCTTTATGCAAATTAACTTTTTTTTTATTTTTTATTTTTTTTATGAGAGGTCCATATAAGGCAAAGCTCCTGTGAATGGTAATCTAAATTTTATTTTTAAACAGGCCATTGTTTGTCAAGTCACCTTTATTTATATAGCACTAAATACAATACTTATTGTGTCAAAGCACCTTTACAGTGACTAACAGTTAACAATTAATCCAGATTTAAACTGACAGAGATCTGCCTTCAGTAAAATGCTAGGTAGATTCCAGAGTTTGGGTGCTAAATAAAGGATCTGCTGCCTACAGTTGATTTTGATATTCTAGGTATTATCAAATGGGTTTTATAATCATGCATTCCATTAGTTTTTGTGTGATTTGTTTTTGCAGAGTGTGCATTATTTAATTAAATATCAGACCTAATTTTATGACCAATTCATATAAACTGTGGTCCAAAGGTCCATGTATGTTTCCCTGATACAGTATTTCCTTTTGCCAGAATTTGTAATTACTTTCATTCAGACTGATTAAACACTATCTTTATCAGCTGTTATAGGCCAAGTTACTAAGTTAAGAAGCGCACCACATATATTGTGAAATAATGTATTATTTTTTACACGTGTTTCTCTTTCCTCTAATACAATTCATTAATCTTCCATTGTGTGGACTAGTTCAAATTGAACTAGTTCCTTGTTCCTGTGTTTGTCCAGGAACCAGACTTGAACGACACAATCATAATTCTATAACCATAATATAACAACTTTATTTATATAGCTCTTTACACAATACTGATTGTGTCAAAGCAGCTTTAGAGTTTCAAAGAGGAAAATAGTTCAATAACACTAGAGGACTATAACAGAGTAATTTCTTCCAGCTAAAATCAGTTCATTAATGGTTCAGTTATGTCATCATCCAGTGCAGCTCTCTTCCAGTTGTGTCTCTGCAATCAGTCAAAAGCCAAAAGCGACAGTGGCATGGACCCTAAACTCTGTCGGTGCAGAGAAGGCGAAAAATCCTTGGGAAATGCCAGGCTCAGTGATACGATCTAAATCCTGCCTGGAAATTCTCACAGATACCATCTCTCTCTAATAAGCAACACAGCTGAGAGGAGACTGCCTTTTCTATTATTTTTGACAGAAAAGGGAGATTTGAGATCGGTCTGTAATTGAATAATGTTTGAGGATCTAGCTATGGTTGTTTAATGAGAGGCCTAGTAACAGCCAATTTGAAGGTTATGGGGTATGTATGTAAGTATGATTACAATGAGTAGGCCCTGACATGTGTTGTCTAACCCCCGGTGGAGCTCAGGATGTCTATAAATGCTGATCCCAATACATATTTTTCATAATCAATGGATATTTAAATCACCAACAATTAAGACTTTATCTGGAGCACTACCTCAGTTAGAAAATTAGCTAATTCTTTGATAAAGTCTGTATGTTGCCCTGGTGGCCTGCATAAAGTAGTCAGTAAGAACATAACAGGATTTATCATTAAGACTTGTTTCTATGGATAATGTTATATACAGCATCATTACTTCATATAAACTAGACTAGTAACACCTCCCCTTTTACCTTTTGGATGCGGCTCATGTATATAATCTTGTGGGTAGACTCATTTAAAATAATGTAATCTGGTTTTAGCCAGATGTCTGTCAAACAGAGCACACCTAATTTATGATCTGTGATCATATTTGTTACTTATTTTTTAGAAAGGGATTTAATGTTCATTAAGCCAAGCTTCCTTTGTTTATCTCTATTATTTGTAATAGGCATCCAGCCATAATAGCAATAATAGCATAGGCTAACCAACACTTGAAATCTGAGAGATTATTGCTAGGATGTTCGTCACTGTCATCAGCGGGTGTTCTCTAGATGGCCACCAGAGGTCTCCTGTGTCCTTGTCTGAGCACATGGCTTGTCATGTCTTTGTGCCATGTGCTCACCTGTTTATTGTCTTGACACTGCCCTTCTTATTATCTGGTTATCGGTTCAGTTGCTGTACCCATGTGTGTCTTGTTACCCTCCTTCTGTTTTCTGTCCTATGTGGTGCTTTATTGTCCATAGTTTCTCTGATTGTTGACAGTTGAGTCAAGTTATTTCTTTCTGCGTATTTGCTCTGCTCATCTGTGTTCTGTTTTGTTTTATATTCCTTATCACAGGAATTTCCTGTTACTTTTATTTTCTTTCCACGTTTGACTTTTATCTGCAATTAGTCTAGTTTTTGTGTCTCTCCTTGTTTTTGTTAATAAATATCCTTATTTAAGCTCCACTGGCTGATCTGCATTTGGGTCCTGTTTGCAATCTGTGCCAAGCCAATCTCTAATCTCAATCTAATCTCAATCTAAAACTAAAATCAGATTGGTAAATATGATGTTGTTACAGTACAAGAAAGAATATTACTTCTTAAATGTTGCTAAGTAATCACAATTTTTACTATTATTTATTATTATTATTTTATTTTTTTATTCATTATATCATAAAATTCAAGTTTAAGTCCTTTTTTGGCTCTTTCCCACTATTCCCAAGAGTGCTTCTTATTAATACTGGTATAATAATGAGATTAAACTTGGTTGCATTTGTTGATTTAAAAAGTCTTAATCTTTAATGTACAAGAAATAATTGTTAATAGCACTAAATAAATAACATTTCTGCCCTGACTCATTGGGACTTTACTATTTTTATATTTGAGAAAGTCATCTTCAGTAGCTATAAAATTATTATTATTTTTTCTCTTAAATTTTTTTAGGAGAAATTATTTGATCTTTCCTTCTTTATTTCCTCAAGCATAACTTGCGTTCTCATACAGATAGTTCGTCATTTACACCTAGGAATTAGATTTAAAACAATATTTTTTTTAACGAGTTATTACTCCAGGAAAAATAAAATGGTTAGATCTGCACGTGTCTTTATTTGTATACTTGAAAATAATTTTGACTCAGGTCAGAAAGGACTTTATATATATATATATATATATATATATATAATTTTTTTTTTTCAGAATAAAAATAGTCCACAAAAAAATACATACTATTCAAAAAAGAAAAAAATGTAAATATACAAAACTCACTGATAGTGAACTGATAAAAGCATGTGTTCACCACAAACTCAATAATTTAGTGACATGACACATTGACATAATCTCAAGCTAATTCATTCTGCACGCAGCGCTATACACAGAATACAAACTGCTACATGCTAAATCAAGTTAATTATTATATATACAGAAGTACTACATAGTGAAAGTTTCAAGTTGGTTCACTTCAAAACCTTGTCTCTGGTTTGGTGTCTGTTTCGACTTCCATTTTCATGTCCTGCAGAAATTAAAGCAGATTAACCCAACCGAGAACTTCTCTCCTGAATAGAAATCATGATGCACTATTGCTTTAAATCATAATTTTTTATATGATTTAATATTTTAACAGGTTTAATCCCAGGTGCTTGCTGGGTCACTTACTTCCATCGCTTGGATTTTCAACCCATTGGATATGCTGCTACTGTTAATGTGTTGAGATCGGGAACTTCCTGAGACCTGTTTACATAAATTCAAATCAGTGCAAATGATAATTATGCATTTGTTATAAATGCAATAAATGAATCTTTGAATGAACAAATCAATTAGTTTCGTTCACCCTCTCGCTCACAGTCTTCGGTGGATGGGACTCATGAATGAATAGCATTGCATCATGGATGCTCAAAAAGAAGATAGATGTCTTGATCTCATCATCAAAAAATGTACAATTCCTCAGCTTCTCTATGATATACGCTGGAAACGACATGTCAAAGGTGAGAGTTACTGTGCTGTTTTGTTATTACATACAATTAAGCTATATTATAATAGCCGTATTATTGTAGATAAGGAGAAAACATTATACAAATATATCCTGAAAGGGAAAAAGAACTTACGGTCACAGCCCACTATGTAAACATCAACACTGACGCGTATAAATTCCTTTAAGGCCTGTTAATCGAAGTGATTATGGTTCATTAGAGATTTTAAATAATTAAATTAGAATTGCTTGCATTGATTAGCAAAAAATGATTAATAGTGCATTTTGTTTTCAGAATGAACACAGCTGCCATACCGCTTTAAGACCCTTGAGTGCAGATATATCCAGGAATGAGACCACAGAGAAGTCCAGGATCAAACTGTGGATGTTCACTGGAGGAACTCGGATGTTGGCAGGAAGTTCTGCACTCCAGTTCACCTGCATCGGAAGATCTGAATAGTCTGTGGGCTTGTCTAGATCCTCCATGTTGCTTTCATCCTCTGACTCTTCGATGGGCATTGAGCATGTGGCCTGTAGTCCGTTCTATATCCGAAAGAAGTCAAATTAACTTTTGATAGATATCTCATTAAGATTTAGAAATCTTAGATGTAGGTATCAAAGCACTAGATACAATACATCCACATTACATAACATCTATCTGGGATTCCTTGAGTTTGTTATAATCATGTTTTCAAACTTCAAGACGTACAGATGTTAAGGTCAGCTCCCCTTTCTTCATCATTTTCTTAATCTTCTTCACTGCCTTATTCCTCTTCCTCAGGATTCTCAAAGGATTAAAGCCCACCTGCCAGAAAGTAAACGGGTTAGATTATAATCATGTCAGTCGCTAATGTCGTCTGAAGTCAGGGTTGTCACACTGAAACTGCTGCACTCACAGCTTCCTTCAGTTTGTCTTTGAAGAAATCGATATTTGCGAAGAAAATGGGAGATGGGATTCTGAAAATCTTCACTCCCTCTGGCTCATAGATCTGTGGGAGATTCAGAAAGATGAAAAAATGAAGCAAAGGCAAACTTTTGTGGCTTTCGGGCATATGCTTCTTTTCACAGCGCTTTTAATGGTCCTTATCTTGGTCTTTCATGTAACCAAGTAATAGGTAATAGAAATAAGACAAAATGATTATGTTGTCAAATTTGGATGTGTCTGTAGCACACTTACATTGACATAGTCCTTGCGATCTCTGTAGATATCTGTTCCTGAGATATTAGCCAGGACGCAGCAGCGTGGACTGAAGATTAGAAAAGATAAATAAATTACTACCAAAAAAACAAGAAAAGAACAAAATTTATTACAAATAAGAATGTATATTACAGTGATTTAGAAAAGTTGTTTCTTTGCCTAAATCACAGTATCTTTAAAGAAGCAGTAAATATGTATACAATATTCAAATGAACTCCCATTGTATATTATTTTTCATCTAGTTAATTAGATCTGTCAGAACTTACAATTGAGCCCTGAAGACCACAGTGAGGAGCTCCAGTCCAAGACCAACAGCAAGTCCTAAGTCCAGCCCCAAGAATATAGCAGCCAGACAGGTCCCCACCCAAACAATCTGGAGGAAAAAGATAGTGCACCGAGAATGGAAATCAGTGAAACTCTATACCATTAGACAGGTAAATTATTTGAGATTCCAGAATGTAATTCTCATTCAAATTTGTCTTCTTGATTGCACTTTTTCTAAAATCCCCTCTTTAGATGATTTGTAGATTTAGAGGTCAAAGGCTCTTACGCAGTCAGGACGGTCTTTCTTCCACAGGTAAGGGACTGTAACCACCTGCATCAACATCCCCTTCAGGTTCACGATCACCACTGCACCCAGCACTGACTGCAGTCACACAACTCCATATTTACTTCAAATCACAACAACTCTTTTCTTTTATTAAAGGATTTACACCTTGAATATGATTCCTACCTTTGGTAGAGGTTCCAACAGAAACCCTATCCCCAAGATTACCACCAGCACAATAAGGGCAGAAAGTAAACCGGCTATCTGAAAATAAATTTTTTGAAAAGAAATTCATTATTTGATTTAGCAAGGATGCATTCAGTTAATCAAAAGTAGAAGTGAAGACATTTTATAATGTTATAAAGGATTTCGGTTTCAAATAAATGCTGCTCTTTTAAACCTTCAATTCATTTAACTTTCTTGATTCATGGTTTCTTCAGAAATATTAAGCAGCACAACTGTTTTAACGATGATAATAATAAGTAATGTTTCTCAAATCAGCATATTTGATTGATTACTTAAGGATCATGTGACACTGAAGTAGCTGAAAAGTCATCATCTTAAAAAAATCATTGATTTTAAAAATAGAAAACAATATTCAGTACTCAAATAATATCCATTTACTGTATTTTTGATTAAATAAACGCATAATCAATCTTACCGACCTTATTGAATGGTTGAAAAGAACATTTTGACATAACTTTTATGTTTATGAGACGGAATATGATGTAATATTTACGGCACCCTTCTGTTTATTGTATTAATTGCAACATGTCGACACTCTTTTGGAACGCCAGAGGCCAGTATTTTTCTGTTGCTGGAAAACAAATTCCCTAATTGATACACCACAGATGCAAAATCATATTTTTGTGTTCCAGCCAAGACGGAAAGTTTGCAAACAGTTTGAGCTGTTTACCTGTGTTTTTCCTCCGGTGCTTTCTTGAACTGCACTTCTGGAGAGAGCCGTGCTGGCTGCCAGAGACTTGAACGCTCCTCCAAAGATGTTGCTTGCCCCAAAGGCAATGAGTTCCTGTGTGTTTATATGTGTCATTGCAGATGTTCTTGTTGTTTGTTGCTTTTTAAATGGAATATTATTCAGGACTTACTTGATTTCCATCTATAAGGTAGTCGTGCTTCACAGAATAGACTTTAGCTACTGCAAAAGCCACGGCAAATCCCACAATAGCTATTGGGAAAGCCTCCACTGCTGTCATCTGGAAAACCTGCAGGCTCGGAGCGATTGGGGACTCAAACCTGGACAGATGAAAATGTGTTTATTTTTTATGACACCTACAGTTCTCTTCAGTTAGCTTTGTGCTCTGAGGCATATGCATTTGTTTTTGTTACTGTGTAACAAATTGTTTTTTTTATTTGTATTTTTTTCTATTTACAGACTCTTTGTAAGGATCTAAATTCGCCAAGATGATCTTTTAGCAGGTATATGCATTAAAAATGTATAGTTTTCTCCTTTTGAAAAATGAACTAAAATGTATAATGTGTGTGTATATATATATTTATTTATTTATTTACGTGTTTGGAATTTTCCCCACCACATCCACTCCGTGATTTTCGCTGAAGTTGAATGCGTAGGAAACGCCACACGCGATAACGGTCTGTTGGTAAAAGTAATTTTGAATGACTCTGACATTTAAAACTTGATTTGAACTCAATAGATAAGACGAGACAAGAACTTGTGCACTTAGGAAATCATAAGCACTTGAACAAATATTAACAAATACAGTGCTTGGCAGGATAGTTTGAAAAATATAAATCAATATCGGTTGATAAACTTTATTATGTCATAAAGATGATTAACTTTTCGAAATGTCAGGTTACAGAAAAGGTAAAGGTTATATAGGTACAGAAATGGATAGGTTCACTCAACTCACCATAATGACTTCTATTGGAATGGGCACTGGTAACTTTGACTTAAATCTGTCGTTGATCTCCTTTACGGCCAACACCATCACCATCACCACAATTGAAGTCACCAGATCATGGTAATTAGTGGAGGTGATCTGGGTAAATACACTCTCAAGAGTCTGAAGAGAAACCAAAGGACAGATTGTTTAACAGGACTTTTACAATCAAACAAATAATGCTAGAATTAGTCTAGTAATCCTACAAACACTTATGAACTCAATTTTAATGCAATCTGTGGGTTTGTGAGTTAGATATTTTGTCGACTATTGTTTTACCCTAATTTTTTCATTTACATATGGAGGAAAATACACTTGTATTATACTTAAGAGAAATGTGATGGTTTTTGAAGTGTAGAAATAATTAAGCTTTTATTAGGCAAGTTAAAGGGATACTCGACCCCAAAATAAAATTTTTGACATAAATCACATACCCCAATGTTGTTCCAAACCCGTAAAAGCTTCGTTCGTTTTCGGTACACAATTTAAGAATTTTTGGATGAAACCCCGGGAGGCTTGTGACTGTCCCATAGACTGCCAAGTAAAATACACTGTCAAGGTCCAGAAAAGTATGAAAAGCATCTGCCATCAGTGTTTCAACCGTAATGTAATGAAGTGACAAGAATACGTTTTGTATGAGAAGAAAACAAAAATAACGACTTTATTTAACAATTTGTCTTCCCTATATCTCTCTGCATGACAGTACCGCAGGCAGCGTACACTCTTCTGTGTCAGCCTCGCCACAAGGATGCGCTGTTTTCTTTCAAATCAGTGCGTAAGTAAACAAAGAAAACAGCACATCCTTAAGAAAGCTTTTCATACTTTTCTGGACTTTTGACAGTGTAATTTACTTGGCAGTCTATGGGACAGTCACAAGCCTCCCTTTTTTCATCCAAAAATTCTTAAATTGTGTACCGAAAACGAACAAAGTTTTGCGGGTTTGGAACGACATGGGGGTAAGTGATTAATAATGACATTTTTCTTTTTGGGATGGAGTATCCCTTTAAAGAAAACGATCATGACCACAAGGAGCAAGAAAAATGTCTTATATCCTACATATATAATAGACAGTGGTCCACTGAAACCTGGTACAGTCAGTCCTAGTACAAACTTGAGCTGCGAAACCAGGATGTGAACAGCAGCTGCGGTGGTGAATCCAGATATCAGAGTATCCGACAGGTACATCACAATAAATCCCACCTGCAGCAGCCCCATACCAAGCTGGAAACAAACAGAATGAAGATAAGCAGTGGTGTGATTGAAAACTAACATTGCTTTTACATTTTTAATAATGGGATGGTCGATGTACCTGGAATAGACCCACTAGGAAAGTGAGGGAGGCAGACACTAAGATTCTCTGCTCATCTTTCGTCAGGCCCTCAAAAGCAGTGATGTTGGCAGGCAGACCCTCATCGGGCACCAATCTGGTCACTACTGCCCCCACCATGAGACTCAGTACAGGGAAAGCTCCTGGTGTGAGTAGATTTACAGTATATCACATGTCATGATAAACAGGCAGAGATTCAAGTCCACATGTTGAAATAATATAAAATATTACACATACATTATATATATATATATATGTATATATCACAGTATTATTATTTGAACCTATGAAACATCATTTGTTAGTATTGTTGTCATTTTTTCCTCTCATTGAATCTTATAATAATTGCATAATTTAGAGATTTCAATCAAAAGCTGCACTTTGATGATCTGTTGTAGTAATTATAATAATGTGTAGTAATATATAATAAAACTTTTATTTTACACGTACATATATACATTATTTATGTGCATTAAGACATACTTTTGCCAAATAATTGTGAAGATTTGAACCTTTCTCCAGTGAAATACAAAAGAAGCTGTTGAAAAGCTGGCCGAGTATGTTATGGCAGAGAGGTATTTTAATTGAGATCAACTGTGCCAGATCTAAATTAGAGGCTACTTCAGTCACAATAAATGTTAATGGCATTTATTTATAGCGTTATATTAAGACGTGTTTTATAACAGCTAGATAGTCCTGGTGTGTCAATGACAACGTTGTTTGCCTCATTCGCATAATCTGTTCACAAATGCACTCACCTACAGAAATGTGGCGTGAAGTGCCCAGGAAAAAATAAATGATGACTGGGAAAAAAGCAGCATATAGTCCATACCAGGGAGAGATGGATGCCAGCAAACTGTAGGCTAGTCCTGAGGAAATAATGATGATGATAATTATTAATCAATCCATAGTAGCATAGTTAAATAATCTTCATCTGATTTGAAGATGCCCTTATTCAAATACTCTACCCTTTATCAACACCCCATTCACTTTTTTCTATTTTCACTCAATGTTTTTTTGGAGTACATGCATAACATAAGCAAAAAAAATTCATATTTTTGTTTGAAAGTTTCTTTACTGTGCATGTGCTAAAATGTAAAAAAAATTATATATTTGTCAGCAAACTTCTTAATCTTAAATGCTACCTTTGCTCAGTATGCACTACATTTTTGATGACATGTTAATAATTTCAACAACAGTTTACAGATAAAGCACTTTTCACCTTTTTTGACACATTTAGTCGTTTCAGTTATCGCATAAAAACTGCAATAGTGCTCACATCAGTCACAGAGCTCAGTGTTCAAAGATAAAGTATCATTCCTGTAGTGTAACATTCTTACGGCTCGATATCACATCACATTTATCTAATATCATGAATCTATTTCAAGAGTTGAGCTTATTTAGGAAATGTTCCTGTTGAGTAACACTCAATAAGAGCGTAATGTGTTTTTACCTTGTAGTACGGCAACCAATCCTGTGCTGACGCCGGACACAATGTCATTCAACAGCCAGTCTTTGACTGAGTAGATTTTCATCCATCCAATGATAGGCAGCAGAGAAACAGCAGCATTCTTTGCACGTTCAGAAGTACAACTAGCAAACAAATAATATTTTAGCTTCATAAATAAAGTAGTAATTAAATGAAATATATTCTTGCTTGTATTTATTACAAATTTCTCTCAAAATGTTAAGAGATCAGGCTTACGTGAAGTACTGTATAAAATGGTCCAGCAGTCTCTTGCGTTTCCGATAGACTTTTGCGTGTTCGTCTTCAAAGGTGTCTTCTGAGTAAAGCGGTCTGCTCACTGAATACCTCCGTGTTGAGGGTCGGAGCATGTTGTGCTGGTAGAGCTGGGGCAAAACCCCTTCTGATCTGTGTGAGGTAACCAAATAAATGTAATTCCTCAATATCTGCTACAACTCTGGCAACTGTCAAGCTGGATCTCTTGCATTTGTATTTATATTGATAATCATGGAAAAGATGTGCAAGTTAGAGGTGTTTTCTCAAACGCACTATGAGTAAACATCATGCTATTACACAGTGTGAGTTCACATGTCTGTCGTGATGAGTGTATGATATGAGTGTATGTGTGTGTCCACCTGCATGCTTAGTTTGATATCTCTAAAATACAATAGATGTTCCCATGGGATTTTCATTAATTAAGGATGCTGGTCTCTTGTATATGAAAATATTCTTGCTAATTAGGCTTTCTGTCAACAGTTATGATTTCATGATCTATAATATGTGGTCAGCAGCTCCAAATAACATTAATTCTTATTCAGTCTTATTATTTTTAATCTGTAATACCAGAATCCTTTGAAGGTTTATCAAGACTGCTTATAATTTTGTTCATAAAACTGAGCTTTTAGCTTTATCTTTTTGTTTACGTCATATTTAGGTTTTGCCTTTTTAAATCAGATTTTGGATTTTGATTTTTGTTATTCATGGAATGGTTTTATTCAATTGAATGGACTTAAATTCATATTTATACTACAATTCTATTTTTTTTTTTTAAGAAATTTATGTTTTAATTCAGAATTGATACTTTAAATTGACCAAAAGTGACAGTAAAGAAATTCACATGGTCACAAAATATTTTTTTATTTTTTATTATTATGATTATTAAATTCTGTTCTTTTGAACTTTCTAATGAATCCTGAAAACAAAATGCATTTTTTTATTTATTTAAAAAACATTAAAAGTCTTACCAACCCACAACTTTTAAAACAGCAGTGTATTTTTGCAATATTATAATCCTACCTGTTCAGTGAGGTATCAAATATTTCCAATTTGCTGTCCCTGTTTTGCTTCAAAAGTTGCAGTGGTCTGAGACCTTTAAGACCATGTCTATTTATAAATTGTTAAACTTATCACGTCTGTAATTATTAACAGTTATCAAGATACCTTCTTTACATTGCCAGCCACATCTCCGTCTTATCCTTGACCATTGTTCTTTCTGATAAAAACTTGGCAAAAGCCAACCGCTTATCGATTGCTTCTTTTAATCCTCTCAATTCATCTTAAGACAAAATCTTTTGATATTGCAGACATAATGTGGGAAACCTATTCATTTGAAGTTTGAATTTCAATATTTTTATTTTATTTATTTTTTTGTGTCAAAAAAAAAAAAAATCTTTTTTTTTTAATTGATATTAGTTCCAGTTCAGGATGCTGATTGATCAAAAGAGCATTTAATTTGTTCTAAACTAATTGATGTATATAATCAGTTAGCTCTTAACCTAGTTACTGTGTCTGCTGCATCTACAGAATAACATTCTGTTATTGTTTACATGTCACATGCTAATGCTTAATTAATTCATGTTTTAATAAAAGTTTGTGTCATTCAGTTTTACAAAAGCAATAAGGAATGTACTGTATTGTGTATTGAGGAAGTTTGTTAGGTAACTTGGCAAATAAAAATAATAATAACACAAATATTTTTAGTAAGCCTATATAGCAGATGCTTTTAACCAAGTTACATAAAGTAAACCTGATAAGTACAGTTTCTACAACCAAACTTCCTGTTGCCTAACCTGAACTCCTTTTCAGTGACGCACAATTCATTGTAATTGTGAGAGACTTGTGAGTTCATTCGCATGTGATTCTCTAGAAGACATGACTTAAAAATCCTCAACTGTGTATGATTAGTAATGTCACATTCATATGTTTATCACTAGGCTATTTTTGTTAAGAAATGTTTGATGTGGGTGTGTTTATGTATGAGCGTACACTGTACAAAATATTAGTAATCCCCCAAAAATAGTGTAAATGCATCAGTTAATAAGTTACATTGTTAACAGTCAGTCACAAATATACAGTATACATTTTAAGACAATGGATTTAATTAAACAATATTTAAGTATAAATTCCTTAATAATTAACTTTTAAATGATATTTTATAAAGAATTAAGTATGCTTTTGCTGTTATTGTTAATAAAATAATACAACTAGTATTATTAAGAATATAAATATTATTGTTTTCTAAGTAAAATGAACCTGTATGATTGTCAGTATGTTTAACATTAACAAAACAATTTAAAGTGCTCAAAATAGTTGCTCTGTTAACATTATGTAATTTACATAATACAGTTATAAATAACCCTGTTTCTTGCCCTGTTGTTGCCTCCAAAAGTAAACATTTGGACATGATGTCCTTTAATCAGATTTATGAATGAGTATATCCAGCTGCAGCTTTTATCATCAAATTAGTTGATGCTTCTGTTTTCTTCAGCTCCAGCAGTTCGCATCAGAACTGGCAGCTCTTTGATATAAGAGGTTTAAATACTAGATAACTGCATAGAAGTACAACCGCTTTTTATCAGTAACATGATATGAGAGAAAAGATGCGCTTGATATCTAGGGATATATACAAGCGTGGTGACCTATGTTGGTATGATTGTTGACTGCAAGCAGTAAAACAGGAAAAATAAGAAATATAAATGCTATTTTATTGTATACGGTAATATATACTGCCGTTCAAATGTTTGGGGTAATGTTTTTGAAATATGCTCATCAAGGTTGCATTTATGAATGGTCTTTAGTTTCTTGAAAATCATTCTAATATGATGATTTGGTGTTGAAGATCCTTTTTTTTTATTATTAACAGTTAATATTTTGTGTAATTTTTTTTCTGGTTTCTTTGATGAATAGAAAGTTCAGAGGAACTGTATGTATTATGCATTATAAATTTATTTTATTTGTTTTTTCTGTCACTTATAATCATTTTTATACATCTTTGTGAAATAAAAGGGTTCATTTCTTTGAATGGCAGTGTGTAATGCAGATTCATATAATAATGCATAAGACACAGTAACATTAATCATATACTTTTTTATTTGTATTTGATAACATTTACTTGCATATGTAATGTAAATATGATACATAATATTTTCCCAGTTCTTTGGTCCTTGTATCGTTATCATTACATTATTTATGCGTCATCACTGAGGGGGAAAATTATATATCAGTACTCTAGGTAGAATTTTACAGCATAGACTTTACACCTAGAGCCATAATAATAATCAGATGATCACTGTGTGATCTTTGCAGATAAAGCGTCAATCCTCACCTCAGTAATGAATCAATTCTAACTTTCACTGATATCATCCCGACACATTACAACATAACCCCTCGCATTAACATTTAATTAGTCATACATTTATTAGGAAAGGTGTGTCATTGACAAAGAAGTGACCTGCTGTTCTACCTTGTTGAATTATGCACAGATACTAATACTAATATATCAGAGAAAAGACTCGATACAACACAACGTACCTTAGAAAGCCTGGGTCAGTCAGTCAGTGAGTACTCAGGGATTTGTGAGTGTGTGTGTGTGTGTGTGTGTGTATCAGGCACACATGTTCTTGTGTGTTTAATGTGCTCAGTTACTGTTGCTAAATGTTTTAAGTACACAATGGGCCTCCAAATAGAGCAACACAGGAATGTCAACAGAAATTATACTAGTGCTTTTTGTGTTGAGCTTGTCATTTGTCACAAGTTCTCCCTCCATTCTGTTTATGTGTTTGGAAAATTTCAGACATTTTAATAAGATGATGGTCTACATAGGGTCAAATTTCTTCATGTGTAGCATTATTTTTCAAAATTGAACTTGTGCCGTTTAGTCCATGTCTGTTTGCTTTGAGGTCATCTACTCCTAAATGCTGATAAAATTCACTTTGGACGTTTAAACATTAGTCTTTCTTTTTCCAGGAAAATTGACAGAAATTAATGACAGCTCTTGCACTAGAAATTTTTGACCAATCAGATCGTCTACAAAATGCCACACACCTAATACCACCTGCTTCTGACTAGCAACAGCAGATAATTAGTTACATCGTTTTATAAACTAAAAACTATCGGCTCTTTTAAAAAGTAATAAACCATTTGATGTGCTCCACCTCAATTTGCTGTTGTAATAGGAAATACATCAACACAGGAAGTATGTGGTGATCTGTTCATTGTACTTGACTCATTCATAATACTTTACAAAAAGAGAAAAAACAGATAACATAACAGACCTTTATTTTCAATTTCTGACTCTAGTTATATCCAATCTGAGAACAAATCGGGGTCAGCAGACTAATGAAACAATAAAACACAGAGACCCATCGTAATGTATTTCAACTTTTTCTCAGGTGATTTATTTCCACATATTAAATGTTCCTCTTCTTTGAAGACTTTTAGTGAACAGTTCGTAACCAGAAATGCAGATTTAATGTGTTTTTCTATCTAAAAAGGGCCTCCACATCCTGTATTATACTAACTGGCATTTGTCATCTTGTATTTGCCTCAGTAATGAGGCTGTAAAAATCAAAACTCCACTTGCTTTCTAAATGTTGCAGTTGGTGTTATTCTTCTAGTTCAGATGTTGAAGGCTTTGTTAGCTCCACTTTCTTTCTTCCCAGGATGTCTCCTGACCCACTATCAGCAAATGAATCAGAAGACGGTGACTGTCTTTCCCAGTGATTCTTAACAAAGGGAGTGTTTCCTCAGTTTGAAAGTCCATAAATAGCCTAGAAATGAAGGAGAAATACTTGTTTAGAGGGTTGTTGATTTGAGTTATTTGATAAAATTATATAATTGAAGCCATAGAATAAAAAGATGCAGGATGCTCACCAAATGCTGGATGTCATAGGTCTCAATCAGGTCCTCATCTTCAGGAAGTGGCTCTTTGTCATCTTGCAACTGTGAAATCTAAACACAGAGAATATTATATATATATATATATATATATATATATATATATATATATATATATATATATAGATATATATATATATGTGTGTGTGTGTGTGTGTTACTGTATGTATATATACAGTAATATTAATCAGTGTCCTTAGAATGCCATATTACAGTACTGGGACATTTCTATATGCACAGAATGCCACAGGTGCCAAAATGTTCAATACTGTTTAATTCTAAAAGGCTGATTTGTTGGTCAAGAAACATTTATTATTATCAATTATTATCAATGCATTGCTGCTTTATATTTTTGTGAAACCGTTTTTAAATTTTTCGATGAATAGACCTTTTTACATTTTAGGATCTAAAGAAATTTCAAAAGAAGCGCATTTATTGAGAATATAAATCTTTACAAATATCGTTACTTTGATGTTTTTAGCAATTTCGTGCATCCTGAAGTATTCAACAAAAGATCTTACTGACCCCAAACTTCTGAATACTTTATTACTAGCTGTTGAATGTTAGAAGGTGGCCTAATTGACATAAATTCACCCTGTATACTGCACAGTATGCAGTATAATAGTATTCCCTTCTGAACAAAATCTATAACATCCGTTGTGTTGAGTCATGTTACAACTGGCCACTTTAACTGTTAGCCATTGTTTTTCTCCATGGGTAATTTTTTTGAGCAATATCAGCATTTGCCGAAACATTTCTTTTATTATATCTTGTTTATCTGGTTCCTTTGATTATCATGATTTATAGTCAACCAGATTGTCAGGTTCAATAAGCCAACAAGAAATTTATCAGTCACCTCCAAATTTCTGTTATCATTGAGCAGCTTTATTATGAGACAATTGACCCTTCACCGGGAGTTTGATTGACAGGTGATCTGACCAATCATAAAGCTGAAACAGGAGATTAGATTGACATCAGTGGACTTTAACTTGAAAAATGGTGTGTATTGACATCTTTCGGCAGTTGAAAAATCTTCTGATGTCCATTCATGTTTATTTTGTGCTATAACTAGTAAAGCGGAAGAGACGATGAGTGTATGTTCCACTTGAATTGAGGTGCTACAGTGATCTGTCATGACTGTATTCATTGTTTGAATTTCTTTGGTCCAAGATGTATTTTTCACTGTGTGAGAACATGATGTGTGGTGTGAGAGCAGCATAGCTTGTCAGATATAGCAACAGCAAATAAAGGGGGTGGGTCTTTGTGAAGGGTCAATCGACACATGGAACTGTTGGCATGCAGGACATCTACATGAACACAGGTAATATAATCACCATGTCCTTTTTGCAAAAAGTATTTGTCACCCCTTGAGATTAAAATGTAAATTTTACCTTCTCAGCTAAAGGATCCTCATCATTTCCAGTGGAGGTTTCCAGCTGAATGAACAGAATGGCGTCATGGACAGAAAGGAAGAGAATGTCTCTAGTAACCTCCTCGTCAAAGAAGGACAGGGCCTCCATTCTCCTGACCATCTGACCTGTGACACAAGGAACCTTTAGGTTATTCACCGCGTCCTAACCTGCCATTATCAGGCTGGAGTTTGTAGCAATAGCTTGTTGCAACATACTGTTATAGAGTCAGGCCTTACCATCACCACCTGCGATGTAGACGCTGACCCCAATTCGTATGAATTCCTTCACCACCTGTGAAGATGGGAAATGACGAATTAGCTTCTGCTTGGTTTAGCTCCACATCATTACAAACCTTTCTTATTTGAAACACACAAGAAAATATTTTGATGACAATATGTTGAAAGTCAGTGGGGTTCAAAACAACACCGGACTCCATTGACTTTCATTGAATAGACTTTTTTTTATCAAAATATCATCTTTGGTGTTCTGTGGAAGACTGAAAGTCATACAGGTTTGGAAAGACATGAAGGTCACTTTCATATTGTGGATATGCATTATTGCAAATAAACAATGACTCCGTAAAGAGCAATAAAGGTAAAGCAATAAACACACCAGTTTGAGGGACTTGGCTGCTACTACGTCCAGGAATGAGACAGCAGAAAAGTCCAGCACAAGGCTGTGAATATTGACCGTGGGTACTGACACACTGACAGGCAGCTCAGACGTCCAGTCTACCTGAACCTTCACCTCTGAGTCTGACTGAGACGCCCCTTCGTCCAGCTCAGAAACCTGCTCTGTTTCAAAGGCTTGGTTTTCTACTCCCAGTGAGGCCACTGGCACCACACCATTCTGTGAAGGACAGCACGGGAAAAGGTCGGTGAACAAATTGAGTTTTTTTTTTTTCTTGAAAGCATTCCAAAAAATTTCTAATGTTTGTGATTTACAGATACTTTGACAAGAATCTGTTGTGCAGAACGTACTTCTGTAGCTTGTAGTTTTCCTTTTTTAATGAGTTTGTGAATCTTCTTCAAAGCTTTATTTCTTTTCTTGAACACCCGCACTGCATCAAACCCCACCTGTAAGAATTAATAAGCACACCATGTTGTTGTTGTTGTCTTTTCTCTCAAATCAAATAATATAGTTCATATTTTAAGAATTACAGTAAAGTGAACTCACCTCTTCTTTCAGCTTCTCTTTGAAATAATCGATATTAGCAAAGTAAATGGGTGAGTTGCACTTGAAGATCTTTATTCCAGGAATTTCATCAATCTGAAAGATTTGGGAAATATGTTAGTTTAAAACATGTATAATGTTTATATATATATATATATATATATATATATATATATATATATATATAATATTTACATGTGTTGTGGCACGTTACTGATTATTGACAATATGAAAATGTGTATCTTACATTTTTGTAGTCCTTCATGTTTTGGTAGATATCAGTATTAGGGACATTTCCAAGAGTGGCACAAGAAGGGCTGAACAAAATAAGAGTTTAATCTTCAAATACATGTCTTTAAAAACAAAATTCACCACGATTGATTTCTCACACATTAATTTGCATACATTTACATAATGTCTCATTTGTGTTTAATGGTGCTTATTCTTTTTATACTACTTGGAATAAAATTGAATAAATTTGATTAACATTAATATTATATGCTTATTATCGACAATATTTACACTCATCGTTTGAGCTATATCATAAACATCAAGCTGCACTAATTAACACTTCTCAACATATATACCAAACCCCTACTAAAAAATGAAATAAAATAATTTGCTTCGTGTCAAGTATTTACCAGTTTTGTGTACTTTACAACCAAAATCTTTACATCTGTGCTACTTACAATTGTGTTCTGACCACCACTGTGCCCATCTCAAATACCAGACCAGCCAGCAGACCCACATCTAGACCCAGCACAATGGATGCCAGGCACGTAGCTATCCAGATGAGCTGCAGAAGTATTAGGATTCATATGCACTCACGTCAAACGAGTGTAATCGAATTTTTATACAAATAAATTGATCCACAAGATTCAATTTGCTTAAGGTAATCATAACACTAATTAATGTTGTAATGACCTCAAAAAGGACTGTTTTACAGAAACTTGTTATACTTGTACACAGTCTTTCATATCTGATGTTTCAAAAAGCTTGTCTCTTTTTCTGACTATTTTCTGCCAATGTCATTCTGCTAATTTATCAGTCTTGTGATGTTACTTACACAGTCTATTCTGTTCTGTCTCCAGAGTACAGGCACTTCTGAGATCTGCATGAACATGCCCTTCAGGTTGGCTATAACAATGCCAGCCAGCACTGACTGTGGGACAGAGAGGGGTGACATCATGAGCTGCATGAAGAATATTGCAGGTATTTGAATTTTTGATAGTAAACATTAGGCTCCTGCACCACACCTTCTGCAAAGGCTGAAGAAATGGCCCAAGGGCCAAAATTACTATCATCACCATCAGAGCTGAGATTATACCAGCAACCTGCAATGGTGAAAGGAGGGAACAGTTAAACAGGGAGTATTGCATTTACACACACACACAAACACACACTTGTAAAAGTGCTGGAGTTAGAGCATGTGCATTTTACCTGACTCTTCCCCCCTGTGCTTTCCTGTACTGCTGTCCGTGACAGTGCAGTGCTGGCCACAAAGCTTGAGAAACATCCTCCAAAAATATTGCTGACGCCAAAAGCTATCAGCTCCTAATGGGAATAGAAGTGTAGTAGACCAGATCAGACAGTTTATAATGACTCTGTATCAATTAATCACCAGAAATGCAGTCATTACTCTTTATGGTAAAAAAATAATTCTTTGAATACCAATAACAAAAAAGTATGAAAATAAATTACAGTGCTAACAAAACAAATGTAGCCGTGTCCTAAAGCTCTATGCTGCTCTGCTAGGTTTAGAAATGATATCAGCTGCTGCAAACTCAGACTCGTTCTGTTTTGGCAGGAGAAAGTGGCTTTTTAAAGTATCAATTAAACACCAGCAATTCACTTTTTGGTATCCACTGAACAAAAATGATTTAAAGACCAATCACAAGTCAGTATGCAAATATATTTTAATCTGACCCCTTATCTGAATCTTTAAGTATTTGTTTTGTTTACAGTGCTCACAAAACAAATTAAGCTATACCTAAAACTCTGTGATATGGTTTATATAATGTATATGTGATACCAGCTCCTGTTGTAAACTCGCATTCATTTGGTTTTTGATGATGACCTTAAAATTAATGAATCAGAATGCACATACATTTTGAAGTTTTCAAGGATTTGTTTTGTTTATAGTGCTAACAAAATGAAGCAAAGCAAAGCAAAAAATTAAAAGGCAATGTTAAACAAAGCAAAAACAAGAAATTAAACAAAATTAGAAACTTAAAAAAAAATTAAAACAAATGTAGCTGCCCCCTAAAACTTTGTTGTTTAAGTGATAACAAAATGAAACAAAACAAAGCGAAACGCAAAAACAAAACAAAAAGTGAAACAAAACACGAAACAAAATGTTAAAATGAAACAAAAACAAAATGTGAAATGAAATGAGAAATTAAAAAAAAGTAGCTAAACCCTAAAGCTCTGCACTGTCTGGTTTAGAAAAAAAAAAGTTGTACTGGCAGGTGATAAAAAAGTGACCTTAAAAGGCCAATCAAAAATCAGTATGCAAATACATCTTGAACAAAACCCAAACCAGAATCTTAAAGGATTTGTTTTGTTTAAAAATAAATAAACACTAGCTTTGCCCTGAAGCTCTATGTTGCACTACCTAGTTTAGAAAAGGTATCAGCTGCTTTATCAAACTCAAATTTGGTTTGTTCTGGCAGGTCAACATGACCTTAAAAGGCCAGCTAGTTCTTTCTGGGTCTCCCTCACGTTACTCTAATTTTTTCATTTGTGGGAGAGTGCTGATCTTCCCCTTATTATACTTGAAAAATACTTCACACTAAAACAGACACCCTTGCTTTTTTCTTCCCTCAGTACTTGTCAATAGCACCCACATTTCTTGCAAGAAACTGACTAAAGCTGTAGTTCTCAGCTGGTTTTGCCACCTAAAAAGCACAAAATAAATTGTTTTCAGCACAAACCATTTAACTATGCTCATTTAGCCATTGGACGGAAGCATAATTGCAGTGTCCGACACATTCATGCAGTATTTTTGTATACCTGGTTGCCGTCGACTGTGTAATCATGTTTTGCTGCGTAGACTTTGGCCACTGAGACTGCTACTGCATAACCAACCACTGCTGTGGAAAAACTAGAGCCCAAAATCTTCCCAATAAGTGCTATATTTGGTATTTGTGGGGGTGCAAACCTGTGGAAACACAAGAAGACATATTGTTTTACTACAGATTCACATAAAAGTTTTGTACACTACTTGTCCTGTGAGTGTTTTATGCTGTTGTAGTATGCTGATATTGTTTTTAACATGTTAACACTGTTTTATGTTATTAGTGCACAAGGGTTTTAAACTGTCTGTCAGTGTCATTGTTGTAAAGATAACATTACAGCAGAAAATCATTACAGGGACAATAATAATAGTATGTCAATATAAAGTGACTGAATGTGCACCCAGCCCTCATCAGGAAGCAGGAAATGCCACAGGAAGTACTCTTACCCCCTGGGGAGGCTGTGGACAATGCTGGCGCCGAACTGAGAGTTTAGGTCCATCACATGAGAGACTGCAGAAGCTATCACTGTCTGACAGTTCGAAAGAGTGAAAGATAATGACAGTCATTATTAAAAAAAAAAAATCATGTCCGTATCAGAGCCCTACAGGCATACGGTAGTTTGTTTTTATGGGAGAATTGTAGGAAAACTGTACATACCACAATCACTTCTATGGGAATCGGCACTGGGATTTTATGTTGAAATTTTGTGTTGATCTCTTTCACAGCCATAACAATGAAGATTGTTAGTAATCCAGCTATCAGGTCCGCAATGTTCGTTTGGTTGATGTTCTTACTTACATCAATGATGGTCTAGATGTGGAAAAGATAAATGAAGAGTAATATAAATAAGAATATACAAATATATAATATAATATATGAAATGTAAAGTGCATTTATAATTATATTTATAAAATGTATAAATATAAAAAGTACATTTTAAATGAAAATATTATAAATTATATAATTTGTTTGAGTCCCCCCCCCCCCCCCCATTTTACTAGTGGTCTCATCCTATAAAGTAGAGTTCAACATTTTGAGAACACTAGTCAAATTATTAAAAGACACACACACACATTACACAAGTTCTTGAGTCTGAGATGAAAAATATCATAGATTGTAAAGATATTAATGATTTAAGAGACTCACATAAGCAAAGGCGAAGCATCCATTATGGTTGTGTATAGGAACAGACAGGATGGTTTTAATCTGAGATATGAAGACATGAAAGGCAGCAGCAGTGGTGAAGCCACCTACCAGTGGGTCTGAGAGATACCTGACTAGAAAGCCCACCTGCATCAGCCCCATAGCCACCTGAGATTAAGTCAAACAAATTTGAAATGCTTCAAATGCATTGCTGATTGACATAAAATAAAAATCTTCATTTTTTTTTACTTAAATTATACAATTACAAAATGTATAACTTCGTTGTTTTTTCTTTACCACAGGTTTTAATTGTGAATGTTGTGACTTTACCTGGAATAATCCAACCAACATTGTCATGGTACAAGCCACCATGATTCTCTGGGCCTCTCGTGCCTCTACATCAGCCTCCATTAACCTTTCATCGGTAACTGTCTCATTCACTGCTGTGATGTTCGCTGGACGCAGAAAGTGTTCATCAGGAGCTAAGGTCAAAACTACAGAGCCCACCATCAGACAGGTGACAGGGAATGGACCTAAATGAAATATATAGACGAAGAAGAGAATGCATTGCACATTTATTTAGTATTTATTTAGACATTTTTATATGCATAAAATAATTGCACAGATCGTTATATTTGTATGCAATGCATCGAATACTGTATCCATTATAAATAAACTCAAAGTAATATCATTTTCTTGAATCATTATTTCTATTGAATTGCATTACAAACAATCAAGACATTTTCTACATAAAATTTGATAAAATAACAAAATAACCATATGGAAGATAATAACTGCATGCCATTTTTACAGAATAAAACATGCATTTACTGTCATACACTGAAACCGTTTAATATAAAATAGTAAGAAGTATGCATGCAGTAGATCTTTTTTAAAGGGTTGCTTGGTTGATACCACTAGAAAGTTCTTTATTAATAAAGCCATAGACCTACCCACAGAGATGTGTCTGGATGTGCCCAGCACAAAGTATGTAAGAATAGGAAAAAACGCAGAGTAGAGTCCATAGACTGGTGCTACAGAGGCCAGCAGTGCATAAGCCACACCTGTGCAACAAATTCAAATAATGACATTGAAATGGCATCATGCTGATACTAAACTGGGGTTTTGTTCACAGATTGCATCCTACCTTGTAAACAGCATACTAGTCCAGTGGTTACCCCAGAAACGACATCACCGGGTAACCATTGCTTGACTGGGTATTTAGGAAGCCAATCCAGGATTGGCAGAAGCCCCTTTATCTTCTGCACAGCCCATTTATCAGTGCATCTATGGAGAATTAATTTTATATGAATGAATATGAAGATGATGATATGACATCGAGTGCTTCTCATATACTCACCCGCAGGCACTGCTCAGCTGTTCTCGTAAACTCTGGACCTCTTGGGCTTGTCTCTCATGAACCTGGTCAAAGACCCGGTTTGAGTAGATGCGTCGTGACACGTGGTAATCATTTTCATGAAAACACTCATCCATGGTATAGTCCTAATTTGTTTGTCTGTGAAAATCTGCTTGGGCTGGAAAAAAAGAAAAAAAAGAAAAGCAGATCGATTACATTTCAGATTAATTTCAATTTGCTACTGCCAATGAAAATTTAAGTACACATCATGTTATACATAAATCAGTCTACCTGCTGTCAACGTTTCATTTTCTTTCTCTCTTTTTCTAGGATGGCTAGTCCAGATTAGCGAACACTTCGAGGGTCTCGCCTCCCCTGTGTCAGAACAATCTGATCGAACAGACCAAAAGAGCCCTTCTCCCTTTCTCTGGCAGTACCTCCCTGTTCAATAGACCAGCTCTTCCAGGTCTGCACTAAGATCACTGAACCCATTGACATCAGAAACCCTTCCAAAAGTTGGGAGGGGATCCAATCTCCCTCTCTGAATAAGGAGGTTTGTGTCTACCACACATTTGAGAACCATACGTAGAAACACAAAAAGAAAACCTTATCCTGAAACCACCTTTTCTATATCAGATGACACTGATGTTAAATGAAATCCTGCATTTATTCAAGTGCATTTGAGTTTATACTAAAATACTCATTGGTATGAGTTGATTATGAAGCCTTACCGGTTAGGTTTTGAGTTTGGCAGAGTGAAATTCCACAAGAATAGGGTGCATCCATGCCAGACGTCCACTTAAAGGCACATTTTGTCGATGTCTATGAAGTCGGACTCTCTTAATGTGGCCATCATCCCTCTCTTTTGTATTTATAAGCAGCGTTGGGATGTGGGAGGTGTATCAGGGTTAAGCACCAACAGGAAGCATGAGGGAATTACATCAGAGGTCTACAGCATGCATCCTGCCAAGGGTGACTGTCCCTCCCAATCTTGTTGGAAAGCGTGTGTGTCTGTTTGGGATAGAAAGGGAGTGAGGAGGGCCTGTGATGTGTCAAAGGTGGGCTGTGTTGTATGTATGTACATGTTGATCAGTGCAGGTGTGACTGAACACTCAAGAAAGAATGATATGATAATACGCACGACACAATCTGACCTTCTTAGTACAGATTGTCTAGATATGGCCAGATCTCTCCTCAGAACATGAGCCAGCTCTTGAATACATAGTGTCTGACGGTCTGTTGATAAGCCAGAATTGAGTCAGCTTCATCATTTGTCTGAAAAATCAGGCTCTTTTTGGCATAGTAGCTCTTTTTTAATTTCTTCTAAGTACACTTGTGACGTAATGACGATTACTACAAAGAATTTAAATCTAATTTTTGAAAATACTGAAAGGTAACGTTGAAGCCTTTACAATGGGAGTGATTAGGGCCAATCTCTGGAAAAAGTATAACTGGAAATATGAAGCTTATAATTTTATAACAGCACTTCTTTAATTATTCTTTCAAAACTTGTGAGTATTTGAGCTAAAACGTTTAAATCATACAGTTTACATTATTATTATTATTATTATTATTAGTTTTTTTTTTTTATAGCATTGCATTTCATGGTGACAAAGTTATACAATTAATAATATATGAAATAAGCTTCTACAGAGTTATTTTAATTTTATTTGTTTGTATGTTTTCCACCTCACTAAAATCATTTTAACATGCATATTCTTTACGTATATTTGTAACTATACTATAAGAACAGTAAGTATTTTAACGTTTGTGGATTTACTTCATTTTCAGTCTCTCACTGTAACCGAGATTTATGCCTTTTTATATCAAAAAGGAGGAAGTGGAATATAATTTTGTGCCAACCAACATTATGCCACAAATGCTGTAGAATGAGGTTAACTTATACGCTGTCTGAGGTTTGTGTATTATATAATAAAATTATATCATAATGTTTATTTTATACTCTATATACACACACACACACAAACACACATTATACACATAAAAATATTATTCTGTAATGTATAACAAATGTACATTTCATGTATCATCAATTATACACAGATCTTAAAGCGTTTTTTCCCATTTGTCTTAAGATTTTCTTATAATCTTTATTTTATATTATTTGAATGTGACATTTGACACATTTGACATTTGTTACATTTATACTTAACAACTTAGCAACTTATACCTAACCTGAAGTCCCAACTAGGTCAGCTGTTAGTCTGGGGTTTGTGTATTAAATTATACTATATTATAGATATGAGCTGAGAGCTCTGCAAGAAATAATTAAGTAACTGCATGTGATTTAAATACGACATTTGGCATTATAACATTACAGTTCGAGGAGTGTCGTAACTAATGTGACCTGATGTTATAACACTGGCATTATTTATTCTTCCACATTACTTGTGGTCTAAACTAAGGTTTAAGAACAACAGAAGTAACTGTCTCCTCCCAGCTGGTGCCTTTAACTCCGTACTCAGGTTGACATTTGGCATTATAACATTATAGTTCAATGACTGTTGCATCTGATGTCACCTGATGGTATTACTTTAGACTTGGAGGAAGTTTCTGAACTATAGTGTGGCATTTCATTTTTACACGTCTTCTCACACATTAGTTTCCTCTTATATACTTTCTCAAGATAGTCTTGAGTTAGAAAAACTCAGAGGTGAACTAATAACTTGTTTCATATATATTATTTTTTAGACGGACTTGAAAACTTTTCCCCTAGTAGTCTTTTAATTTACCTTTGCTGCTTTTATCATGTTACCATGAGTCAAGAACAGTATGAATATTTATAAATTAAGATGACTAAGCCAATATTACAGAGTACAGTTTCCCTGACTTCTTAAAGTAGCTTTGTAAGACTGAACAAACATGCAGTACAAGCAGATTCACTCCCACCTGAGCTGCATGAGTGAACCTTGACCAGAGATAGAAGTGCTTCCACTCATAACTTTCACACCGACAGAACACTTAACCTCACTTAGTTAACCTCACTCACATGCTGCCCTATGCACTGCAAATAAAATTAAATAACAAAAGTGACTCATATCACATTTTATCACTCAGTTTTGATTTTCACGAAGCTATAGAAAATAATAGCCTAAATAATTGCTTGCATAATTTTACTGTGATTGCAGATTCGTACATTCCGTTGTGATAAAATGTTCCGGTTCTTTCCTCTACTAAACTGCTCATCCAGGTAAAATAATTTGTATGTTATGTGTATTTATCATAATTTATAACCGTTACCAATTAATAAAATTATATTACGCTCATCGAAGTTGTAATTTCATTGCCTTCTGAAAAAAAGGCTACTTAGTTAATAAGAACTGAGAAGTGTTGTTGATTGTGGTTATTCAGTTTAGAACCTTAATGACTCCTTGCCACGTAATAACATGACGTTATTCATTCTTCCACGTTATTTACGTTCTAAAACGAGGTTTTAAGTTCTCCAGCACTATCCCCTCCCAGCTGGTCTATTTTATTCGGTACTCATGTTGTGTCTTAAATTATAGCGAACTGCCTACCTAAACATCATTTTGGGTATCATAGACGCGTTTCTGGCCGCGGTGAAGCTCTGCTTGGAACGCATTTAGGATGCGAAATATGTTGCATGCTTCTGTGTTATCCACGGTGCTGCCTAGTTAGGCAGCTCGCAGGGTTTTTAGTCACAGCCAGCATCTCAGTTCCGCAATTTAAAGCGGTATCTGTCTCAGAATGTAAGCAGGATGTGTCATTACTGGCGTTATGGATCTACAAAGCGAGCTGCTGAAGTCCATCTGGTACGCGTTCACGTCTCTGGATGTAGAGCAGAGCGGGAAAGTGTCCAAGTCGCAACTGAAGGTCAGACCACATGTGTATCTTTGACTTGACGTGTTTCACTGTGTTGAAGCGTCGTTTTCATAAACTCTATACAATACATTGTTTACTTTTGTATTTTGTATGTACAGTGTAATAATGTTTTCTACATTCTTGTTAGGTAAATGGGATATTTTATTATCATGGGATTGATACTGTTGCAAAGAAAGGAGCAAAAGTCCAAATAGTCATGCCTTATCAAACGCACACACATACTGTACACACACCTTATCTAAATGGGGACATTCCTTAGATATATATTGTTTTCATACTGAACTAGTTAGAAAATACTATAACATAACCCTGACTCACACCCTAACCCTAAGGGAAACAAAATACAGTATTTCTATAATTAAAATAAAAAATATGTTATGTCAGATTTACAGATTTAGCTCACTTTTGGTAGTTGAAATAGGGTTGAGTAAGTACACACACACCCTGACGCAGTAATACATGATCTCAGATAGTCTTAAAGCTTATTTCGTTGTGCCATTTGTTTTTAATGGATATTGATGGGGGAATTTAATAGCATCACTGGTTGGTGAGCTTGAAAATAAATATCAAAAGACACATTCAGTATGCTGACAGCTTTGACAGTCTTTCTCGTGTTTAAACTTGTCCCGGGTCAGCCCTTTTCTTAAAATTTCAGCATCAACAGACACGCGTCCGGACTTGTTAAATCTTACACAAAGCATTTTTGCAATTGCCTACAATTTTTTGTGTGTAAAAACTATTATTGCACATGATAAAAAAGTCATTCAGCTTATCTTATGTCACACGGTGTCAGCACAATGTCCCTTTAAAATATCTTTTAAATCATATTTTTCACAGCTGAAGAGTGACTAAATGCTAGCAAGTCTGCCTTTTCAAATAGCTAACTTCACTTTTCTCTGCCATTTTGCTATTACTTCTATATCCAACAGGTTTCTAGTTGATTTGTAGTGGATGTACTGTATAAAGTCAGTTCCCCTCCAGTATACACAGATATCCTAGCATAGTAACCACAAATTAACATTGAGTATGCATGCTGTGGCTTGCAGAAGTTTAGGAACCCCTTGCAGAATCTTTTGGAATTTGAAGATCAAGATAAATTGCTTACGAAGGGCAGAACTAAATGGAAAATATTGGACATCTTCATTGTGTTCAAAAGTTTTCACCCCCTAACTCTTAATGCGTCGTGTTTCCTTCTGGAGCATCAGTGAATGTTTGAATCTTTTTTAATAGTTGTGTTTGAGTGCCTCAATTGTCCTCAGTGTGAAACTTTTGAATGGGGTTATTTTAATAATTTCAGCAATTTTTTGTGTTGTGGACAATGTAATCATCTTTTTGTACAATATCTTACTCGGGAAAGTACTAAATAAAAAAATAGCATGCATTTAGTATGACCTCTCTTATTTTGCTAAAATTATTCACATTTTCACAGATTCTTCAAGGGTTTCCCAAACTTTCGCATGCCACTCTATGTTCTACGAATGTTTGACCAGAAAGTGTTTTTGACTTACAGTATTATTCAAATTATATTTACAAACATTTTTCCTAAAATATTTAGCTTTAGTGTAAATATATGCTTATGCTATCTTCAATATAAATGCCATTTGGTCTGATGTTTTGTTACTGATTTTTTTTTTTTAAGTGTGTACGTCTTTTTGCGGTCACTTTAAGATAACTGATAGCTCAGTTATATCTAACACACTAGGCTGCTTTCTGACCTCTTGTGTGCATTCTTGATTATCTGTCATTGTGGCTACCAAGATATAAAACACAACACATATGTGTTTCTCCACTAGGTTCTCTCACACAATCTCTATACGGCGCTGAATATTCCTCATGATCCTGTGGCATTAGAGGAACACTTCAAGGACAATAACAATGGGCCAGTGTCCAACCAGGGCTACATGCCCTACCTCAACAAATACATCCTGGCAAAGGTCTGGTAACTCTCTGTCATCATTTAATAGTATATTATCTGCAAGTACAGTTATATTTTTAAGATTTAAAGTACACTACAAGTGCATATTCAATATCATTAAGCACACTTCTTTTTCGTTGTCGTTCCAAATCCATATGATAAATTTCTTTCTGCCATGAAACACAAATTGAGAATGTTAGAAGAATGTTATAGTTGCTCTCTTCCAAGCAATTATTATGAATTGAGCTTTCATACATCAAAAAGGATGTAAATACTCCCTTAAAGTACAGTATATATATATTTCTGCTTTTGTGTTCCACGCAAAGTCATAGACTGAAACAGTGTTAGGCAATGCTTTCTTGGCTGTTGATAGTGTTTTGTTAATTTACAGGCCACAGAGGGGACGTTCAGTAAGGAAACCTTTGATGAGCTGTGCTGGACGTTGACATCAAAGAAAAATTGCAAACCCAGCATTCAACAGGGCCTGTGTTCACATAAAGACTGCTTCAAACTCTTCTGTCTGTTCAACCTGCTGTCTGAAGACTGTTATCCATTAGTCATCATTCAGCCGGAGGTGAGTGAGAGAGAGAGAGAGAGAGAGAGAGAGAGAGAGGCAGCTGCAGAGATAAGACATGGTTGCAAAAAAGCATAGCTGAAATGATGCAAAATAACCAGACTCTGACTGAAATAAACACAAATATTAATATGTATATCTCCTAAAAAAAATATGTATACAGGGGTAAACAATGTCAGACTAAAGCATTCAGAGACTGGACACCAGAGTCCACACTTATACGTTCAGTCTGTTCTTCATTTTGTGAACAAAGCCGTTTTATGATGCTTACGTGAGAGTTGACACATAAAGCAAAACTGTAAATGTGAGAATCTAGAACTTGGTTATTCAAACCAACAAACTTCAAGTGGTCTGAAGCTATAGTATGGTGTTGCTTTTTTGTTTTAAGGAAGGAAGTGACACGAGGAATGGAACTTCATATAGTGAAAGTGGGGTGATTTCCTGATGATAACACTTGTCAAAAGTACTTTTTTTTTTTAATCAAGTAACCAAATCTAAGATGTTGTAACTTGCATTTCTTGTTTTTTTGTATTCTTTCATCTCACCCCCATTTGGTTTTCTTCGACCTATAACAAATGAAACCCTCTGAAAACAAATGTTATGATCACTTAATGGTCTCATAATAAAAAACAATATTTAGTAATAAGTAAGATAAAATTGAATTACATTTTATTTTAATTCATTGTATTTTAAATGTCAAATACATTTTATTTTACTAAAATAAAGAAACAAAATAAAGTTTATTAAATTAAATTGTGATTTTATTTATTACTCCCACACTATATGCCAATTGTATTTTATTTTATTTGTGAGAGTAATGTTATTTTCATGATAATAATAATATTTATTTCTTTTGTGAGATTCGGCAGTAAGTATCTTAAAATAGATTTTTGATTCAAACATTTGACCAATGCACTTGCTCTAATAGCTCATATGTTGCAGACCATAATGTGCCAACCCAAAGTAATGATTGCTTTTTTGCCTCTGTTAATTTAGTTAGAGTACCTGCTGAAGAAAATCTCCAGTGCAATGAGCGTGGAGTGGAACGGGACGTCACTGGAAGAACTTTTGTCCCAGAATGCAGCTCTTCAAGACGGCATGTCAGTGTGGGAATTCCTGGAGCATTTGAGTGCCGGCCAGCTTTTGCATGTTGAGAGTAAGGAGGCCTTCAGTCTCGCCGTGGACGATGTATTCATGGAGATGTACCACAACATTATCAAGAAGGTGACTGATGCTTTGTGTGCAGTGCACTAGGTTGATGCTGTATTATGTGATACCTCATGGGGGAATCCTAGTAAATGAATACAACTCGGCATATTACTTACACTTGACATCGCCCTAATGCTTGATTCTTAGCAGAATAGTCCTTCCTGCATTGTGTAAGAGATGGCATGTCATTGGCATAAGCATTTACAATGTTTTTAGTCCCATCCTATCTGTTTCATGTTTGCTTTATCCATCAGGGCTACCTGTTAAAGAAGGGGCACGTTCGCAGGAACTGGCAAGAACGGTGGTTTGTTTTGAAGCCCAGTAGTGTGATATACTATGTCAACGAGGACCTGAAGGAAAAGAAAGGAGAGATCCTGCTGGAGGAGGGCAGTGTGGTGGAGGTTGATAACTGTTTTCCTCCGTAAAATAGAAATCATCAATGCATTAGGCCTCATAAGGTTCTCATTTCTCATCATTACACTCAGAATCTCCCTGATAAAGAAGGCCGACGCTGCCTGTTCTGTGTGAAGACTCCCGTCAGGACCTATGAGATGAGTGCTTCAAACGTGAAGCAGAGAGTAGACTGGGTACAAGGTAAGGGCTGTACACACAAATACCACTGCTACTTTCTGGTCAAAGTGTCCTAGTTTCTTGATGCCTGTTTTATAGCCATGCAGACAGCACTTAGATTGAGGGCAGAGGGGAAGAGCTCTCTCCATCAGGAGCTGAAACTGAGCAGACGCAAGCAGAGAGAAGCCTTTCAGAGAAGCCATAGCAACCAGAGTAGCCACAGTGAGCCCATTGCAGCCGAGGCGCTGCAGCAATCTGATCCAGAGCAGCAGGGGGAGACGGAGAGCTTGGAGCAACACATCGAAAGCATCATTCAGGTATCTGATGGGGAACAGGGCAAAAGGGAACTCTTTCAAATGGCATGCTACTATACTGTATCTACAGCATACAGTTTGTTTACTGTACACATTATGTACATTTTGATCTGCCTACAGTTCCCAAAATGTGCAGTATATAATAGAGCAGTGGTATTCAACCAGGGGCCTCAGCAAACTTCTAAGCGGGCTGAAGGTTGACTAAAGCAAGTATTTAAATTAAAACATTACATAAAAAAAAGTGATGGGTAAAAAAGTTTGAAAACAAGCAGCCTTGTCAAAATGACAGCAGATTTGCCTAACTATTCTGTTTCATTAAAATGTGTTGTCACACTACGGTACATCCGCTTCTTAAAACACTTTTTTTTCTTTTCTTTTTTTACACATTCACGCACTTGCATTACTATGACAAATTAATTGACTGAAAACAGCACTTTGAATAAAGCAGTTGCATGACATTTTGTGATGTATTAAAGGGATATTGGATAAAATTGTCTTTTTTTTTTTGCATTTAGTTAGGTTTCTAGGGTGTCTGCCAGCTCCAGAAACCTGAAAAGAAACCACGCTGCCAATTTGTTTTGGGCTGTCTGAGTCAGAAACTGTTATCCAGTGAGCTGTTTCAGTTTGCAGCTGGTTTCTATGTAGATAGCTAGCAATTTGAATAAGACCTCCTACGAGGCATGTACGGATATATTCATGTCTCTTTTGTCCTCTGCAAAACAGTGCATGCAAATTAGGTGTGGAAATTACAAATTTTGAGTTTAGATATGGGATATGTGCATTGTGCTACTTTGAGCCCAACCTGAATATATGCTTTTAACTTCAAGAGATTGTTATACAAAATAGGATCAAAATGCAAAACCATATTCATAACTAAATAGCAGTCTCATAATAAACATGCCACATCATAAACCATGGCCATGCTACTGTTTTTATATGTTTGAAGTTATGTGTTTCACATATTATTTTTTAAAAAGTAGTTGGTAGTATAAGGTATGTACTGTGCAGTATTCAGAAAAAGTTTCATTCCGAACTTAGCTTGTGTTATTCTGTCTTAAAAAAAAATTCTGAGCATGTGTTTTTGTTTGTCCCCCAGAAACAGAGGGAGGTGGAAGCAAAGCGTAAAGAGGAAGAGAAACAGGAGCGAGAGAAACAGCAGGCAATACAGAGAGATCTGGAGAGACAGCTTGAAGAAGCTAAAGAGGTGAGACTGTTCTGTTTTCACACTACACCCGCTTAAACACATTTTAACACATTAATTCAACTTGCATTACTGTGACAAATCCATTTACCTAAAACAGCATTTTAGTTCTTTGAAAAGCAGTTATACGAGCCGAGTAGCCATTACCCTTCAAATTGGACAAATTGCGATTTGAAAAAATAACACAATAATAAAACACGTTAATTTAGCAAAACCTCCCATATATGGCATAAAAGTTTTTATGCTCGCATGAGGTGTAGTGAGTAATATTGTAGTGTTAGAGCATTAGAAACAATATTGATTAAGTTGCTAATTATGTAGGCCAAAGAGAAGCTGACGGCTACATTGACTGAGATGGAGAAGGAGGTAAAGCAGCAGAAGAAAAGGATCCATGAATTAGAGCTCACACAGGTTAAACTGGAGGAGGCACTCAATGCTCAGATTCACGCCCGTTTAGAAGAAGACACGATCCGACACGAACTGGAGAGGTACAGCGAACTTCATTTTATTTCATTTTTTTATACCTTTCCCAACTCAAAAATGGCCTTCTCGTTTCTTTCGTTACACTTTACAGGCAACTTGCAGAGGAGCAGAAGAAGATTGCAGAGCTTCTCCTCCATCAGAGTCAGCTGGAAACTCTTGCTGTGAGGAGTCAGGAGGACTGCTCCACCATCAGTCAGCAAACAGAAGAGAGCAGTCAGCACAACACAGAGGTGAGACAAATAAAGAGAGGAAAGAGAGATGGGCTTTATAGGCTTGGTTAAATAAAAAATTAATGGTTTGGTTTTTATTGCTGTTAAAATTATATTAGCAAATGCATTCATAATTTAGAGTATTTCACATGATCCTTTTCATTGCCTCTCTGACTCTTCGATTCAAAGCAGTAAATCAAAGGTCTTTACTGTCAGAGAGCTGCCTGAACTCAACAACCCTCTCTATCAGGTTAAAAAAAGATGATTATCATCAACACTGTCATAACAGACAGCTTCATTCACTCCTTCAAGTGGACTACATTAGTATAGTAAAGTAGGAAATACTGAATAAGGTGTATACAACCTCTGTCTAAATGATGTTGCATTAGCGTAACTGTCATGCTAATGAAAATAATCAAGAGGCTGTTCTTTTTCAACCGACTGGCTGATTTTTGGCTCATTTTAATGGTTATATATGGATACAAACAAACAAAATGTGTCCATCAAGCACTGTTAGAAGGATATTCTGGGTTTAGAACAAGCTGAATGATAGGTTCAAGCAAAAATACAACATTTGTCATTATATACTGGGAGAATGATTAAAAAAAAAATCACTTTTGCCCTTGGCTCTGACCCTCCTTGTGTTTCAAAATGTTTGAAGTTTTTGAAAGTCTCTTATCTTCACCAAAACTGCATTTACATGATCTAAAGTATGGTACAGTAGAATTACAGTACAGTAAAGATATTACAGTACAATTCTATTTTCATATGTTTTAAAATGTAGTTTATTCCTGTGATGACAGCTGAATTTTCAGAAGTTCACATGGTTGGTGCTCAAGAAACATTTGTTATTATTATAACTGTTGAAAACTGTAATCATTTAAATAAATAAAAATAGCATTTATTATAATTTTTTTTAATATTAGGTATTTGCCATCACTAATGGATCAATTTAATATGTCCTTGCTAAACTTTTGATTTATTTTTGACTTACGGACCCAAATATTTTGAACGGTGTCATAACACTGTATCACATCACAACAAGTTTGAAAATGGAGAAGTGTGAATGAGATTTGACCAAAGGTTTACTTTTGGGCCTGTTTACTTTTTTGCGACTGTATCTTTAGGATTTCTTCATGTAAATTATTTTTTTTTATTATAATTTACTGATCTTCAACATTTAGGGCAAGCATTGCTTAGCTGGACCGACCCTGTTCTAATTACTTGTTTAATAGTTCATTAACAAACGCCTTTTATTGTAAAAGGAGGTAACTGTCCATGAATCGACTTCCACTGTGACACCAGCCAACATCCAGCAACCAGAGGAGAGCGGGCAGCACAACAGAGAGGTGAGAGAAAGTGTAGAAAGTATGGGACTAACGAAAAAGGGCCTTTCGAGCTACATACTGTAAACGATACCTCAAATCATGCTCTGTTACTTTAAGATTTGGCCCCATGCCATATTCTATGTATGTCTATACAGAGAGAATTGCTGAATCAGTCTACTACCACTCAGATGCTGAAACACTGGACAATTCAGCTTAACCGCCTCATGAAGCCCATCACACCAGGAGGTAAGCTGCAGTGTCAGTCTCAGACTGTTTATGGCACAGCTGTCACCTGAATATGAATATAAACAGCTGTTTTTTGTTTGTCTGCTCGTTTACAGACAAAGTTGAGCATCTGCCCGTAAAGCCCACCTGCCCCAGACAGGGCCAGGCCCTCACCAGCACAGAGTTCATTTCTAAGGTTCAAACTAGCATCAGCCCAGAAAAAGGAAATGCTCCCAACCCAACAGCAACACAAGAAGAGGAAGAACAGGGTTCCTAAATCTGTATATCTGTAATAGATTAGAGTATACATGTTTTGTACAGCTGGTTTGCCCTGTGTTTTTAAGTTAGGCTACAGGTCGAAGTCTTATTTTATTATTTATGTCCATAGCAATCAGCTTTTTATTATATAATATGCACAAAAAATGAATAGTAAAAATAGATTCAGGAAGCATTGACTTGTTTGATGGCAGGAGTCAAACAGATGCTTTAACTCTTTAAATAAGTGGTTCTCCATTTCAATTTTCCCTATTGGCAAATAAAATATTTAAAGGCCCGTCAAGATATTTTTGCTATAATAAAGACTTTTGTGTATACAGAAACAAGGAGTGGCAATATATTAATATTAATAAGTCTTATGATTCATTATCTGAATGTTTTCCAGCATTTACATTACAAATTAATTAACATGACTTTTTAATTGTCATGTGTGTGTGTGTTTGTGTGTGTGTGTTTACCTACTAATATCAATTTCTCAACCAATAAAATTATTTAGAACATGGCATAACCATTCGGTCAAAGTCAACTTCAAGTTGAGGCAACAAATTATTTAATATATTTTTTGTCTTGTTTCAAATCATTTTAGTTAATCTCAGAAGTGTGCTTGGGCCTCCAGGTCAAGAAACCGCCTCTTCAGATAATATACTGGATATCTGTTCATTCTGTTTTTGTTCTGATGTTTAATTCGTTGTTTGGTCAGTAGAGGGGGTGCATGATCTGGGCTGCAGTTTCACCGAGCCCGAAACCAACCACACATACTCTAGATCTACTTTTTCAGCACTTTCCTGCCCCCAGTCCTATAGATCAGGATAAAGTCATTCTGAAAATCCAATCAACATACTTTTTATTTTGCTAATCATATTTTTAACTTGACTGACCAAGTCGAAACAATTAGGACACCCCCATTTTGTGCTAAAAAGTGCAAGGAATCATGAAATCTATTTATAGATCCATGGAGGCCAGCAAGAAAGTACAGTTGAGTTTGTGGCTTTGAGGCTTCTGTTGAGAATGAATTATGGTTCTCTCTGTTAGTTTTGGGTGGTCATCAACAGACTGACTGTAAATGATCTTTGTAAAAAAAAAAAAAAAAAAAAAAACGTGGCCGTGATTTTTCCAGATACAGATCTTTTCCCCTTTTGGTTTGGATGGTTTCTACCTGTGGGTCTAGAGACCTGAGGTTGCGACGAGAGGAATTGTCAGGTCCAGAGATGAGGAAAGATAAAATGCGATACTTAAACCCTTGTTTGACTACTTCTGTAATATTAAATTGTATCCGTATGCCTTTTAATAATTTAATCTAGATATTATGTGTATTTCAATATCCTGGGCTCGAGTAAGTTCACCAAAAAATAAATAGAAGTTGCTGACATCCCTCAAAGTATGGTAGAGGTCAGAGTATAAAGAAATGCACAGAGCACAGACTAATTAGTAACATGCATTTAGAATATATAAACCCTGATATTCCATTCACAAGCATCACTCGTTATCATACTCTACAATGGGTGGATATTTTGGTTATTTTGTAGAGACATCAGATTTCGGCGCTTGTTATTTATTAAAGGGGAAAAATGGTTTCCAATTAAGTTCTCTTGTTGTTTCATTGTGCAATTAGAAGCAGATTTCCTGTGATCACTGCATTCACATGAAACCAAACAGGGCTTTAATCGCATTAAAATTCTGCTTTTGTAACCGGTTTCAGACAAAAATGTCTGCAACATTTTCTACCCAACTCTCTCAGTAGTTCAACTATTGTAGAATGAGCCTCCTTCTGAAGTGAAACCATGGCAGGATATATTATAATGTGTCTCCTGCAAGTTTGTCATTGTGAAAGCAATACTTCTCTGCTCCCAGCTGCTTCTCATGAGGAAGTATTTCATGAGAACCATATTAGAGTAACACATATCCCAACTTCTATAGTATTTCTGCAAGCGTTTAGCTGCCTTGCAAAGTGATCATTGATTTAGCACATATTTATCTGCTCAATCTGCTCAAGGACACCAGATACATTTGGAGTGGTGGAGCGGAACATTTTCGGCTGGCCCTGTAAGCCATTAAGCACAGTAGATGCTTTCAGTTGGCTTCTGTCTCTCATGATCGACGACTGCTTTAGGGTCTGGTAGCGGCACTACCCCATTTATGTATTAGCAGCGGGCCCACCCTTAACCCGAGGATATATGTCTGATACAAAACCACCTGTAATTATATTCTTCATGCAAGACCAACTTCCTTCAGTGCATTTCCCAGGCCAGAAAAAACACAAGATGAACCGCAAGATGGAAAGCCAGTGACCCAAAATACTCTGGCACTTCTGAGGATTCAAAGGGGAACTCGGGCCTTTTGTTGTTTCAGCTGGAGCACTTGTCCCCACATCTTGTTTATGAAAAAACTGAGAACGATTGATGTCGGAGTCCTTTGAACGTTTGATTCAGATGAATGGGTGTCAGATGGCCTGGCTTATAATGGTCTGGATGATTTCATCCTTGAACGGGGACAACAAGAAAGTTACATCATGCAATAATGTTTAGGCATGATCACAAACATTCGCTCTGTCCTCCTCTCAAGATCAGATTTAATCAATGTAACCTTCACAGAGTGCTTCCCTAGTGTAACATGAGCGATAGCATAAAATCAAAACTCAAAAATAAAGGAATGTGACTTCTGGATTTGTTCAATAATGCCATGGATACTATTGTTCTGTTCCTAAGCAGTGATTGCAATGTATTCATTGGAAGTCATTTTTTCGGCTGTTCCACCTTGACTAACTGTGTGTAATAACTGAAATTAATAATCAGCGAATTGTAGAAATAATCTTGTTTTAATTATAGATTTTAATTACCACGGTAATGACAAAAAGAAAAGAAAATATCTCCGATTTAAGAGGGTCCCTTACAATTAAAAAAGCTAATTTGTTTCTTTCAAATCTATTTAAAGTATTTGTAAATAATATTAACAAAAAGAAACCATTACTAGTATCAAATAAAATTTTTATTTTTAAACTATTGGCTTATATTCATTAGAACGCTCTCGTTAATTCAAGTGCACGGGCTTTTATTTTGAAATCCAGTCTAGACGGCTGGCGGAAGTAAAGTCTGTTTATGTGCGCGCGCGTGTGTTGATGGCAGCCTCCAGTGACAGCATGCAGAACATAAACAGCGCGCTCTGGCAGATAGCCACAGAAAAACTTACAAACACACATCTCACAACTTTGAAAACTGTGACGACAGCTTTACGGGATGAGCAGTTCAGGTACTACACATATCCCACTTTACAAAATGAACAGAAATGTGTGTGTTTAAATGCACCAGTATGTGCCAGACTCAGCAGAGAGTGTTACAGATTTCAGTACAGGCTAAAATCTGTTTAATGCTGATCTTTAGAGTTTTAATAATCACATGATATAACACGTCTTAGTTTCTATATACTGTGTATTTACCCGCACACGTGAGACGTGAACCAGTTTTTTGACACGTGCATTAATTGCTGAAGAAAATGACAGGATGCATGAACTGCCACACATATTAATCTAATAGAAAATAGACTGACCGTTTGTTTCTGTTTTGTCTCAGAGCCAGTGTTGACAGGGAGGCTCTTGGAAACCTCTTTGCAGCGTTGTCAAAACTTTCTGTGGATGTTGAGCATTTGATTGAGAAGATAGATTCACAAGAAGAAGAAGAAGCATCTCTATGCCTTAAACTCACCGCAGAGTGTTTCAGAGCGCACAGAAATGCCTGTGTGCAGTGCCCTCAAAACCAGTGCTGTCTGAGGTAGTGTCCAGTGTCCAGAAAACATGAGATTACTAATACAAATGCCTCACGTTTGCATTTTTAATTGTAACGTTTAATTTCAAAGTGTCTTAATAAATATGTGAGTATAATATTGAAATTGTAGCAAACGAAATGCCTAAATATGTTATATAATATTGTTGTATCTATAATTATATTTTATGTTCCCTATTTAATGACATCAGAACTCAAACTGCATAAACTGAAGTTTGCATAAAACTTGTGTGATTATTGGCCTGCAAATAACGCAGAATCATACATTTTCTTTAGATATAACTTTATTATGCATTCCTGTTCTGCATGTACATACTTTGTAGATACTATACTAATTATAGTAATTGCATTAACTGGGTAATTTCAAGTTTTCATGTAGTTACCATATATTTCCCAGTGCTTTTGTTAGTAATGTAATGTAAATATATGTAAGTGCATGTACTGTAAAAATAAAGTGCAAACACATTTGTTTCTTTTTTATGTCATAACAGTGATTTTTTTCTCATTTTTTTAAGTGGTCTCAGACTTGGGGACACTGTTCATAACATTATAATCATAATAACTGTGGCCTTTTGAGCTTTATGAACTTGGAAACAAAAAAAATAATTCTTTCTTCACAGAGATCTAGGCTCTATCAAGCTATCTTTTGAGATTTTGAACAGACTCCTGAAGATTTCATCAGGAGGTTCAAATGAGATTCATGACGGTGGGTTTCGAGTGTTTTAGCTGTATGGAGGGTAATGGGCAGATAAATCAATGTATGTCTCTCTGCTTTGGCAGCACTTCGATGTGGGATTCAGTTTCTTGGTAACATTGCTGTTGGAAACCAGCTTTGCAAAGATGACATCTGGGAGCTTGGTTTCCCACGCATCTTCTGGTGAGTGAATTTATGGTTAGGCATGAATGGTGCATTTCTTACGATGCCAGTCAAAAATGTGTTGGGTCTTCATTTTGTAAAATGCCACTGATTTGTAAAGCCCTTCTACTGGGGTGGTTTTCTAACCACTTCTATCTCTTTGAAGGGATCTTTTGGAGCTTGCGGATGAGAAAGCGGTTTCATACACATGTATGGTGATCCACACTTGTCTGGATGAACACAAGATAGAGCAGCTAGTTAAAGACACACAGCAGCTTAAATTGTCCCTGAAGATCATGGACTTGTGCAAGACATTGCCTGATGTGGACTGGACGTAAGTTTTGTGTAGGCATTGAAACAAACACACACACAAAAAACCATCTGTTATTTAGGGCTATTTTATACCATATAAATATTACTCGTCTTACAGGGTTTTTATTGTCACACAACACTTCCTCAAGTCGTCAGAGCTTGTAAGGAAGATGTACACCGAAATGTCCAATGAGGAAAGGTAAAAACTCTCAATTATTAAATCGGTTGTTGCACGAAGATGAGATGCACTTACGTCTAGGTTAATACTGTACATCACAACACTGAGTTTCATTTGTTAACATTAACAACGTTATTTAACAGAATCTAACAATGCACAATGTTTTTATAGCATTTATTCATTTTAGGTAATGATAATCTCAATCTCAGTCTGAAAATGTGTTTCAGCTAACATTAACAAAGCTTAATAAATGCTGTTAAAATATATTGGTCATTGTTGGTTCATGTTAAATATTGCATTAGCTAATGGTTAACAAATCAAAACTTATTGTAAAATGTTACCCAAATTCTAGTCAGCTTCCTAACTAGACAGCATTTTTAAGCATCATTGGCTGTTCCAAATAGTAGGCATTTTTAAATACATTTTTAAATATTCATAGATAAGCCACTGTGGAACTGAGTCCAAAAATTTCAGAGATGGCGGATGGATTCTATTAAATATTAAAATAGTCACATAACATAATAAAATAAACACCGTTGTACTTATGCCTTTCAGTGCATTGTTACCTATCAAAAGTATTCAAATTCAGTAATTCTGTCTAGGCCAAAGAGATTCCACTTTGGTTAGGATGCTTCCTTAAAAGGTAATTCTCTGTGTAGACATTAAGACTGGTGGGAACAGAGCCTGAGCAGTAAAATGGGCCATAAGAGTAAATGGGTCTTTATTATATTGCATGTTTTGATATAGATTATTTTGTGAATGTAATTGTATACCAACAGGCTCACACTGCTGGAGCTGATTTTAGCACAGCTTGGTGTCGTTGAGGAGGAGAACTGCTTAATGCCGCTGAGCACAGCTCAGTTCCTGGCTTCCTGCTTCTCTGATCACTGCAGATCTGTTCTCACTCTGAGCTCTGAATCATCAGATGACCAGGTCAGTTTTATCTGCATATTCTACATATATCTTCATATTGCACCTTTTAATGTTAGTATGCAATAGCCATATGCAATAGCCATATACAGAATATTGGGGTCATACTGTATAGTGGGTAATAATACTAAAGATTGGAGTAACGGATGCTGAAGATTCAGCTTTGCAAATACAGGAATAGATTGCATTTTATGATGTATTCAAACAATTACAGCCTTGATGAGCATTGACTTCTTTCAAAATCATTTAAAAATTCTCACTGACCTTAAAGCTAGTGTACATTTGATAGAAGATGTTCTAAGCCTGGTATTTGTTGCACATTTGTAGGAGGCTATGGTTGTCATCAGGCTTTTGGACATCCTTTGTGAAATCACCTCTGGCTGCAAGGAGTTCATGGCACTGCAGGATCACTCTGACCTTTTGAGCGCAACAGTCGGTAAAATGTGGCGTAATGCTCTTGCTTTTGTTGGAGATAAAAATACTAATGCATTCTTAATGAGAACCATAGGAAACCACCAGGTTTTTGTTATGAATTGAAAATGCAAAATATTTGTTTTGGTACAACTGCATAATCAGTCTTGAAAACATTGGGCTGAGCTTGCTATCCCTCATACTGTCTGTATTGCAGAAGATTAACTAAAGTGAAAAATCAGTTCGCACATTCCTGTATGCTTTTTCTCAACTATTTAAAACAAAAAGCAGCCAGTTCAGGAGGGTGCAGTATGAAACCGAAACTCTACAGACAGACACAATCTTCATTCTTCTCAGACTCTCCTGTAATCTCCAGCTGTGATGCACACATTAAACATGACAGTTACGCCAGCATGCATTTCTCACTCTCTTTGTCTCTTTTTCTCTTTCTCTCACTCTCATCTTGTATGTAATGTGTAAATTCTCCATCTTTGTCATCTCCAGATCTCTTAAAAGAGGTCCACTTATTGGGCAAAACCAGTAGAAATGTGTTCACCGCAGCACAGGATTTCTCCTTGACAAGGCCAGGGGGGGCCGACACCCATCCTGCCCTCAGTTTCAAAGCTCATCTCGTTCGCCTCATTGGGAACCTATGTCATGGCCACATTGTCAACCAGGACAAGGTATTGCACACACTAGCTCCTAGAAGTTATTGTATGTGCGTTTGTGTGTGTAAATATGAGATTTTGCAGACATGAAGGGTGCAGTCACATTTTAGGGATATGCATAAACAATGTGTTTTAAAAACAGACTCTATATATGATATGTCCGATATGTCTTTTGTTGTCTGCATTAAATTAAATTTCCAAATTGATTTAGCATATTTAGGATCTCATGTACATAACTTTTGTGAAAAAAAATGTTCCATTGATATTCAGCATAACAGATATACCTTTGCAAAAATCAAACAAAATGCTTATTCTGACCTACATATGTATATATACGTGTGTGTGTGTTTACGGACTAAACAATTCTTGCTGACATATTGGTAAAACCTAGTGGTTGGAAGGATAGTGTCAAAGATAGTTTCTTTTTTAATTAGTTTCTTTTTTAAAGTCATCTTTCTTCTAAATATACCTGACAAGATTTTTGGGTAAATCATTGTAAATCAATAAATGTAATGGTAAATGGTAAAATGATATTCAAAATGATATTCAAGACTGGTTGAAAAATATGTAGCTTCGCTTGACTGCACCTTGCTTGAAATTCATCAATAAAAGAGAACTGATTGATGGGTAAGAACAACTGAAATAGTCAGTGGGATTGCCAAAGGAAGGAAGTAGTTAGCAAAATTCTTGGAAATCATCTTTTAGACTTCCTCTCCTGCGATTTCTGTGACGTTTTGGAATGAGAGAGAAATGTGTTGGCAATGAATGACGAAACTAACACCATAGAGTTTGTAGCCAGCACCAGTAATGTACTGATCCACGGACGACACAACCCAGTCGTGGTAAACACATTAACAATGCTGTGGTTTAGAGGCTTTCTCTCTGTCCGTCAACCAAGGCCTGGGCTTTTTTGTTTGTGGAAGCTCCCTCGTTGAAAGCTAATCAGGGGATTAACACATGTAGATAAAGACCCGAGAACCATTCTGAAATTCATGCTTGTATCATCTCATTTCTTCCCCAGATCTTTGCCCACTTTGTTCCCTTTTCTTTTTCTTTTTAATGAATTCTCTTGTAAGCAGTCTTCTGCGAAGGAGGGATTTTCAGTCTTTCAGGTCCATCCCCTTCAATCAGCACAGAGGATAACCTAGTCCCGGCATTCTTAAATAGGGCCATGGCACACAACTGAGAGGTCAAAGGTCAAAAAACAATAGCAAGTCTCCCCCAGCCTCCACCCTCACTTTTTGACCAAAAACCTTGTTCCAACACCTTGAGAGCGCACGGCTCCCATTGCTGCTTTCTAATGGGCTGTTTACTCCAAATGCATTTTTGCATTCCACTGCACTGCTTTTCCATTACTTTTCCGTGTAAACCAGATTGGGTGTACGATAGTTGAGTTAAAATGTGGTCAGCTTTTAAAATCCTGCGTCTCTAGATCACTTCTTAAATTATGGTCAGCTCTACATAAAAACGAAAAACAAAACAGCATCACACAATAGCATTTTTCGCACAAAACAAATTAGAGAGGCTACCAACAATTGATTTCAACAGTTTTGTGTTATGTTGCCACTGCAAATAGCTGACTCAAATAAGCATAACCATACATTAAACACAAATTTATAATAAAAATATTAACTTTAAGTGTATTTGTCTACATTTTGAACTACTCTTGTCTTGTCTGTTGTTTTGGATTTTTTTTCCATCTTTACTTTGCTACGAGAAAGTGTCTTGGTGGCAGTACAGAAGTGCTCATGCCTTAAAATGCTGCCTCTGCAGTAGTCCACCTACATGTGAGGATAGCCAAACAAAACTAATTCTGTGGCCGAAGCGTACGGTTACATAAGTTTCCCTTCGTTTTATTGCTAGTACTACTTTCTCAATCAAATGCTATGCTAGTCATTAGCAGCAGAAAATTGTCAGGGCTTGTGTCTCATCTTTCTTATTCATTTAAAAAAAAAAAAAGGAACCAAAAGGGCAACCGCTGTAGCTCTTGGGTTACGATACATATTCAGGGTAATGTACGGTATAGTTAGAGACTGCATGTGACGAAAACCAGCGCAAACTCGTTTGACTGCGCCAAACCAGAGCTCAACCGCATGGACTTTCCTCTATGGAAAGTAATTGTTTTCTGACCAGTCTGGCTCATGATGTCCCTGTTAAAGACCATTTTCCTTGTTTTTTCCATTTGTTTCCTATAGGTAAGAGAACTGGACGGTATAGCTCTCATTCTGGACAACTGCAGCATTGACAGCAACAACCCCTGTATCCTTGGTCATGACTCCATTCACTTGGAGCTTTTGTGGTGTATTTATTAATGGCTTTGTGAAAAACCACCACAATAAATCCTAAGATATTGTTATCTAAAGTGTGTATAGCATTGTAATAGCCCCTTAAATTCCATTAAAAATGGAGGTTTTACCGCAACGTTTGACGCTTGAATGATTGGTGGCTTGTTCAGACTAGAAGTCATTAGAGCAAAGCCAGCATCTTGCCCAATGGTTTCATGTCCTTCCACCTAGCAACGTCCCGTGTAGAGAGGTGGAACTGTTGGGCTGACTCATGAACATTTTGTAATCCTCACTCACCAGTCTCCTTGTGTGAAATATCTAGTCATAATAGTTTATGAAGCTAAATGTAGGTATCGCATAAATGAGTAATTTTGTGGTGTTGACAGAAGTCAGTTTTATAGATGTGCAACACTTTCTGGAAAACTTGATTGAAATCCTGGGTGGAAAATCACCACTTGAATAAAATGAAGTGACATTTTGTAATTTTATAGTGTTGACCTGCATCCTGCCAACTCTGTTCCATATGAAACGGTTCATTGATAACACGACAATCTGATGTATTGCAGCTGTGTTTCCAAAGGATCCTTGACTGATGCTGGCACTGTTGTTAAAAGAAACGCTTTCATTCTCTAGTGACCACTGCCGTTGTGTATTAGAGAGAGCAGGGCACAGTGCCAGCTGCTCTTTCACTAGTGGATGAGCCGCTAAGCTGAGCTTGTGTGCTCCCGGACGCTGTTTCCTGACCGTTTCAGGAAGTTGTTGTGGTTGCTTACTGTATAGTGTGGCTGCTAGACCTGGTGTTGCTAGCTTTACGTCTGGTATGGGCAACATTTTGGTAAACTATTATGTAATATACTGATCTACCAATATATTGTGCATCCACACCCTAAGTATAAACTTGGACAGTGCTCAAATTTGCATCCTGATGGATGATAAAATTGGTGAAGTTATGTTGAAAGTAGTTCCTCAAACATATATAAAGACCGGAAATTATGGAGACTTTTTGGTGGGATTTTTTGGCATTGAACCAACAAGAACACCCTGACAAACTTTCCTTAATATTTTTTTCCAGTCATAAGCCAGTGGGCTGTGTTTGCCATCCGGAACATCCTGGAACACAACCTAGAGAATCAGAAGCTGATACAAGGTCTTCGGAGACAAGGTGTGGCAGACGACACGATGCTCAGAGAAATGGGCTTCAGAGTGGAAGAAAGGGATGGAAGTCTACTGCTTAGGCCCCTAAAGAAGGACCCATAGTTGATTAAGTAGAGCTGGGAGACCCCACACCCCTTTACCATGCTATATTACACCCTGGAGATGGCTTAAAATGCCCACAACACACTGGGGTCATTAAATATCCAATCAGTAGTTGGCAGCACAAGGGGGTGGTCTGGGCTTTGTGTTCTCCACAGAAGAGGAAATCAATCAGAGGAGCTTATCTGAGAGGACTCATGCTGATGTCTGTGATGCATTTAGTGGTCTTTGATTCCAACCCCCTCCCAAAGTGGGATTCAAATCCTATGAAACAAGGAGAACCGTGTCTTCCTGGCTTTTCAGCCACTAAAGAGACTGGTGGCCAATAGGGAGTAGAGGTTAATCCCTAATTCAGTGCATTTTATAGAGGCCAGACCGCCCCTTGATCTGTATACGTAAAGTTAGTCTCTGAATAGCCGCGAGACTCGGATCCTTCTTTCTGAAAGCTGACTAAAGATTTTGTGCTTTTAATCAAGTTTGTTTACAAAGCCATGCAATTTCAACAATTCGCCTATTATTTGAACAAACGTCCCGTGTAGATGGAGATTGCTGTTTGATAGGGCTGTCTATTTAATTTTTATTTAGTGCATTTATTATAATAAAAGTGCATTTATTATAATAAAATAACAATTCGCAATTACCTGTGTGTACGTACCATAATATCCAATTTTGTATTTATTCATTTTTAACCAATAGAGCAATTCCACACTCATTTTTTGTGTGAATCTGTAGCCAGCACAACCACAGATCCCATTACAGGCAACAAGCTTTGACAAACTACACTTACTGAGATCACGTAAAACTGAAAAGTGTTCAGCTAGATCATTTTGAAAATGTATTTTAAAAGTATGCATAACTATTTAAAAGTTTGGGTTGCATTTGAATGCTTTTGGAAGAAGCCTGTCTCTAAGGCTACATTTATTTGATAAAGAACATTAATATGTTGAAATTTTATTGCAATTTAAAATAACTGCTGTCTATTTTAATATATCTTAAAATGTAATGTATCCCTGTGATAGCAAAGCGGATCATCAGTGTCACTTGATCCTTCAGAAATCATTCTAATATGCTGATTTGGTGCTCAAGAAACATTTATTATCATTATTGTTATTATGAACAGCGAGTTGCTTTAATATTTTTGTGGTAACTGATACATATATTTTTTCAGGATTCTTTGATGAATAGAAAGTTCAAAAGAAATAACAGAATTTGTTACATCAATTATATATATATTTTGTATCAACGTAGAAGTCTTTACTATCATATATACAAAATTCTCTTATAATTAAGTTGGCTTGAAAAAGCCAACTTACTGATCTACTATTTAATCTTATTATTATTATTCTTCTGAGCCAAATTTTAAACACTATCTCCTCCTAGAGCTTTCAAGCTAGAACCACCAAACTCGGGTCAGACCTTCAGACTGGTCTGACTCGGGTTGCTATATCTTTTCTAACTGATTCGGCTTATGGTTTTCGTAAACCAGACTACCAAAACCACCTTAAATCCCATAGACTTTCATTGCGGGGGTACAAACTTTTGAAAAATAAGGCTTATAATATATTTAAGCTGTCTACTACCAGGGCAAACCTTAAAAACTCTCTACTGAGAATACAGCTAAAACCAGCCTAAGCTGATCAGTTGTTTTGGCTAGTCTCCCAAACTGGTTTTTAAGTGGTTTTGACCACTCTCACGCTGGTCTTAGCTGGGTTTTAGCTGGTTTTTACTGAATCCACTGTTTTTAGCTGGTTTTTGCCAGATTCGCATAGAAACATGCTAACAACATGCTAGTTACTCACTAATCAGACTAGAAACATACTTCTAACAAGTTTTAAAGTGGTTTTGGCCACTGTCACGCTGGCCTTAGCTGGTCTTAGCTGGTTTTAGGTGGTTTTATTTACTGAATCAACTGGTTTTAGCTAGATTATCATAGAAACATGTTAATACCATGTTAGTAACTTGTTAATCAGACTAGAAACATACTTCTAACATGGTTTAAAGTGGTTTTGGCCACTGTCAAGCTGGCTTTAGCTGGTCTTAGCTGGTTTAAGGTGGTTTTCTTTAATGAATCAACTGGTTTTAGCTAGATTATCATAAAAACATATTAACAACATGTTAGTAATTTGCTAATCAGTCTAGAAACATACTTCTAACATGGTTTAAAGTGGTTTTGGCCACTGTCACGCTGGCCTTAGCTGGTCTTAGCTGGTTTTAGGTGGTTTTCTTTACTGAATCAACTGGTTTTAGCTAGATTATCATAGAAACATGTTAATACCATGTTAGTAACTTGTTAATCAGACTAGAAACATACTTCTAACATGGTTTAAAGTGGTTTTGGCCACTGTCAAGCTGGCTTTAGCTGGTCTTAGCTGGTTTAAGGTGGTTTTCTTTAATGAATCAACTGGTTTTAGCTAGATTATCATAAAAACATATTAACAACATGTTAGTAATTTGCTAATCAGTCTAGAAACATACTTCTAACATGGTTTAAAGTGGTTTTGGCCACTGTCAAGCTGGCTTTAGCTGGTCTTAGCTGGTTTTAGGTGGTTTTCTTTACTGAATCAACTGGTTTTAGCTAGATTATCATAGAAACATGTTAATACCATGTTAGTAACTTGTTAATCAGACTAGAAACATACTTCTAACATGGTTTAAAGTGGTTTTGGCCACTGTCAAGCTGGCTTTAGCTGGTCTTAGCTGGTTTTAGGTGGTTTTCTTTACTGAATCAACTGGTTTTAACTAGATTATCATAGAAACATGTTAATAACATGCTAGTAACTTGCTAATCAGACTAGAAACATACTTCTAACATGGTTTAAAGTGGTTTTGGCCACTGTCAAGCTGGTCTTAGCTGGTTTCTAACTGATTCAACTGGTTTTAGCTCGATTATCATAGAAACATGTTAACAACATGTTAGTAACTTGATAATCATGTCAAAAACATGCTTTTAACATGGTTTTAAAGTAGTTTTGGCCACTGTCACGATGGTCTTAGCTGGTTTCTAACTGAATCAACTGGTTTTACCTGGATTAGCATAGAAACATGTTAGTCACTTGCTAGCCATGCTAGCCACATGCTAGTCACATTTTAATCATGCTAGCAACATGCTAGTTGTATACTAATCATACTAAAAACATGCTAGAGACATACTAGCAACATGCTAATCATGCTACAAACATGCTAACGACATGCTAGTCACTTGCTAATCATGTTAATACAATGCTAGCAACATGAAAATCATGCTAGAGACATGCTAGCCACATGCTAATCATACTACTAAAATGTTAACAACATGCTAATCATGCTACAAACATGCTAGCCACATGCTAATCATGCTAGAAACATGTTAGCAACATTCTAATCATGCTACAAACATGCTAGCAACATGCTAATCATGCTAGCAAAATGTTAGCAACATGCTAGCAACATGCTAATCATGCTAGAAACATGCTAGCAACATGCTAATCATGCTAGCAAAATGTTAGCGACATGCTAGCAACATGCTAATCATGCTAGCAAAATGTAAGCGACATGCTAGCAACATGCTAATCATGCTAGCAAAATGTTAGCGACATGCTAGCAACATGCTAATCATGCTAGAAACATGCTAGCAACATGCTAATCATGCTAGCAAAATGTTAGCGACATGCTAGCAACATGCTAATCATGCTAGAAACATGCTAACAACATGCTAGAGACATGCTAGCCACATGCTAATCATGCTACTAAAATGTTAACAACATGCTAATCATGCTAGAAACATGCTAGCAACATGCTAATCATGCTAGCAAAATGTTAGCGACATGCTAGCAACATGCTAATCATGCTAGAAACATGTTAACAACATGCTAGAGACATGCTAGCCACATGCTAATCATGCTAGAAACATGTTAGCAACATGCTAATCATGCTACAAACATGCTAGCAACATGCTAATCATGCTAGCAAAATGTTAACGACATGCTAGCAACATGCTAATCATGCTAGAAAAATGCTAACAACATGCTAGCCACATGCTAATCATGCTAGAAACATGCTAGCAACATGCTAATCATGCTAGAAACATGCTAGCAACATGCTAATCATGCTAGCAAAATGTTAGTTACATGCTAACAACATGCTAATCATGCTACAAAAATGCTAGCAACATGCTAGCAACATGCTAATCATACTAGAAACATGTTAGCAAAATGCTAATAATGCTACAAACATGCTAGCGACATGCTAGCAACATGCTAATCATGCTACAAACATATTAGCAACATGCTAATCATGCTAACAAAATGCTAGCGAAATGTTAACAACATGCTAATCATTCTACAAACATGCTAATCATGCTAGCAAAATGCTAGCAAAATGCTAATCATGCTACAAACATGCTAACGACATGCTAGTCACTTGCTAATCATGTTAATAAAATGCTAGCAACATGAAAATCATGCTAGAGACATGCTAGCCACATGCTAATCATGCTACTAAAATGTTAACAACATGCTAATAATGCTACAAACATGCTAGCAACATGCTAATCATGCTAGCAAAATGTTAGCGACATACTAGCAACATGCTAATCATGCTCGAAACATGCTAACAACATGCTAGCCACATGCTAATCATGCTAGAAACATGTTAGCAACATGCTAATCATGCTACAAACATGCTAGCAACATGCTAATCATGCTAGCAAAATGTTAGCGACATGCTAGCAACATGCTAATCATGCTAGAAACATGCTAGCAAAATGCTAATCATGCTAAAATCATGCTCTCAACATGCTAGAAACATGTTAACAACTTTGTTAATCATGCTAAAGACATGGTAGTCACTTGCTTATAATGCTAGTAATATGTTAATCACTTTCTTTTTTAAACTTCTTAACTTTTCAAACTTTTACATTTTTTAAACTTTTTAAGCTTTTCAAACTTTCTACATTTTTCTAACTTTCTGGCCAGGCTTTTTCAAGCCAACTTAAAGTTTGAAAACAAACTTTACTATCTAGTTTAATATAAAGTAGAAAACCTACGCCATTAACTTGATACAAAGTAAATACATGTTGATAAATCAAATAATTTAATTTTGATAACGACATTGTTTCTTTACAATAGAATGTATACTCTGCATACTTTCAAAAAACAGTATAAATTGCTCTTTACACATATAACTAGTGTCCCTAGATTCTTGTTGATTGTGATTGTATACAGCCCAGTCGAATATACACAGGGCATTAGAAAAGCAACCAGAAAACAGTTATCAGGTCTTTCTCTCCCTCTGTTTATCCCACACCACTTTTTTGCTCTCTCGGCCATCTGGTTTTGCCCTTAGGTTTTCGTACGTGGATCAGACCAGAAGTATTAGCTTACAAAATCACATCTCGCCCCGTCCCATTCTGGAATGAGCTGAGTGGTCCACACATACACCCCCCGTCGCATTAATACCCCTCTGTGGAGGCCTCTGCTCTCCCCGCCACACCCTGTTTTTTCTGCCTCATATTTTTTAATGACAAAATGTTTGTGCGAAACAATCGGGGTTGACTTTTCTCTCAATCCGGGGTATAGTGTTGGGAGCTTACGCGGTTCCGGTACCCAGCAGTTCAGACGGCTAACAAAACAAGTCCAGTTTACTTCTGCTTCGGTGGCTGCCTGCAATGCTTTTCACCCACAGGAAAAAGAGCAGAGGGGCAGAGAGCATACGGCGGGTGAATGAATGAGCCAGGTCGGATGCCTATTCAAACCCAGGCGGGAACTGCTCTGTGTCCCTCCGAGATCAGCGTTTCGCAGTATCTACACCCACAACTATGAGCCGCTCTGCGCTTCTGGGAACTTTCCGAGATGTTGATGTGCGTTTAACAACATGGCATCATTTTGCTTAGTAATGAGATGAATTCAAATGACCACAGTTTAACGTATTTGATCCAAATGTTTGATTCATTATTTATCTAGCAATTTTAGTGTAAATCTTTGCCAAAAAAAGTATAAATACATCCAGGCAACAAAAAGATGAGATGGTTTCATGTCAAACTTGAATTCAGGAAAATAGACATAATTAGACTACATAATTAGACCGGGACAAAAATTATAGACCCGCAATTAAACAATAAAAACATGACAAAGAAAACCATATCAATAATTACTCTGAATATACCTGACGTAAAGTGCCATATTCTCTACATAAAAAAATATATTTGAACAAATTTATCAGCCATATAACTCGTATAAACAATTTAGATTTGAAAAAACTCAAAATATTTCCAGTGACCTTTCAACCGTTTTTCGACCGATAGCTGTATGGTCCATTGGCTCAGGCGGAATATAACTAGACCTTGTGCACGCCGGAGCAGTGATGTGGAATCCCATGTCTCTGGCATTCGTGGGAATGGTTTGGTCACTCAAGCGGTGGTGGCTCGCATTTCTATTAAGTATGTAAAAGCTCTCTCTCTTTCGTTCCCACACGTTTACACACTCACGCTTAGAGCATTGCAGCATACATGGCCAAGTCTTTATAGATGACTAAGGAAGCTTCTCTTCTCATAAAAAACACAAACTTAAAGCTCACCAGTGCAGCAATTGGCAACGTATTTACCAAAATGATAGTTTCAAGTGTTGGAATGAGTTGACCCTTTTTCTTAATCTGTAAACTGCAAAACAAGCTCTTTTTACATACGCAATATCCAGTACTGTTTTGGGTTGAGTTTTGGAAGCAACAGATCAGTAGCAAATACATTAGAAGTTCATACTTCTGTGTACCGTTATGAGACATCTGAACATATTCAGACTTTTTCTCCAAAGAGAAGGGAAAAAGGTCATGGTTTTCAGTGTTCAAACAGATACAGTGTGGCTGAAGCTTTCCAGCGTTTCCAGAGTTGCAAAGTTGCAGCACGTTTCTCCTCATGAACTCCCATTAGGGCTCAGCTGGTGGGACATTTTACAAGTTCTTCTTGCCTTATTTTGAAAAAGATGACTTTTGTGGGCAGTTCAGACTGTCCAATAGGAGTATTGAGTCAATATGTGGTCCTTAGGACAGGCCCCAGCTGACTTTCTCAAGTCTATGAGAATCTGAGGTTTACAAAAGCCTTGCACTGCATATGTAGCGTCAATATGTTTGCATGAATTCACAAAAAGTCTGTCTGAGGTCAGTGCATTTTCCTCTGAAGTTGCGGCATCTTCATTATTCATCCCAGTCTTCTTCAGCGGGGCTTTCTTGCATAAAGACTGCCTGATGTGCAAATGAAGCCACTTCCATTTCTGTTTAAAAGACTTCCTCTTTCTTTCCATTGGCTTCTCGACTTTCTTTCTTGTCTGTTTAACTCTACCACTCGCTCATTTACAGGTAAACACCTCCGTCTTTTCACTGCAGGTGTTACACTTAACGAAGCAGCACCACTGGAACTTGCAGTTGCACTGCCACACGCGTGTGTACTGATGGGTGTTGTAGCCTCGGCCGCAGCACATCAGATTGCAGCCGTCCGCGTGAGGAGACGTGTGGTTACACAGCCGCCCTCTCGTTCCTGCGCTCCCCGTGGCAGCGTCCTCCTCACAATAGTTGGGCGAGCGCTCCAAGTAAACCAAGTCTGTGTCGGTGGGCTTTATGTACCCACGGGACTGCTTGAGACGCAGGAAAGACGGTTGCCGAAAACGCGTGGCTCTCACAGCCTCCACCTCGACTGCAGTGGCATAACGCTCCTTAAGGACGTAGCCGATCTCTCGGAATTTCGGCAAAGTCGTCCAACAGGTTTTTGTGGTACATGAGCCGGAGACGCCATGACATTTACATTCCAGCTTCATCCGTTCCTCTAGGACCTGCAACAGTATCGAAAAACTGATTGAAATGATTGTGCTTTGTTTTGGAAATGAAAGGTAATGTATATATCATAGTGCTGGGCATTGATTAAACATGATTAATCACATGCAAAATAAAAGATTCTGTGTGTATAATTATGTGTGTGAACTGTTTTTTATTTATTATGTGTGTGTGTGTGTGTGTGTGTGTGTGTGTGTGTATGTATATATATATATATATATATATATACACAAACATGCATGTATATATTTAAGAAAAAAATTTATGTTTATATCTTTAAATATTTATCTATATAATATAAATTATATAAATAATATATATAAATAATATATACACAAGTACACACACACACACATATTACATAAACGTATTTTGGATGCGATAAATTTTTGTGCAGCACTAATATGTTGACTTATAAAAATAAATATATACATTGTTTTATTTGTAATTTTGTGCAGTAATGTAAAATGTAATTATAAAACGTCATAATTATAAATATAATGTAATTTTTTAATTAAAATCTAAAGATTTGAGAACTGTTAGCATTTTATATTGCTTTATTACTTAAATTTGTTTAAAATAATCAGACATCAATTGAAAAAGTATTATATTGCTAACATTTTTATACTACATTTTATATTAATTTGCAATGTTTAGACCTTTACTAAAACATCATGCTGTGTGTGTGTGTGTGTGTCTATATATATATATATATATATATATATATACTAACAATCACATTTCACATTTTTTTAGATTTCACAATGTGATTCATCTGGTTTTTATTTCCTAGTAGGACTCGCAGAGTCTTTTACAATGGGCATGACCTCATCAGAGGCCTCTGAAGCTGTGGTGCGAGTGAATTCATGCAGCTGACGGGTAAGGGAAATTCTTGACATTTTATTTCGACTGTTTTCAGCGTTTTGAACCAAAACCCATTATTCAGTACGTCCTGAGCAATGTTTCAATGTGTGATGCCAGATATCTGTCAAAACTGAGAGGAAAAAATATGTTTTAGCCAAATCATACCCTGTAATTTTCTCTACCTTCCTAAGAGCCACATCAAAGAACGAGAGAAATGTCCATAATTCTCAAGTCCCCATTTCTGTATTTGGTTACATTAGAGTTAAAAGCAGAACTATTTGGCTGTTTGATGTGTTACTGATATGTTCAACAGACAGTGGTACGTGATAGTTGACATTTACCCGTTTAGTTAAATGTTAATATTCCCCTTCAATGAGAAGGATTCAGCAGTAATGTTCCTATGTTTTTGCCCCTTAAGTCTTTAATGACTGTTTAAAAGCAGTTTAAGTCACAATTCATGGTTTTTTATGAAGTAAATCACAAGAAAACATGCTAATTTAAATTCTGTATATATATATATATATATATATATATATATATATATATATATATATATATATATATATGTGTGTGTGTGTGTGTGTGTGTGTGTGTGTGTGTGTGTGTGTGTGTGTATATGTGTAATACACTATACAACTTTTCTTCAATACCTTTCTTCCTGCTTCGTTATTGTGCAGGTTCATTAGTCTCCTTGCGTTTTTTTTAATCTCTCGGGCATCTACAAAGCGTCTGGAGAACTCCACTCCGTATTTGACGTCTGCCGAGCAGCCGCCCCATTTCCAGCCCTCCTCCTGGTCGTGATAGCCCTGTTTTTCTCTGTCACAGCCACAGTGGCTCAGGTTGCCCTGACTGCAGGCTGCTGTCACAGCGTGGGCAACACCTGCTGCCGTGACGGCGTAGGTAAATGCAGCCTCCTTGCTACCTAGGAAGAAGAGAGTAGAACCTCTGAGATGATTTGACACCATTGACATCCCAAAGTTCATGCCATCTTTGTAAGGTTTTCCACTCAACAGTGTAGCATTTACTAGAGGGGTCTCACTTCTAATTCGAAGCAGCAAAAACACACCTGACTGTAATTTTTATCCCTAAGAAATTATAAACTTGTTTGTTTGATTAGTGATGGAACTAAACTCTGCAGGACTAAGCACTCTTGATCTCAAGATTGATGTAAGGAGACTAAACTGACCCCTGCTGGTCAGCCTTTATGAAAAGAGGTTATTAAGAATAGACTGACTGCTACAAAGATGTCTTTACTGTTATCTCTATACTAATGCATTATTAAAAACCAAATGTAAGCATTTCACTTTAAATTAAGAACAAACTGTTGCATTGGTTTTCCAGTAGAGAATAATGAATTGTTCTATGTGAATGGATTTCTGAATGGTTTAGGTTTGTAGTTGATGGCTTCACGTTGATCTTTTTGTGTAAAACCATTCCAGTTATTTTCATTATTTTGCAGTTTTTGTACTTGCTCTCTTTATTAGTTATTTATTTGTTATTGTTGTGAAGAGTTGGAACTCTGGTCACCACTTCCCAAGTATCAGTCAGGTCTTGTTCCCAGACTTTAGATTAAGAATAATCATCCAGGTCTGGCAATATTACCGCAGTATTTTAGTATACACTGTTTTCCGTTTACAGTTTAAGCAGGGAATAAATATGAAATTGCTGTTGTTCTCTTTTTTTACAGATAATATCCCTCATCAAGATATGCTGGCAGTGAATCTTGTAAAGGCAACAGTGGTTACCCTCTCCGTCCTGCGAAATGGAAAAGACCATTAGCGTTGTGGTTTTTCTCATAGCTAAAGTCCAAGTCCTATAACTGATCATCAGGTTTGACTGAGCACAGGATATTTCCCTTCAGCCAAGAGATCTGAATGCTACAAGTCTATGTATAATTTGACAAGTAATGCGTGCCTGGAGCTACTTGTGAATCTTAACTACTGTTATTCTAACGGATTTTGTGGGAAAACCCATTGGCCTTTCAGTAAAGTGCACAATAGCTATTAAATAACTTGCAGTTAATCCTAAAATGCCCATTTGAAAATTCAATTTCAAGAATTATGAAATTAGATAAAAGGCAAAGCATTTTAGAAGATTTTCTCTACTGTAGGTTTAGTGTGTCATGCTTCATTGAGCATGCTCAATGTTTAAATCAATTTTAAAGTCAAAACTGGTGCAGAAATTGAGTAAACAGTCTGTAGATTCCATCCATTCCTAGATATTGCATATAAAACTCAACTTTTCTGCTACAGTTATGCAGTACAATGACTTCTCTGTCTCTCACACAAGCAATTTGCACAACAGACCTTAAAAAGCTTCATACACATTAGGACCCACATATAGAACTCGCCACAGCCGAGAAACATACATTTCCTTGAACAGAAGAAATAAGATTATGTTGTGTAGAGCCAACCAACCCCCAAAAGAGTGATTGTTACCAGGACCATTGGATTAAACACAGCCTTGCACCGCACCCTGACCGCAACAAAACATTTCTGACTGAAAGGCAATTTATATGGGAGTGCTATATTAAAAAACCCTCTCCTGGTCGGGGTTCTCACGGAGTCTCTGGTGCCAGTTGTGTGTGCTTGTAATTGTGCAAATGTTTCGTTGAAAGATTTTTTAAAAGGAATTGGGGACAGATTGCGTCCACTTTAACATCTTGTCGTCTCACTTGTTTCGCAGGGCCACACTCTCACGGAAACAAATCGCAGCCAAAGCAACACACACACACACACTCACGGGGCTGGACCTACTGACCTACTCTCAGCTCTTGCCCAAAGACGGTCCTCTCGCCAAGGGCAGAGCAGTTCCACCGTCCGTAGCGAAACTGATACTGGCACTCGTTGATGCCCAGCTGAGCGCCCTCCCCAATGATGATGATGGCATCTGGGCGGCTCTGGCAGATGGCGCGCTGTCGGGGGGCCAGGCCGGGGATCTTGTTGCAGATGATGTTAGCGCCCAAAGCCACGACTGAAGACAAAGCCCTTTGGAGGAAACCAGATACACTGAAGTCAGCAGCTGATGTAGACCAGGTATTCAAGAAATGGGGACAGTTCAGGCGATAATGGAAATTCTGGCATCATTTACTCACCTCGTGTCATTTCAGACCTGTATAACTAAAAAAATCAATGGGTCCCAATGCTGTTTTGGACCCCATTGACTTCCACTGCATGAACAAAAGCAGTTAGAACTTTATTTGAAAAACATCACAACATGAGAGTGAGTAAATGAAATCTGAAATCTCTTTAGCATTTGTTTTCTTGGTGAGTGGACTGCAGCTATTTAAGATGCTCAGTGTTTTAGAAGCGATATTTATAGTGCTTCTAAAAGGTTTGTATAAACCCTTCAAATATCCCGATGATTTAACTGCATTCTGCCAGACAGTTTCCTCACAGACATTTCCATCTTTTTCAATACACCACAGGAAACATTAAAAGGATTGCCTTTATTATAACGAAAGAATTTAAGAGCATCTCATGACTCATTTAAAACAGAACAACAAACAACACAAAGTTCATGAATCAAGGCTTTTACAGGCAAGCGTGGAACTGAACTTGATTTAAAATGTGAAGGGGGTCCCAAATAATGTCTAAACAGATCAGCAGACAAACCGTAGACTATTCTACAGATAAAAACCACAAACTGTAGAACAATGCGATCACAGAATATATAGTCCAATTATAGTGAAACCACATGCAAATGTGGATTACTCTTGTAAATCAAGCCGTCTGTTCTGCTGTTCTTAAACAAAGTGAACCCCAGTGTTCGTCTATTGACTAACAATTTAGAAAACATGATCCAGAAATATATTAAGCTATTTTAATGGATTAAACTATTCATGACACAGTGGGAGATGTTAGTACTAATCATTGCAAGATGAAGACCCATTTTAGAGCAATACAACTAATGTCCTGATAAAAATTTGGAATAAACACGTTTGAGCCAAGAAAGAGTGTCCATTCATCGGTCATAATAACAGTTTAGCATTCTTGTTTTTGTAAGACGAATGTTATTTAATAGCATCTGAAAATACAGGGAAACTTTAACAGGCTTTTTAAATAGAATTCAGCAGATTTCTTTGGTCTTCATAAGTCTGGTCTGAAGAAAATCTATGAAGAACATTTTAGGGTTTAAATAGTCTAGAGGCTACCAAATGTAACAAAATGTAAATTTGACAAACTCTAAGGAAAAGCTTTAAGTAATGATGGCCACTTCTGACCAGAATCTATTTAAAGTACATTTATGGTCTACACATACGTTTGAAATTGTGGCTTAGTCATTTCTCCACAGTCTGAACTTTAGTGCAAATAAAAGGTTCACTCTTTTCCAGCCACATCTCACACATCTCACCCTCTGTTCTTTTTCTTTCCAAAGACGGTTTTCCAATTACAAGCGTTTGAGATCAGAACATGATGTTGTAACGAGTAAAACATTATCCTCACACTCTCACAGCAAATGAATGAAAGGTAATCGAATCAATTTTGACTGAACTGGTTTGTACTGACACAACGAGTTTTGCCTATAACTGGGTGGTATGAATTTTACATAAATGGAAATCTGCTCATTTGAATAATTAATTGCAGTAAGCACTTCACCATAGAAAATACTGATTTGGGAGGTGTTTTGGTGCGTGTACAGTTTAATGGAAAGTTTATAACTATTGTGTAACTAACTGATAAAACCTTTCTTGAACTACTTAAATCTGTTTTTTATCTCAAAATATACTATTAAACGCCGTAATAATGCAGGTGGTAAAGGCAGATGATGACTAAAAACTTCCCTTTTCACCAGCAATGGCTAATAAGCATGCAGTGCACATGTAGTGTTACACAAAAACAAACACCAGTGAAACACAGGACACTTAAAATGCAATAAGCATTAATCCACCATACTGTGCATAACTGTTACCAAAACCAATAAGCACGACTATTTGAGATGATAACATTTATGGGAATTTACCCAATACACTTGGCCATAACTTTTTCATTAACGTCAGCATTTTAAAGTAAGAGAACATGGTATGTTGTGTTAAATGTAGTAGATTTTGTTAGGAGATTTGTATGGTAATTAATACATTTTACTTCTGAAAACCACAATTTTAAAGTAAATTACGTTTAGTGTGTTAATTACACTAACAGTTTTTACTGCACCATTTTAAATGGTGAATTGATTATGACACATTATTTTCTTTTTTTATACAGGCCTATTAAAATATATATAAAGTAGTATAATGCAGAACGGCTGCTTATATTATTACGCACAATTCAACATTTGCTTCTTTCTCAAGCATAAAGTGGCTTAAAACATAATTTAAGTGCATGCACGTGCTCGGTCTCATCCTGTAAAACAGCAGGTGCACTAAATAATGCCATTTCCAACACGTGTGGAAATAATGATTTGTTTGCACTCTCAAAAAACATTCATATCAACTTTCTAATCTTGCAATAGTGATCTCTTTAATTGAACGTTAATTGCGCTTGACGCCGACAGGATAGCCGGAATAAAGGTCGGAAGAAAAATGAAAGCAGTAACGTTAGATCAAACCTACAGGTAGCTGCCGCTGGTGAGGATGAGGAAGATCTGGGGGTAGTAGACTGACAGCAGTGCACCGCAGGATGAGATGCTGCGCATGGTGACATTGAAGAGAGCGCGTGGAGAAAGCGAACTTCGGAGGTTTAGTCGTGACTTTACGCTGCTGCTCGGTGAGCTGCGGGCGCAGAGACACGGTCCGTCATCTCCTGCGCGAGACAGGCTGATTCAGAGTGTGCTCCCCGCCAAGGGCTGACTGCTGATTTTAGGGATTTTGGGTCTTGTGTCGGTGCTTTGCCATTGGCAGAGGGGGGGGACACTCCAGTCCGCCCACCTTTACGGGCACGGTTGAGTGACATCTCCGCCTTTTTGTGATGCATTGCGCTCAGTGTCAGAAAGATTGATGAGACATGGACAGAAATCTGATTCGAAACCGCTTCTTTTAATAATAATAATAACAGTGGCACGGTCTGTGGGGAAGACCTCGTTTAATCTTTGTAAGACACAAAAAAAGTGAAAGCCCAGGGTTTGTTAAGAGTTCTGCTTTGGCGGACTACAATTCCGTTCAGTAAATGAGGCATGCAGCTTCTCTCATCACTGGAGATGGCAGGCACGGGTCACCAGGGGGTGCGAATTATGAGGGAGTTTGGGGAGGCCTGAGCCCCCTAATTAGGGTTTGAACCTTTTCAGTTGAATTCAAAATTCAAACGTATAAATCTTGTCTTGTTACACAGCATGCATGTATGGGTTAAAAGTGGTCAAAAGTTGGATTACAATTACAAAATCACGCTAAACAGGTGTTATATAGCGAGACAGTACAATAATGTGAATATATATCGTTTTCTCATGTATATCAGTACAGTGTTTAAAAAAAAAAAAAGTCTTTAAAATATGTTCCTGTCGTTCTGGCGCCAATTCAGATCTGTTGCGCGAGGCGAATCGTACTGACAAGATATTACCTTTAAACCTCGACTCTCCTAGAAAGCAATTTAATATGTTTAGGCTGTATAAAACTAATCAATAATCTGGCAAATTACAGACTGCGCTGGAAAATCCGTTTTAAGATGGTAATGTGGTTTCTAGCTGGTTTTAGATGCTCATTAGCTGGTCATTTGATAGTCGAGCTGGATTGTTGTTGGTCCAAGATTGTTTAACAGCAAAATAAGACATTTTGAAAGTCAGTTAAGTTCAAGCAACTTTAATTTTTTATTTGTGTTCCACAGAACAAAGAACGTCATACCGGTATGGAACTATATAAAGGTAAGTTAAGTGAATTACATTTATATTTTGGGTGAACTTCTTAAATAACTGATTATAGTGACAATCGCTATTTTAACTTAGTGCCATCGTTTCTTTTATTACATACACTGTACACAGTGCAGCTTTCAACAATCAAGCTTACAAACAGATATTCAGAACTTGAAAACAACAGAAACAAGTTAACCATTAAAAAAAAAAAAAAAAAGATTTATAGATTCATTCTGAATGAAAACCGTCTCCCTCTAGCGGCAAAGAGTAAAGGTGCGTTCTGCTCTTACAACAGAAAGCCCAATAAGTCGATGTGCATGTAATCATTCATGTGCAAAAAATAAAACAAATTGATAGAGGAAAACATCAGGTCAAAAGCTGTTGGGAGATAGGGGCTGATTGGTGAAGGAAAGCAAACAGATTAACTTTCTCTTGTAAAGATGCTCTGCAAACCAGAGCTTGTTTGCTCTAAGACCGAGAACGTTGGACAGGATGGAAGGTGGGGAATTAGCTGTGCAATATCATAAGCTTCAAAGGGTGGGTATGTTTATGAGCCCCTCTGTCTTTGGTTAGCGCAGAGATCAAAGTGCACAGCCTTTTCAGAGTTTCTGCTTCTGTTTGTTTTTGATGGTTGCAGTGGATCTCAGGTTTTGGTAATGGGATGGAAACTCAAACCAGAATGTTATATAGTTTGGTTTTGGATTCGTGTTATATTAATCTGGCCTCCATTACCATTTTGAACGTCACTATGCATTTCAGTCCTGAAATGAACAGTGCTGCTGGGGATCATGATGGTGGACCTTTTTGATGATTTAGAAGACCTTGTTATGTGTGTTTCTTAGGGTGTGTCATCCAGCTTATCCAAACATGGGGCTTGACATGGTGTCGTTCCATGAAGCAAATCTAGCTGTATTTGGGAAAATGGATGTTGAATATACCTCCCTTTGGCTATTTATGACTTATGAGTATCACAATTTGCCCTTGAAACATCCTCTTTCTTCTTTTAATCCTTTCTCGATGTATTGAGTTTTTTTCTTTTCTTTTTTCTATATATATATATATATATATGCACAAGTCAGATATAATTGAAATCTCCTATTCGAACCCATGTTCCAGGCCACTTGTAGATAAAGTTCCTATAAAATTCCTAAAAAAATTTGCAGAAAAATGATGGATGATATTCAAAGAGAATGGAAGGGAGGAACCCAAAGGGAAGAGAAAAAAACGCCCCATCTGATGCTTATGTTAGTGTTTTTGACCACAGAGCTTTCTAGCCAAAACTGCACTTTAGCTGTGCTTTCATAGTTTGGAAGGTTAAACAATGGAATCTGTTTCTCTTCATTTACTTAATCAAGATTGTAGAGGAAAAGAGGACAAATTTCCTCATCTTGGGGGAATATCATTGTCTCATTGCATTTTGTCAGTGACCCGTTTGCTCGAGAGCCCCTTAAAAATTCCATCTGAGACGGAAAAGACATGTTTGGCACTTTTGTTCTGTAGTACAAGGAATGGAAACTGGACATCAATACACCCCACCTCCCTTCAGGGCTGTTGGTTTCAGTTCTTCATCTGCAATTACTTTCTGGATTTTTTTCTTCTTCTCTTTTGCACCCCGTGACACAGTCCAAGTGCGTGCGATCAACAAGTTGGTAAATCACAGTTGATTTTGACCACATGATGCTCTATCGCAGTTGAATTTGATCACATGATTATGATGCTCTGCTAAATCCTCAGAACTGACAAAAGAAAATCGTAAACACATGTACGGAAATATGTTTTAGAGACATGTCTTCCCAATTACAGTCCATTAAAAAAAAATTGATGCACGCTGAAGAAGAAAAAACGGCATACTTTCATTAATGTGTTGCTTATAAATGTCTGTGTAAATCACACAATTTCCTATAAGTTATTCCAGAATTTATTCTTTTTTTTTTGTTCTTTCTCACTCAAAACATGAACCAGATGCTGGTACGTCCACCCACAAACAGATGCAGAAACTGCTGGAGTAATGACAGTGTGGTTTGATAGTTACCAACTGGCAGCATATTGAGTTTCTTTCATTAATAATTAAAACATAAACTACTTTTTTTTACGATATGTATTATATAAAAATCCTCAAATTGTACCAATTGCTTATATTATATTATATTATAAATATATTACAAGCATACAAAACATTTTTATTACATTTATTTTGCTTGGAAAACATTCATTTAAAAAGGCCTTACTTTACAGTAACAAGAATTACGTGAAAGCGCAATATTGAACCACACCAGTAGAGGGAAGCAGAGCTCCACAGAGTGATACCCTTCTACCAGTTTTCAGACCAGACTTGAATGTCCACTCAGTCTGTCCCTCCACCTCAGGTTTAGCCTTAGCTTGAGCTCCCCTCATCCTCTGGTCAGAACAGTTTTGATGAATGTCCACAAGGGGGCTCTACTTGACTGCCTAATCGCAAAAGATGAAGAAATGTACTGCCACCCCTAAATAAGAACTGCACCTCACTGCTCCCGCCATCTTGTATCCCGCCCTCAGAAGTATAAACTTATCCACTGTCGATTAATGCTGAATAAAGGCTGCCTGGCTCCGACCCAAAGCCCGCCATTTTTTAGAATACGAGGTCATAAAAATCCCATTGCTTGGGGCATTCAAACAGCTTTCATTGTCTACAATTCATTGTTCCAAGATCATTGATGTGGTTACATTTTTAGATCTCACTTGACATTTTTACATTTTGCAAAATATGGCGTAGGATAGTGTTATTTAAAAACACGTTATTTATTCATACTGTAGCAAGGCATTTTGTGGAAATTACACGTATAAATGTAATGACTCAAATATTACAGGGGGTCAAAGGGCAATAGCGGTTTGACCTTGGGGGTTTTCTAGACTGGATGTTATTGTTATTCACAACAACAACAAAAGGGTGAAATATGTGAGATAAGTAAAATACTTTGGAAAGAACAAGAGGTCCAGAGAATTTTTTTTTTGTTAATATAACAGCCTCGCTGTATTAGTGCTGACCTGGTTGATGGGGTGTGTGTGTGTAATCACACAGGTGGACTGAAGGGTCACCCAAATGGCTAATTGAAGTCTAATGAAAGTTGAATGTTTGTGAACACAGGATGAGGTAGAAAAAGGCCACAGGTCAGTGCAGAGAATGAGAGAGAGAGAGATGGAAAAACTGTATGATGGGTAAATAAAAGAGGCTTGTCATTTTGGTGCCCATGTGATGAATGCCTATTGGGACAACAGATGTGTGATGATGTCATTTTATTGCATGTGTGTGTGTGTGTGTGAGGGAGAGAGAGAGAGAGTGTATGGGGAGGCGCAATAGCAAATTCAATTCTCTGCTCTGTAGTGTAAATTCTCAGTTGTTCCTGTTGAAACTACCAAATTGGACATTAATTTCCAAGCTGGTTTATGCTGATCTGGAGCTGGTGGACAAAAGAAATATAGATGGTGGTGTCAGCATCCATAAAAGGTGGGATTTTAACCCATTTTTGATTGCTGACTTCCATGGTTTTTCAGGGGTTCAGGGTCTCCACTTGAGACTATAAACACTAAAGGGCCTTACTTTAGAAAAAGGTCAGCTCTAGGGCCTTTTACCTTTCAGTACCCTGCCACCACGACCAGCACCTTACACAAAACGCAGACTCACTATAACAGGCCACTGAGCGAAAGGTTTCTGATTTAATTGTGGTTGCACTGTAAAACTTTTGCCACTGTCTTCTGACTCTCTGTGAGAGGCATAAGAAGACAATTGTTCTTGTGGTATGCCGTGACAATAGCTGTTTGTCATCATGTGGAGCCAGAGAGAGATGGGGCAGCACACACAGTAACTTCACTACACCGCTGCCAGCACTAGGTTTTCCAGGCAGGGTCGCACCAAGGTCAAAGAGCTCTCGATCACACCATGTTGTGTGCCAATTATGCCAATAAGATCACTTTTTTTCTCACTGACCTTTTTAACCAATTCGGTTTCTTCCATTTCGTAAGTGATTCAGTTGGCAAAAAAGTCTGTAGTGTATTTCTTGTCATTCTGAAAATTGCATTGTATTAATACCTTGTATTAATACCTATTAAACCTGCTGAGGTTACCACCTTAAAAATTTATATTTAAACCAAATTTAAATCCACATTCGGGTTTGAAACAGGCCTCTAGGGCAATTGAGCACATGTAAATAAATCCTTCAAAAGAAGAAATGCCTCGCTTTCAGAGCCTCGGAGCTCACAGTTGTAGTGATATATGTCTTAAATGTGCACAGATTAAGCCAAATCTCAGAATAAAAGGTTTTTCTATGGAGAATCACTGTCGATAATGCAGTTTAGAATAGGACTAGGGTTAATCTGTTTCTGGGAATCGGACCAAGATGATGCAAATATGAACTAATTCTGAACTGTTTCATGTGATTATATTGCTTGATGTTAAGAATAAGCAGTTGTAAAAGAAACATATTTTGAACGCTTGTCGAGCTAAAGGGGTTCCATACGTTTTAAGAGCTGAACCGACAGCATATCAAAGCGCCAACACCAGAAGAAATCACTCTTGATGTAAAGTGATACACACAGCTGTCGGCCTTAACTGGGCTCACCGTTTTTCACTTCACCTCAGACAAAGAGGCCATGTGGAGCCAATAGTCCAATTTTTCACTTTTGGCACTTGATTTACTGTGAAGAAATAGTGTCAGCATTGAGAATATGTTATGGATGTTATCTGGTTTTGTGATAAAGTCATAGGTGTGCTCTGGGTTTTATCGTTCTCTCGTTGCTTCGAGCCTGTGACCCCTTTCTGAGGACAAGCCTCGCTTCTCGGTAATCATTCACCTGTAGCCTTGGGTTGTGGGGCTGTGATAGGCATTGTCTTGGCTCTTGAAAACAAAGTAGAGATATCTCATATAATAGACCTGCATTACTGAAACCCCAGGCATGTGTTTTTGTTCCAAAATCCATGACTCAGCAACAATTTAGTACTCCTTTTTACTGTAAGATTTTGTAATGTTTTTGTCTCTCTCATGCTCCACAAGGCCACAATTATTTGATCAGTTATACAGTAAGACTGTAATATTATGAAATATTGTCACTTTTTTAGTGTTAAAATGTTGATTATTTCTGTGATGGCAAAGCTGAATTTTCAGAATAATTACTCCAGTCATCAGTGTCCCATGATCCTTCAGAAATCAATCTAATATGCTGATTTGGTGCTCAAGAATCATTCCTCATTATTGCCAATGTTGAAAACAGTTGCGCTGCTTAATATTTTGTAAACTGAGGTACCTTTTTCCCCCCAGAATTATATTACAATAAAAACATGTTTACTGTCACTTTTTATGAATTTAATGAATCCTCGTGAAATATAAATAATTTCTTAAAAAAAAAAAACTTAGATAAATAAGTCGAAGTTCATAAAATACAGTAGATAAATAGATAACAATATGGAATTTTATATAACTATATAGCCTTACTAGACAGATAGATATCCAAAAATCCTTTTAAAAGTGATTTAAAAAGATAAATAAATTTAACGAAAAAGAAAAAGTTTATCAAAAATCAAAGTAAGAGTTTGTATTCAAGGCAAAGGCATCAACATTGCACTTACCATGCTAAAAATACTGTTCTAGATTGATCGAAAGATGTTTAATTCAGTGGCAATGACATTATTTTTCTCCTTCTTTAGTATCTGAATAAGCGTGATATAATTCTGGACATAAGAAATGAAATCGAGGTTTGTTCTCGTAACGCTGGGACACACTGTGCGGGGTGCAAGTGTTGTGGGTGTGGTACTGCAGCGTGCCCATGGACGCCAGGCACAGAGGGAGGCAGGGGGCCATTGCAGCGTGCCTTTCTCTCTCGCACTGTCTCTCAGCGTCAACCCGCCCCCTTTGCCAATGCCATCTCTTGGCTTTCCCAGAATGCCCTCTGTCTGAGAGCACTGGCCTGAAATAAAACTATGAGGGCCTGCACGGAGAGAATGGGAGCTTTGTCTCAGCTGCCATTTACACTGTCTGGGGGCATACAGACAGAACTCAAAGAGAGTGTCTGATTGCAAATTAGCACAGCCCAGGGCTCAATGCTCCGTACACTCATACACACTCACGCACTGGCGGTGCGAGGCGTGGAGAAAGTTCTGCATTAAACGCTGCTGAAGATCATTACGCCCTTTAGTTCTATTGAATAGTGCCACATTTCAGTCAGGGGCACAAAAAATAATTAGCAGCAGGCTTCTCTTGAGCTGACTTGTGTGTGACCGAAGCATTTGGGCTTGTTTAGTATGCAAGTGATGCCGGGTCTGAATTTGTGATTAGCTGAAAGACAAAAGGTGCAGCCGGTGCTCTGCAGGAGCTACGTCTCTACTTCGAGTGGGCCTCTCGATGCGTTTCTCTGGGATTGACATGCGTCAGACGATCGCATGTAACTTGTTTCATGAAGACCCTGGTGTGAGATTTCACCATCTTTATCTTATAAATGGAAGTGTATTCATTTTGAACTGTTTGACCTAAAAGCGTTCCAGCCAATTGTTTTCAAAGTAATCGGCTGCCTTAGGAAGCAATTTATAACCGGCACAGAGCCCTAAAAATTGTGTGTATTAAATGTCATAAAATCAAGTCTCTCCTTGATTTTCTGGTTTACAAATTTGGAGCACTTGCTGGCATTAATATCTACTCTCTTTTTTCTCTTTTTTTTCTTGCATATAGGTTTTAATTTTAATAAGAGAGGCATGCAATGCTGGAGACTAAATAAGAATAAGTTTCATGCGAACATGTGATGCCATTTGAACTCAACAACCCTTTCGTTATAATCTGCTTGCCACCATCTCATGTTAATTCCCACGAGGCCGCTTTGTGTAGGACATAAACACGCGCGTTCACACATAGGACACAATTTGGCCCTTTAATCTGATTAGCTGTGTGTGTACTGTATGGATGACCCTGGGTTCATCAAGTGTGTTCCTCTACTTCTACTTTAACCACTGGCAGAGAGTGAAGCAATGACTTCAGTTTTATATCTGATTTCTGAGCCCAGAGGGGAAAAATGCAAGGTAATTAGTTCTGAAATGTATCTTTAGCCATCCCATCTGTCAGCACCATCCTGTATTAGAAATAATATTTGACTTAAATGTTAAAAAGATGCAATGATGTTAGTTATGTCTGCCCTATCCATTTCTTAAAAAAATAAAAATAAATAAAAAATTAAAAAATCTGTACTTGACTGATAAAACAGTACTCTGCCTGTTTTAGGTGGCTTTGTAAAATAATTTTTTTATGAGTAGGTATTGCTTTTAGAAATACATTTGTGAGGTCATTACTCCTGACTATGAACCACAAATTCAGCAGGAAAAAAAGTCACACTAATGGCCTCTGAGAGCCATTAATAGGGCTAAATTATAATTCTGTTTGAATTCTGTTCTAAATAGTTATTTCCTTAACAGAGTTTACAGTATTGTAAGTTAGTTTTGTTGTTGTGGTTGTTGTTGTTATAACATTTAACACTTTCTGTAATTATTCTGAACATCCAGACACAAATTCTTAAATTTCATGTTGCAATTTAGTATGTAGACATCCTTAATGAATGAATGAATGAATGAATGAGTGCATGACTCACATCACACATTGTTAGCCAAAACCTGATGAAAATGCCCTTCAAAATGCCTTTGATAGCACACACACACACACACACACACACAGGTTTAACATCATATCACATGATTGCCTGAAGTCCTTCTCACTTAACCCATTTAATGCTCGTTTTTAACTACGAATAAAAGTGTATTTTAATATTGTTAGTGTAGTTTGCCCTTCTGAAAGATGATGTCAAGGCTCTATAAAACATGTAATACAGAGACATCTAGCATAATTGAAACATATAATATTTAAAGGGTCTATTATTGTCATATAAATGTCTCTTATGGATCATAATGATAAATGTAAACATATCAGTGGTTATATATACAATTGTAGACTTTGTCTTTTGAAGTATTATCACTTTAAAAAAGAAACAAAGTAAGAGCAAAAAAAGGGTCTATTATTGTCATAAATGTCTCTTATGAATCATAATGATAAATGTAAACATATCAGTGGTTACATTTTTAATAACTTTATATACAATTGTAGACTTTGTCTTTTTAAGTATTATCATTTTAAATTAAGTAAAAGCAAAAAAAAAAAAAAAATCATATTAATATTACCAGTGCCTGACAGTAAAAAAAAGAAAGAAAAAGAATTAAGGGATAAAAAAAGTATCTTTATTTTTGGAACATTCTGTTGGTTCTCTTTGAGCAACTGTTTAAACAGGGAGGGGTATACTAGGCTACTATATATACTATTATTTTTCTTTCTTTCTTTCTTCTTATTATTTTTTTCTTTTACAAAAGGTTTATTTCATCCACCATCCAATAAGTAAAATACTTGTGCTCACTCAGCTGGGAAAATGTTGGGATTAAATGGGTTAAACGACGGATTACAAGACCCTGGACATCTACAAACAGTTATTAAAAACTTTATGGAATGGCTAAACGCCTTTAAATATTTCACATGGAGACATTTATATTAAATACTAACGTTACTTAAAATATTTTATTAATACTAAGCTACATAAATCGGGAATGCAACAGGTAACGTTAGAATGTCTTATTAGCTTTAAGGAATCAACAAATGAGCAAATATAATTCCTAACCCTCTTCCACAGATATAAAACAAATCAAACATCAAGGATTTTTATCAAATCCCGTTTTTATTTACTTTATTTTAATTTAAGTTATTTAGATCAACCATAACAAACCTCTCAATTCGAAACTTAATATTTATTTACCCTGTTTTTTTTTTTTACCTCAGATTTGTCGTCTGTTTGAAAACGGACTCGTCGAGCTGTTCATCTGCAGAACGGGTCGAGCAAGACGGGCCCGTGAATTAACAAAAAAGAAAAGCCCACAGCCACCACCGTTATATATCCAGTGTGAATAAGAGTAAACCGTGTGTTATTTTGTGCTGATATTAGATTATAGGTCAGCGGCTGCTGTCTGGCTCTTGTGTAACGGTCGGTGCGCGCGCTCTCGTGTGTGTGTGTGTGTGTGTGTGTGTGAATCATAGTTCACCTTAGTTGAACTTGTGTGATCTAGTTCACGGTAGTGTAAGGCTTTTCGTCCGTTGGCTGTTGGGAGGATGAACATCTCTTCTTGATCATTACAAAAACCAAACTAACGTTACCCTTAAAAGACGCAGTGTGTCGTCATGTTTTTTGTGTGTAGATGAGAAGGTTTTGATAGTTTTCTCGCAGACAGACTGCATTAACGGTCGTGTGTAAACCTCCGCGCGACAGAACATTTCAGCCTGAACTTGGAGAATAAAAACGGTCGTCGTGATTTACCCAACGACTCCCTTCAAGTTTCTTTTGTTTGTTTGTTTTGCCGTTGGCCGTTTCTAACGACAGCTAAAGGAGCACGAATGACCCAGACGAGGCTGAGAAGCGGACTCAAGCGAATAATGTAAGTTGTCCGTTATCATGTTTTAGTTGGTCCCATCGGTCGTTTTTTCATCTTCTTTGTTTTTATTTCGCGGTTACGCTTTAAATTATATGCGCCCATCATACGAAGCCGGCATATGGGGCATTATTGAACTGTAGCCTAGTTTTCACAGCTTATTTTCCTGGCATCAAATGTAAAATATCTGTCGAGCACGCACTCGAATGAATTAAACGAGGAATAACTCATTCTATTTGTGCATGTTGAGGAGAATAATGGAGTTATAGACACATTAGAGATAGAAAAGAGGTCAGTTTCTCATGGCCAGACCTTTTTGTTCATGCTTTTCAAAAAATCGATCGTGCTGCTCTCTTCTTTGGGTTTGTGTAGATTCTTCTCTCTTACTAAAGGCACCAAGAGACTGCTATGGTCTTCTCATTTAAAAGAAAAATAAATCTAAGGTGTGTATTTCATAAACGGGGTTGCTCTCTAAAATATTCTTGCCGGACTATTTTTTTCAGACCTATTTCATCCAGTCTATATCAGGTTGTAGAACAGTGTGTCATTCAATATATTGAAATTAATAAATGAATCTCAACTGATATTATTATTACTAAAAATATTCTGTGACCTCTTTTGTACTGAGAATGCATGCTCTAATATCTTAGTTGGCTTTCTTGTCTTGTATCTGGCATAAACAAAGTCCTCAGACAATATACACCTTTTAGAGTTGATGATAATGCACTTATCGAAATACATGCAAGTTATTTTACAAAGGTTTTATTTCTCTGCATGATGTTATTGTTGTAGATGTTATTTTTTTTTTTTACAGCCAGTGAGAATATAGCTCTTTCTGAAATGTAAGACTGTGTGTGTGTGTGTGTGTCTGTCTGTGTTGCAGTGGGGCTTGAAATGGCGAAAATCTCTTTCGGACTCAACCCAGAGATGGAATGTACGTCCTCCTTTTATCTGGTATGACTTTATCTTGATTATCATTTTTTTCAGAGTAACCAAAAGTAATTTTATGTGATTATCTGCTGTTATATGCCGAAAGTGAGATGTTTTGTGCAAGTACATCAGAGAGATGTTGAATGATGAAGCCTATTGAATAATGTAAACTATAGTTTCATGCGCGCATCATGCTTTATTGTGCATATGTGTTTTATAATGTATTATTATTAGATTTGAAAGTACAATGATTTGTACATCTCATTATGTGTCTCTGAGGCTTTACTTCTGGTTGTTGACCGCTCTGTGTGTTACACACACATGCTATATGTTAACTAACATCCTTTGAGATTCGTTATGCTGATTATGCGATTACTAACCAAGGCTAATTTGGCCTGCTTATGCTCTAATTTTCGTCTGTGAATCAGTTGCTAAACTGAAATAAGCACAAACTTTTTTTTTTTTACTCAGTAGGAACATAAACAACTTTAAATATATTTTGAAAGCACAATTTTATCACCGCCAGATTTATTTCTCCATTTGTAAAATGTGTTTTGAATTTGTTGTCAGTGGTAGTTTTGGCAGACCAAGTGCATTAGAGAAATTCTGATGTGCTTTAGTTGTCCTTAACATTGCTTGTTTGCATTTTGAATAAATAGAAATAACCTCTAAAACTAGTTTTAGGTATTTCTGAGGTTTTACATAAAACCTCAGTCAGATGTTTTACATATGTGTGCCTCTTAATGTGACCCCAACACTCACTGTAAACAACAGCATTCATTATTTTGAAGGGCCTGTATATTAAAATTTTTTCCACATTCACTTTTTTAGCCATACACCTTTTGAGACCGAAGGAGATATTCAGAATGCAGATGAGGTAATCACTTCAAAAAACAACTGAAAAAGAAAAGAAAAGAAAAGGAAAAGGTCATCAGTCATTCCAGCAATCTGTTTCCAGTTGTCTTAATGTTGTCACTCAGCACTGGAGTTATCTTGCCAAAAATATCTTTTCATTTACATCTCCTGTCGGGGAAATAACCAAACCGCCGTTGAACACAGAGCTACGTAACCCAAGGCAGGAAGGCTCAGGCCAGGCCGATGCTGAGAGCGCACGACCGAGGCCAGATTGCATTCCGTAGGTCTTGCTGAGTTCGTAAAGTGTGTGTGCACGCTGGAAGTGTCTTTCCATGACTAGCCCCTGGTGCTACAGCCACGCCAAACTGTCAATCCCACAGGAATGTCTCCCCAAACTCTTTGCAACAGATGACAGAAATTTGGCGTATGGTATTGTCATATTCTTTTTCTCTCAGCCTTTTTTTCCCCTCCATCCCTCCTCTGCTTTTGAGATCAGCCTCAAGTTTTTCAGTGCGCTCTCCCCTTTTTCTCTTGCTGCTTGTCAGCAGAGACAGAAGGCCAAACATGTAATGTGTCAACATGACCTGGACTCGGTGCTATAATCGGAGTGTTTCACTTGGCCTTTTGAAAGGATTTGATAATGACGACGACACATTGCCGCCATCTTTTGCAAAGACTTTGCTTAAATTGAGCAAAGCCTACCAATCCCTTCAATATTACAAAAAGGCGAACAATCATATGCGCCTGCAGTGTCATAAATTTATCTGTCTCGTCACTGGCCTGAATCCAAGCCGGTTTACCTCGGTTAACCCTTCGAAAAAAGCATACATCATTTTAAATTTAAAATGCAATCACCACAGGGGAGGGGAGGCGCCTCGTCTAACATGACACATTCACACAATCAGTCCTCGCTTTTGTGTGGCTCTCGGATACAAGCGGCCGGATGATTTGAGTGGCCTGTAGTGTCAGCTGAGGTCAGGGGCGTGTCCTGAGTTTTTAGCCTGTATAGCCTGTCTGAAGCTGGCACTAAGAGGTTGCACAGATGTGAGGAAGAGCCATTGGAGCAATACGTGTCCGACAGGAGTCGGGAACATTATAGAGCACAGGGGGACGTGCCTAAGCTGCTCAGATTCCAAGTGCAGCAGAGGACAATCAGACTGACACACATTCTGCAGCCACGGGGTTGTGTTTTACCTGTCATGCAGGGAGATGTCAGGTGACGCATTTTGTGAGCACATGTGCATGGGTAACTGAGGTCATGCATGTGATTTATGTGTGTCGGTGTGTGTGCGTTCAGTTCAGAGAGGGAACTTGTGGGTATGAGCAAGGAGCTCATAAGTGCTTGACCCAATTTCGCAGGCAGAGAAGAATTCGGCAGTGAAGGCCTTCCTCTGTTACTGTGAGGTCGATGTGCTGGGTGTTTCCTCCCAGGGTCTAACAGGAAGCTCATGTTTGAGTTCATTTGAGGACAGGGAAAAGGCTTTTCTTTCCACTGCGGATCGTTCTAGAGAGGGGGAGAAAGCCAGGGCCTAAGCTCTGAATCGCCCTTCTGCAATCTGGCATGTGTTTTAGCTCCTTATACTGCTGTATTGTCTGTTTTGGCTGAACTTAGGTTTTTTTGCTCCTGCCAAGAAAACATCTATTTTTTGGGCTTACAGTGAGCAGAAGCTGAGATCCCGAGTCAAAAATGACTTAATGAATCCTGCGAGCAAATGAAACAATCCCCTGCAGGGTTCTTTTCTGCTTCCTTTGGTTCGGTTTTACATTCCAGGCTCAACTGAGCCGGGTCGTGACCCATGAAAATGCTGTGCTGTTCACAACAGTTTTGGATTCATATGCACAGCACATATGAAGCATTTGTGCCTTTCACTGAGTTGTAGTGAATGCTTATAGACTATGATTTGTTGTTCACAGGTTCGGGGATTTTGGATGACACTGACAGACATGTGTGTTGCAGGACCACGCAGGTGAGAAACAATTTGACAAACTGAAGTGACCAACAGCACACCCTTGCAGCACCACTCCATGCCAGAATAAGCCAGTTTTGTAAAGGAAATCATATTTATTATTAATTAAATACATTTTTATTGGCTTAAAAATAGGCATATTTTAAACTGTTTTGTTGAATTGATCTGGATGTACTGGACACATTTAAATTTTACTTAAATGTTAGAAAGTTTATATTACAATAATACGTAATTATTTTACGGTATTTAAAGATTTTGTATAATCATCGTCTTTAATGCATACTGCAGCCAGTCTGCAGGCTTGCAGTATTCGTGTGGTCTCTTTGAAATGTGAATTCTGTGTGGGAGGCCTCTCTGTTCATCTTCCATGAACATTTCATGTTGATCATTTGGTGAAGTAAGAAGATATCAGGTATTCTAGATATGTCCTTTCCCAACTAGAATGTACATGATACATATTGCCTAATTCTAAATGTTCTGATACTTGATTACATATTCAGAACTTCTTACGCAGATCAAATCTTTCATCAGACAGTGGGGTTGTTCAAATCTAGGGCACGTCTTTGAGTGCTTATTTCTATGGTGGGCAGAGCAGAAAAATAATGAGGATTGACCTGTTAGTCTCCCATTGCATCAGTTTGACTGAAATTGGAGGCAGATTTGGGATGAAAGGTTCGCGGTATACAGATTGTCTGAAAATGATCACTTCAGTGTGCATAACCACACTGATCAAACATGATTTATCTTATCGGTGAAGTTGTCTGATCTGCAGGGTTGGTTTTTGGCTTCTTTATGACTGTCTTTCTCTAAATCTGTTCATCACTGTGTAGGTTGGTTGACATGTTGATTTTTACATGGATTTTCAAGTGCGTAAAATTAGCATGACACGAATGAAAACATTTAGTCTTTCTGTCTTTACTTTTGCCAAACATCCCAGTACCTTACAAATAATTTTATTTACTCAAGACTTTGTAAGCAATCAGAAAAGACTTTGTAAGCAATCAGAAAAGTATCCAGATACATATCCCCTGTAAAGACCTTGTCTCAGACGACCACCAGGACAAGACCACAGGAAACTGATGATTCTTCTGCACAATCTGACTTTGCTGCAGCCTGCAATTGAACTGCTGGTTTCGTCTGGTCAAAGGAGAACTGCCCCAACTGAGCCTGGTTTCTCCCAAGGTTTTTTTCTCCATTCTGTCACCTTTGGAGTTTCGGTTCCTTGCCTCTGTCGCCTCTGGCTTGCTTAGTTGGGGTCACTTCATCTACAGCGATATCGCTGACTTGATTGCAAATGAATGCACAGACACTATTTAAACTGAACAGAGATGACATCACTGAATTCAATGATGAACTGCCTTTAACTATCATTTTGCATTATTGAATTTTGCTCAGTTGCTTTGACGCAATGTATTTTGTTTAAAGCGCTATATAAATAAAGGTGACTTGGGGGGCCAGTTCTCCTCTGACCAAACGAAACCAGTAGTTCAATTGCAGGCTGCAGCAAAGTCAGATTGTGCAGAAGAATCATCTGTTTCCTGTGGTCTTGTCCTGGTGGTCCTCTGAGACAAGGTCTTTACAGGGGATCTGTATCTGGGGCTCTAGTTGTCCTGGTCTCCGCTGTCTTTCAGGGATGTAGAGGTCCTTTCTAGGTGCTGATCCACCATCTGGTCTGGATACGTACTGGATCTGGTGGCTACGGTGACCTCGAATAAGAGAGAAACAGACAAATATTAGCGTAGATGCCATTCTTCTAATGATGTAGCAAGTACATCGGGTGTTATGGGAAGTGTTTCCGGTTCCGGTTTACCTAATTAATGCAGCCTAAAAATCCTTTAACGGATTTGGACATTAATAGCATATTAGTGTGTTATGTGTAAGCCAAGTTAAAGAGATGGGTCTTTAATCTAGATTTAAACTGCAAGGGTGTGTCTGCCTCCCGAACAATGTTTGGTAGGTTATTCCAGAGTTTAGGCGCCAAATAGGAAAAGGACCTGCCGCCCGCAGTTGATTTTGATATTCTAGGTATTATCAAATTGCCTGAGGTTTGAGAACATAGCAGACGTAGAGGATTATAATGTAAAAGGAGCTCATTCAAATACTGAGGTGCTAAACCATTCAGGGCTTTATAAGTAATAAGCAAAATTTTAAAATCTATACGATGTTTGATAGGGAGCCAGTGCAGTGTTGACAGGACCGGGCTAATATGGTCATACTTCCTGGTTCTAGTAAGAACTCTTGCTGCTGCATTTTGGACTAGCAGTAGCTTGTTTACTAAGCGTGCAGAACAACCACCCAATAAAGCATTACAATAATCTAACCTTGAGGTCATAAATGCATGGATTAACATTTCTGCATTTGACATTGAGAACATAAGCCGTGATTTAGATATATTTTTGAGATGGAAAAATGCAGTTTTACAGATGCTAGAAACATGGCTTTCTAAGGAAAGATTGTGATCAAATAGCACACCTAGTTCCTAACTGATGACGAAGAATTGACAGAGCAACCATCAAGTCTTAGACAGTGTTCTTAGTTATTACAAGCAGAGTTTTTAGGTCCTATAATTAACATCTGTTTTTTCAGAATTTAGCAGTAAGAAATTACTTGTCATCCATTTTTTTTATATTGACTATGCATTCCATTAGTTTTTCAAATTGGTGTGTTTCAGCGTGCCCGGGAAGAAATATAGAGCTGAGAATCATCAGCATAACAGTGAAAGCTAACACCATATTTCCTGATGATATCTCCCAAGGGTAACATATAAAGCTTGACAACATATGTGGATATGTGCATTCTGTCTTAAAGTGGCAGCAACCTATAAATACCTGCTGTTCCATAAGCATCACCTGCTGTCAGAGTGTGTAATTTGCATGTTGTTCACAAAGCTAAAATCAGACCATTCTATTTTTGCTTCAATATTTAATTATACAATCGAATTATAATCGAATTAACATTTATTTAGTATATTGTTTGGATCGTGATTAAAACACAGTGGTTGCCTCTGATTTTAAATGGAAAAAGCACAGCCAAAGCATTAGTTCGTTTATATGAAGCCATTTATTTTATTTGTATTATTTAATTATTTGATTTGGGATTTGTGCAGCATTTCGTTGGAGAAATAATAAAAGGTTACCTTTTCATTTATAATTTGTCTTAAATCTCATTTTCTTAAAAAGAAAAATCGAGAGAAAATTGTATCGTGAAATCAGTATCATGTATCACATCGCATCGTGAGTTGAGTGAATCGTTAAATCCCTATATGCCACTAGTTTTTTCTGTGGAGCCAAAGAAGTATTCTATTATTTAAATAATAACCATATTTTTTTGCTGATCTGCAAAATGACCCGATCTGTTATTCAAAATCTGATATGATAATGCAATATGATCTGAGCCGTGTTTTTTTTAATCTCTTGCACCCCTTCTTTTTTGACTTGTTGTTTTTAATCATGCTGATTTGTCCACAGTAAAGTTCAGCCAAAAAAAGTTCAGTTTTTTTTTCTTTTTTTTCGGGCTACTTAAATTTATTTCGTGCTACCAAAATCTGAAGAATATCTGCCAGCGGATTAGGAATTTGCGAGCCCCATTTAGGATGTTTGCACCACATATTTCAATAAACAATGTGCCTGCATTGTGCAGTGGAGAAAAAGAGAGAGGAGGATGACAACTTAAAACAGCTGGTTTATGAAGATGTACTTTATCACTCAATCATCTAACGGTCTCTTTCACACATTAGACCCATTTCCTTGTCTCCTGCAGTGTGGATATAATCAAAGGTCATGTGCCGTTTACAGGTGTCATCCAGATGTTTTCTTGCGTGTTCTGATGCTCCCTCTGTTAGTACTTAATGCCATTTTTGCCGAAAATTTTCTCATCTCTAGCAAAGAGTCTCATGCTTACACAAGCTTAAAGACCAAATTTTTTTTGTAGGCCTAATGTGTGGCATAAACATGACCAGCGTGACACTGTCATGGCTGGTTTCATCCCAGTCTTTGCAGTCATTTCCCATCTGTACAGACTACAGAGCTTTCTTTGATCGACACATTAACAGATAAATAGTGATAAACAGAATATCCACATTGTTGACTTCCTTTAGAATTATTTGATTCATGAATCTTTTTTTTTGTTTTCAGATGATGACCGCTAAACTGTATACAGTAATTGACCCATCCAATCAGTTTCTTACACAAATGTGCTAAGTTCATAAGTTCTATTTATTTGCAGTTATTTAAGTAGCTGCATAATAAATGTATTTATATAACACATAAGAATGGGGGCAGATACAGTACATGTATATAGTTAATTTAATCAATAATTAATAACTATTATAATTAATAAGTAGAATTAACTAAAATTATGGCATTTATCAATATTTGCTGAAAAAAGCCACCAACGGAACCTAATTAAAATTCCATTTTATTTTTGAATGGATACATGTACATTTTATGCATAAATGTATATATTTGTAACATAATACAAAATGAATACATTTTTGTTTCCATATGATTCAATGAAAATAACCTACAGTCATAATTTTGTAACAGAGTTCGTCATGGTTACTTAGATTCTGTTTATACAAGACGTGTTATTGTTTTTGTCTGTGATTTGAAAAAAAATAACAAACAAAAAAATATTACACATAACCACTGCACAATGCAGGCACATTGTATATTGAAATATGTGGTGCAAACATCCATACACTCATTTATTCACATCCTTCTCTTCACTCTCTAAGTCACCAAACTCATCCTTTCTAATCATCCTACTACTTGTCTGCTTGATCCTATTCCATCTATTCTCCGCCATTTCTCCTACAGTTGTACATGCACTGACTCATTTAGACATGCTCATTTTTTCAGCATCTTTCACCATGAGTGCCATGTTTTAAGACACTGTCAAGTTAAAAATATTGCAACTTTGTAAAAATTAAAGTGTTCTGTTCTGCTCCGTCCAGCTGTAACATAAGAACCCAATCTGTGTGACTGTGAGCTTATTCCATCTGCTCTCCTTAGGTGCGTGATAATGGAATTGTTACATCCAAACTTCTTCCTAACTACAGCAAATCACCAATTTGCACTGACATAAACCAAATTAGGACTGTTTAGTTTGCATAATGATAAATCAGAGTCAAAATTTGTGACATTATCTTACGTAGTAATAAAATCATCCGGCTTTAGCAGAACTGTGGCCTTGAGTTATTTAATTGTTAGAGAACATAGCCACGCATAACATTTTATTACATAAACTTTTTGTTTGGCATGTAATAAATCTCAGAAGTTGCATAGGCATAAGTTTTTTTTTTTTTTTTTTTTTTTTTATGAGCAAGTGAAATGCTTGTGCCTAATGGTGTTTTTAAATGATTAACCTCAGCTCACCGTCAGGCTATTACTAATGTGATTTTTATTTGACTGATATTATATGACCTGTAGAACTACATGCGTCATCTTCTAAAGATCCTCCCTTGTCACATTCAAGTGACCATTGTGTCAACCTTAAGCAGTTGCATTTGTTAGTCAGTTATGGATTGCCTTTTCTGCATTCACAACAAAAACATTTGAAATTCTTTTGTCAATTAATCTTTCAAAGGACTAAGAAGCTAAAGCATGTTTAAAGCTATGTTTACTTAGATGTGGCAATATTCTGACCCCTATAAGAAAACTTAATTGTAGATTTCCCAAAGAGTGCATTTCCCAAAGTACATTTTGGCTCTGTGATGCTGTTAAACACCCTGACACAGTAACTTTGGCTTGACCATTGGCATGAGTTTGTTTAATTCTTAAATGAGAGTCATGACATGAACAATCAATGCAGAAAATGCTGAATTTTTTTTAAACAAACATCCACTGAAACACTCATAGACCTGTTTTGTTGAGTTTGAAGGCCCAGCTCCAGACGAGGGCTGCTCCATGGGTAGGCCAGTGTTGTATTGTTGGCAATGGCTCATTTGAATAGCCCTTTAGTATTTTGTGTGAGCAAGTCAGCGCCATTTGCATTTGTTCCAGTCACAAAGCTTTACAGGTCAATAGAGACCAAGCTAACATGCAGAGGAACCCTCTCTCCTCTTATTCTCCTTTCTCTCCTGTCTCTCAACCTTCTTTTGCCCTTCCTTGGTTGTCATGATAAACTCTGCCTGTCTCCCTGGGAATGTGTTTGTGCATGCATGTGTGTGTGTGTGTGTAGCAACACCTCAGATGTCTGGTGAGTGATTAATTCTAAACTGGGAATAAGATTGAAGAGAGGCCCCTGGTAACCCTCAAGCAAACACCAACAATAATTTGATTATCACACTTGAACATGCTTATTTAGCCTGTGCATGGTCGTGCATGCGTGTGTCTGTAGATCTGCACACTGAGGCAGCAGAACACAGAGCATACCTGATTAAATGGAGCCCATTCAGGACTGTTGTTTGTAAGCAGTTTGAATGACTGCAGTGCTGACACATAGCTTCTTAGATGCACACACACAGGCAGAACCAGAAGCCCTAGGTCTTCATAATTAATCCTAGAGTGAGCTCATGGCCCTATCCTCAAAGCTTTAACTCTGTTCTTTCCATATGTCAATCTCATGCATGCATGTGCACATACAGAGAAGGAAGTATAGACATGACAAAAGTTTCTCACTTGTCACAACCTCCTTGATTTTTTTGAGGGGGAGGGGGCATTTTTAAGAATTACAGTTTTTGTGTACATGCATGTGTTAATTTATAACAAGTACCAGTTTAGTTGCATTCCTTTAGTTTAATTAAAGAAATAGTTTACCTAAAAGTTAAAATTCTGTCATTATTTGTTCAGTGTAATGTCATCTGAGTTTCTTTTTTCTGGGTAATTTAAATAGAGTTATTTACAGCAGAATGGCCAAGCGGCTTTTTCCATAATGTGAAACTAAATTATAACTGCAGCTGTGAGGCAGGTTTTAATACATATTTCAGTGAATAATGACTTTAATTTCCGTCAGTTCCTCTCATAAAGTCATTCCAAGTAGATTTGGTGGTGCATTTTTACTTTTTTAGAGCTGGTCCTGATTTCCCTATTGAATGGATGAGAGAAGCATCAATATTCTTCAAAAGTTCCCTTTTTGTGTTGTACAGTGTACAAAAATTATGACTATGACAGTGATCAAATTATGACATTTATTGGGTGAACTATTTCTTATTTTAATTATATTATTTTATTTCTTAAAGCGTTACTCCACCCCCAACTTTAAAATTTTGACATGAATCACTTACCCCCATGTCATTTCAAACCCGCTTCTTTTGCAACAAACTTTATTTTATTTTTTTTGCACTACAGCATTGGATTAATCAATGGATGCTTTATCATAGTTTATATATGGTAACAAAAGTGGTTAGCATTCAACCCGTTCTTTTTCATCAGTATTATTTGTGATTAGAATGGGAATTCCTATTTTGCTGTGTTATAAGCGTGGCTTTGGGTGCTTCACTGTCGAATTCATGATCTTGTCACGTTTTACAATAATTTTTTTTTTTCCGTACAACTTTCGCTTTTCAAGACTAAATCAAAAGATGGATTCATTGTTATTCTTAATTAAAAAGCACAACAACAATAAAACCATGAGATACAATGACAAAGTAGCTTACAAAACATTTATTAACAAAAACGAATAAGAAGAGGCATGGGAATAGGCTGATTATCTGCATGATCGGTGATTGGCCGTGGCCGATCAGTCTCATGTCTTTCCCATTTTGAGGCAATCCGTCTACTTGCAGCTGTGAGTGCAGCCGCATGCAAACACGCCATTTACGTTGAAGTTTTTTATTGAAGAAGACACTAAGTCTGCTATTTGTGTTCTGCTAACTTTTAAGGCTAACATAAACTGCGGGGGTTTTAAGGCACGCATTTTGCCTATACATATGCTGGCAACATTTATTACCCACTTATTGCATTATAATTATTTGGAAGAGTATTGTACACTTCAGTTTTATTCATTCATTGGATATTTTGACTTTTTTAAGACAAGTAAAAAAGAGAAAAAAATCCATTTATAAAGTTGTTTTGTTTTATAAAGCAACTCCTTTTCAGTTAATAGTTATTTCTAGTCTCAGAGCACTTAGATTTTTTTGAGAGTTATTTAAGTGAGTGAAGATCCTGTAACTTGGGAAATTGTAATGTTTAATAATTTATTTTATTATAAAAATAAAATTTAGCTTTGAAGAAAAGTACATTTTTGTTTGTATATTCTCTAAATTGTAGTTTTTAGAAAGAAAATCGGAATCAGCGAAAATCGGTATCGGCAGATCACACTTATAAAAAAAACTCAGATATCTGAATCGGCCAAGAAAACTGCGGTGCATCTCTATTTATCAGAGACATGGTGGTGCAATTTTTTAAATACTTTTATTTATTGACCTATTTTTAGTCAGAAGCTAACATTTTAATAAAATATCTTTATTTTAGTCTTATATACTTTAGTATATCAATCATGACCATCTGATATGATATGTAAAAAGTGAAAATAAGTTGTTCCCCTGATTGATATTTGATTTGATCTAACTCTTGAAATTATTTAATTTGTTTTGTCTAATATAATCAGTCATAATAATTTATTTATACTAGCCACATAAGAGAATGTCTATTAGCACTGTTAGCTTTACTAACATTTTTACAGTGTTTGTGTTTGCGCTTTTGACAATGTTTTTAGTGTGGCCACAGGAAGGCAGTAGTCAATCTCTGCATCTCTCTTGTGGCCCTTTATTGTCCCTTCTGAGCTGGACAAGTGAATTGCAGCACAAAATGTGGGCTGCTGGATCAGCATGCATGCTACATAAAGACTGCTTTTGTTATAGCCTGCACGTTCATGACCACTGACATCTATAACCCCTCACCCCCAACCACACCAAACTCTACCGGGCTGAGTGGAGAAACCCCCATGGAGGGAATGGATAGTGACTTTCAGCCTTAGAAGCTCACATAAGAAATGTGAGGACAAAATCTTATCTTATTCCATTCCAGATCAAATTGAAGTGAATTTGTCTCATTAAAGATTCATTAAATAAGAATAACACAATTCTTAGCTATAGATCAGATAATGTTCCAGTGCAGCATAACGCACTCTATTCGCCAATTGTGATGTAATTATGATTTGAAAATTCCACACAGCCCTTTAATGCTGTCAGTTGATGACGAGCAGAGCGTGTGGCACTTGAGTGTGCATGTCTGTTGGGCCTCAGTCGACAGAGGCCTTGGAACTAGAGCATTGAAAGCGACGTTGCCTTGCAGCCACCGGGCAGATATTGCACCATGTTCACCTCAGCCTATTAAAGGTTGGGATTCCCTTCGGGAGAACACTCACGCGCAGACAATTAATGGAACAAAAAAAAATAAGAAGAAAAACCATGACAAGATAATACGCTTGCGATAATGAGCCTCCACTGACCTATAATCATCCTTTTAAAATGAATTTTAACCAAGATAACGTCCTTGAACACCAGCAATGACAAGTGCCACATTCCGTGTGGTTCTTCTAAAAATTCGATGTTATTATAGACTTGCGATGATGACCTAGGCAGAGATTGTCATTCCCAGGAGAGAAAGCTGACTTCTAGGCCAACGTTTTATGGTGCTTCAGGAACGATTGAGAAATATAGATGATGCAATACTAAGGGATTTTATGCTGTATTAAATAAAACTAAAAACTGCATAACTAAGATCATCTACAAATGCTAGTCTGGCCCAGATAATGTGTTTATGCTTTTTAAATTTAACAACTTAAAAAATTTACAATTTAACAAGCATAGTGACTAAATTTAGTCTGAAGCTGAGCTAAGTAAAAAAAGGAAATTACTCTACAAAGTTTATTAGTCTTGCTATTATTAAAATCATGCTTCACTTATCTGTAGGGTTGGGTATCGATTGGGTTTTTTATGATACCGGTGCCAAATAAATTATTTTAAAATGGTTATGAACTGATACTTTAAGAAAAAAAAATGAAAAAAAAACATGGATAACTATATATAGCATTCACATGCTCCTTGGATTCACTCATTTCCCCAGCTGTGCTTCCTTTACGCTAACGCTAATAAATGTATTTCACGTTCTGGGTCATTATTTAATACAAAACAATATTTAATACAAAACCACACATCTCTGTCAATCACTCAAATAATTGAATTGACTGAGTGCTGTCTGTCATTGTCTTTAAAGGGTACATAATATACACCGTTTCACCTAATCTCATGTTAATCTTGAGTACCTAATAGAGTAGTACTGCATCCTTCATATATCCAAAAAGTTTTATCATATTTATAAAAGAAAAATACAGCTTTCCGATTCTTTCCGGAAAAAGCCGAGCTACTGGAGGCGTGCAGTGAGCGGAGTTATAATACTGTTGTTTTGTGTTGTTTCCATTAACATATATCCACTTATGTGCTGATTTCCAACAAAATACAGAAATCTGATGCAATTGTACTTACATGAATGGTGACTTTTATCACAGGGATGGCTCCATGTTTTAATAGCAAAAGATGTGCAAATCCAGCATCGACTTGGGCCTTGTTTATAAAACATTCGTCACTCAAATGACCAGAACACACAAACGCACTTGCTACACTCTGCTGCTGCCCTGGAAAAACAAACATGTTCATGTAACGTTGGGTTCTTGGGGAAGCTGAACACGGTAAACTTTCCCTCACATCCAAAAATGCACTTATTTGGAGGCATTCTCGAACAAATCCTATGAATCGCTGCCGACGATTTTGAAGCACGTTGATGTGCACGGTATCGCTCTCCTCTGGCCAACGTGTGCACGGGCGTGCTTCTCTGGAAGAAATGTTCTTATAAGGACTTCCGTTCTCATCTACGTCATTAGATCCACGATCAAAAAAACCCAGCCGAAACTTGTACCAACCCGGGAGTAAAATTTTTGGCACAGAAATTCTCAGTCATTCTTCTAAACTATTTTTTTAAAACTTTGGCCATGTTTAGCATGAGAATCCATCTCTTTAACACTGTGAACAACTCTGAATACACGAAACACCATTGTATCCCCCCTTTAATCAGTTCTGTGAATGACTGTATGCCATATGCACTGTAATATGTTTTATGTTAAAGATAACATTTTCAGATAAAAATAGCAACATGATCGTTTTATAAACTATGCATTCATATGTGTTTATGTATGTATATATGTAGCCCACATTTTAGTTGTAGGAAACAGCTGTGGTGAGATGAGAGGTGAACACAGTGGAAACATTACAGTAGATGGGAAACCAATTGCTCTCTCGTGACCTTTTATAACCTGTATTTATGACAAAGATACAGATATTATAACAATCAAGTGTTCTCTGTTTCTGTTTAAGTCCACTCGCTCTGCTCTGCTGCGGTCTGCGGATGGAAGAGTGTGCTGAAAGACACGGAGGAGGCGAGGTCTGCCACCATTTTCATATGAAATTTAAAGTGTACCGTCTCTGAGGCGATGACCAATTTGTGTACAGTTTATGGAGCTTATCTCTGTAGCCCCGCTAAAAATGTTCTAGCGAAGCACAATGCTTCCTATGTCCATTTTGTAGAACCAGGACAAATATTTCAATCGTTTTGCTCTGTGTTCTGATTCAGTTCTAGTACATACTGGTTACTAGGGTTCGGTACCCAACCCTAATAAATCAGCAGTAAAAAAAACATTTATATATAGAATTTCATCATCCAGAGGGTGTGCTGATATCAGAGTGTCATCCGGCACAACCTTTCCTTCGGTCGTTGGCGGTTGCGGGGTAAGAGGGTTGACTGGGTGTAGAAGGCTCAGCTGGGGCAAATTCTGGAGGTCTTGTCCATTCGGAGGCAAAGTGACGTGGCACATGCAAAAGCAGTCTGTGCTGGCTTTTAAGAGCCAGAACATTTTAAGTGCCAGAACTGTCCCCATTCCCCTCATATACACACACACACACACAGCTCTCCAGCACTAAGGAAAATAAAGAAGGACTGGTGTGTTAAAATGTATTATTAGAAGCAAACCAGAATGGACAGGCTGTTTGGAGTGGAGATGAGAGTTAACATGCATCAGAGGTTATTTAGTGGGGGAGTGAACGGCACTGAATGATGCCTGCACTGTGTGTTGGGGAAATATTTGGATACGGACGTAGCAATTAATTTGAGCATGCAGTTTAAAGATTGAAGGTTTGTTGTGTGTAGCTTCAAACAGCTTTTCCTCTCTTAAAATCTTTGAATGCATCAGAAGTCATTTATAATTTAACACGGTTTAAAACTTATTTATAATCTGTGGGCAGGAGTTCATTTGTGGTTAAATATTTGCTAATCATATGTTAGAATAATGACTTTTTTGGTTTATGCCCTTTCCCTTACAGCTTAAAGTGATATATTTGGTTCGGTGAACTGCCTGCATGTCTTGTCAAAAATACTGCATCTTTTAAATTTTCAATTGTGCTTTTTGACTTGTGTTTTTATTTTGAAATGGTCTGATAGTTTTTGGTAGTTTCAGAGTTAATCAAAGTGCCACCGAATCCTGCTCCTCTCTCCAAACACAAAGTGCTCAGCAGAAAGTTCTGGAGATTGGAGCATGCGGCAGTTAGCGGCCATGCGAGTGAGCTCTTGTGAAGTGGACACGGAGAAAGTCTGTACTGTTTTTTTTTTTGTCCCTTTTTCCCCACATGACTGAATTTTTTAAGGTGAGTTACTTTTAAAGTAGCTTATAAAAGTTTAATTGTATTTCTAGCTGTCAGATACAAATAAATTCATAAGTGAAGTCAAAAAACTAATAAATTCATTTCTTTTTTTAACCGTTAAATTAAGACCTCCATAATCAACTCGTTCCTAATTAATGCTACTGTAGTACTGTTTGACTTTGTTACAGAATAGTACAAAAATAACACATAACAGCACATGAGTGTGATGATCTAAAAAAATATATATATATATATTTCTTAAAAACTTCCAAGCTCAGTAGTTTAATAACTGTATTATGTAAATAGCAAAAATCCCTACAGATGTTATTGCACTGATTTAAAAATAAAGAAAACAAGATGAAAAAATTAAAGTATGTCATTTGACTTTCAGATATGAATTGACAGATTTTGTAATGATGCTTTCATATTCATTACTATTCATTAGAATAAAGTTTATTTTTAATATTGCAAAGCCATTTAATCAAGAAATCAACACCTAATAAAAATGTATATATAAAAATAGCATGTAAGGAAAGTTTAAGAAAAAAAAGTGTTTAAATAAAATTATTGTTGTATTATTCCTGTTTAAACCAGAATTCCACAACCTGATTACACAGTGATTTAAAATTAAAATGTGCTTTGTTGAAATGACTTGTTTTAAGCAAATAAAAGAGAGAAGAGCCATTCAGTCATATATTTTACTGTATTAAAACCATTTTACTTTTAGAGTATCAATTGTTCTAATTCAGAAGTGTGTTAGGAATATTATAATTTTAAAGACTTAGTTCTGCCTTTAAAAAAAATAATAATTTATTAAATGGTGAATCAATATAATTGCTAATAGGATCAAACTTCTGGCTTTGTTGAATCTCCACTGCCGGTAAAAGAAAAAGGAGGACAAATCAAGTTCAGGTGGTTTGTTAAACTTTTTAAATGAGAACATAAATTGTACAATCTTTCTGTTATTCTGTCTGAAGGTGAAAAGTTGAAGAAATGGGTGAAATCTATATTCTCATTCCTTTTTTCTTCCGACAGAAAGTTAAATTACATTGCATCAGACACTTAATGGTCTCAATAGATTTCTGAATTGTCTTTGTATGGAAACAGAAGATGTTTTCTCTTTTTATGTTAATAAAAATAATACATGTAGAATACCACTTATATATTTTTTTAACAAATAAAAAAAAAATAGTGACATTTCCATTTTTCCATCATGAATATTGAAAAGTCATTCAGCCCTTGTCATATTGTGGTCTGTTTGCAACACCTAATGTGCCTTATACTTATTTTATTCATTTGTGTTGTCTTTAAAAAAGAAGTGTTTACACTGCTAAATTACAGTAAATGTTTCTGAGATAAATAACCAAAAATAAATTAAATAAATCCCATAAAGTAAAATGATGGGAAACAACCTTTTTATTTTGTTACTACAAATCAGTTGTTTGCAGAATTCAGTATCATAAAATACATTTCCCATCATAGCACTTCTAAAAATGTATTTCTATAAATGCATAAACCATTTCTCTCTTTAAAGGTTTTTTTTTCCTCTCAAACTTGTCTAAAATTTCTCTCTAAAACATCTAATCGCTCATTCTTTTTAACATCTCTCAAAATAAATGTATAGTTCATAACTTTTTTCCCACAATCTTTTATTGATTAGTGATTTTCATCTTAATAGTGGTTGGTTAGAAGGTCACACCGTGTAGAAAGTAACTTGCATGCAAACACAGATCAGAACAAAGCTTTTTTTCTCTCTTCTGACCTTTTTTCCCAACTTTTTTTTTTTTTAAACTATATATTTATTTATTTGTTTTAAAATGATTCTTCCTTTCTAGTCTTTTGTTAAGCAGTGCTGACCGTCGATGTAGTGGCTTGGCATTCTGAACACACATGTTCAAGGTTATGCCTACGGTTCTGCAGAGCCGTAACTATCACACTGCACAATTTCTTTCGATACAAAATATCAACACTTGTTAGACAAAAATATGTTTGTTTTATTTATCATACAGACATCTGCATGAGTACACGCAGGGAGTGTCATCCTGCCTGCGTGGACATAGGCGCATGCTCTTATCGGAAGTGACCGCCATGTTGTCTAACTGTCCTCCATTTTGTGATTTCAGACCTTTACTGTACTGTAGCACAGCTGCCCCACCCTTGCGAAATTATGCAGTCGTATCCCGATGGATCCGAAACGCAGACGCTAATCCTTACTGATTTCATCTGGAATTATTGAGCTCTTGAACTTTTTTCTCTTATGGACACAAAATCATTTTAACCTTATGTGATATTGTTGCTTCAAATGATGGTACTATTACTGCTCTAGAAAAAGCTGTTTTGAAACATCATTTTCTTTTTTTCTGTAGAATTGCAGATTCTTTAAAATGTTTTAGTTTGCAGTGTTAGGAAAGGGATGAGAAAATCTTAAACAATACCATACCAGGTGCTTGGGCTTATGATTAATAAATGGAAGAGAAAAACAGTTGTCCTCAAATTAACTGACAGGACAAAGACAACAGCAAACATAAATATAGTTCGCATCGCAAATTTTCTCAGAGCAAGAACAAGGTGTGTGTGTGTGTGTGTGTAATTATGGCATATTCCAAGTTTGTGGTAAAATTGAATCACACCCACAGAATCAGTTAAAACATGTTGTAGTAAATTATCAGTTTTTATTTCTTTAATGTAATCCATCATAACTCTCATTTATTTGTATTATTATAGTTTGAAAGACACTTTCATTTCAGACAGTAACAGTGAAGAGTCAAGGTAGTTATCTTTTTATTTATTTATTTCTCATTCATTTTATTTGTGTTAAATAATATTCAAATATGAATTAGTTTAAAATATGATCACTTTTCAGTTGCTGGTTTTAATGCTTTAATTATAAAAAAAACAACTAGTGCAATTCTTTATAGACCAATCTTATACGGAATCTTGTCTTTAAATGAACAAATCTTTTAAATGAAATACATTATTATTATTGTTGTTGTCAGTTGGTGTCAGAGAGCTCCGCTCATGTTTCTGTCAGTGCCGCGGCGAGCCGTAAGGGTCATTAAGCGTCTTCTGACGGCAGGCAGAGGTCAAGGGAGTTAATCGGAGTTGATGGAGGGGCCCTCTGAGTGACAGTCCTAAGGGGCTCACCTCTTAATCTCTGTTTGTCTGTGTTTTAGTACTCTTTACCTACACAAAGCAAACAGCACCCTCCCTCTCAATGGGAACCAGCCTGCTCGCAGTCTAGCACTTCTGACCTGTGGGTCGTGCCCTTTGTTCCTCTCTCTACAGAGGCTGACCTCAGATTTCACCTCTGTAATTGAGGAGTCCTGTAGACACGTGCCCAGGGGGGCCCAGGAGAGACCACCACCGCTGCAAGCTCACTGCTACCTCTGCGTCGGAGGAAAAGGGTGTCTGAAAATGACGTTTCCTATGAGTCCCAAGCAAAAAATACATGTTTGGCCGATCAGATCTTTCAGTGGTTTACTGATAAATTTCCCAGCTGTTTTTTGTCATGTTGTGTTAAATGTGGCTTTATTGGCTTAAACATCTTCTAAACATACACTGGGCCTTAACAAATCCACTTGGTCAGGTTTATGTGGGTTTGTTTTTATTAAACATACATTTTTCTCTAAATATATATGTATACTCTAGATATTTTGCGGTAGATTTAGACACTGATGTACATTTCAGATCTTAAAAATGTTGCTTTTTCTGTGGAACTCCAACTCTCATTTGATGAACTAGGCCACCAACCAGGATTGAAATGCGTCTCACTTCTTTAATCTGTGCCAGGCTTGTCTTGTTGTGTTTTAATTAATTTTTTTGCTTCATGGGAGTGTTATGTTGTCTATATTGAGACGCTGTTGTTTTTGTCTGTTTGTTTTTTTTTTTCTCTTCACTGATGAAAAATTGCAGGTTAATGAAGCTCATGTTATTAGTTTTTACTCATTGCCCAATCCTCAAAAGCATAATTATGGGTGGGAAATTGCAGTTCATTGATGTGAATCTGCAACACATGGCTGCAAATTCCTTAGGATGCGTTTTTAAGTTGTTCTTGTCTGATAGTGTTGGAAACCCTGGTGTTAATTTGGGAGGAAAAGAAAATATACTCTAAAGGTCCTGCAGACAGTTATTAGGAACTGAGATCTCATGAATGGCTTGTTAATCTTCATTTAATTTTTTATTTTAGTTTGTGCTTTTGGCATCCTCTTCAATCGTATGTTTAGATCTGATAGGGTTAAGGTGCATTTTAGTATTTAGTAAGGTATTTTTTGACACATGAAGTAATGTTTGACATAATTTTCTCTTTGCTTCCGTTTAATGTGTGTATATATATATATATATATATATATATATATATATATATATATATATATATATATATGACATATTTTTTGTTATATATCTATGAATCGCATTGGATGGACTTATTAAATGCGGAAAAGTGACCAGCCCGCTGTGCTTTTTAACCTTGTGAAGACTCACTATAGCCGTTATCGCTCTTTGGTAACTCTAACCCCAGAACACATACATGCTTTTAAATCACACGAGAGTCTTTTTAAAATGATCTCAGCGATGGTGCATTAAAGTGCTCTGAGGTTGAGCCCTGAAAAGTACCATAAAGAGTTTGTTTTGATTGGCGTTTGATCATAGTCTCTGAGCCTTGTGAAGGATGGGGCCTTACAGAACAGCTCACTGTTTGGGAGTTGGCAGCCGACCCAAAACCAAAATTGTATCCTCAAATGAACTTTAATGCAATGTACAACACAACACATGCTCCAAGTCCCGACTCCCTGCTCGCAGGTCCTGTAGTAAACAAGCAAGTAAATGAACGCCTGAGAATCAGCATCAGAGAATGAGAAATAAAACAGATAATGTGTTATAAGAAAATGAGAAGCGCGATTTTTCTCGTGTGAGGTGCGCCGCTTTCGTGATTGGCTGACAGACGTGGCGCAATGTGACGTCGGCGCGTAATACCTTGTGCCAGAGCGCGCGACCTGTTGCCATTAGGGAATCGGACTCGATAAAAAGGGGGTGAGAACTTGGAATTTGATTTAGCTGTAACGGTTTTATATGGGTGGGACTCGGCCCAGATTTGGTGTTGAATTGAGGGTGTGGTGTGCGGTATGTAGAAACTAAGTATGAGTGTGTGAGAGTGTGTGTGTGTGTGTGTGTAATGAGAGGTCAGTACCATGAGGGAGCCAGAAAGAGGAGGCCGAGAACAAGGCAAGGAAATCTGGGCGGACCGGGTGCTTTCGGTCCCTCCTCCACGTCAGTGTGTGTGTGTGTGTGGATCTGCGTGTGACAGCCTGATGAGCAGCAGCACCCTCTATGCAGCCATGTTCGCTGGTCGACGAGCATGCTTTTATCAACTCTTTAGTTCGCTAAACGCAGAAAAGGTTCGTGATACACTCCGAGGAACAGAAGCAGGCGCAGGCCCCACACTAGCACTTTTTGGTATGTGTTTTTGTATTCTCTTTGAGCTTGTTCGCTGTAGAGAGATCATCTGTTTGAACTTGTATTTAATTGCCGCATTGATTAACCACAAAAAAAGTTTTGCAATCGACAGTACTGGTATGTTTACAAGAGCGCGCAAACAAAGGACTGTTGGCAAAAGAAAAAAAAACACAGAATAACGAAATCTTGAATCATTTTTATTATTTTTTTGCATCGGACTTCCTCACAAGTTATTGAGTTCTGGTTTAAAAAGGAGGCGTAACCGAGGTGCACCCACAAAAGATCGAAACTTGATTGGTGGAATGCTCCACTAATTATTCCGGCACCAGGCGGATTCTCAGGTAGGCCGTGGCTGCAGAGTGTGTGTGTGTGTGTGTGTGCGGTCACTGCAGATGAAATCTCTCTGCAAATTGCGACAGATGTTTCACCTCCAGACTGTCTCACCCATATGCCTGACGCGTCTCCGGACTGTGGGATGTACAAAGACACCCCAACATTTGCACCCTACACTTTGCATCATGGTATGGTCATCTTTGAACTGCTGACTCTTTTAACGTTTTCTCATTTGTGATTGCTTGTATAGCCATTCAGTGCTTTTGAGCCAAAGAACAGCTTCAAGGATCGAGTTTGGTCTTGGCGGTGGAGCGCCTGCGCGTTTGGTAAATTGTGTTTGAATGGTTCGTAACGGGTGTGAGCGTATGTTTGTGTGCACTCTCCGGGTGAACCGGAGTCTGTGTCACGCTTCCCTCCTCTCTTCAGCTCTCCCTCCCTCTCTCCCTCCCTCCCTACTCGAGCTCTCGCTCACTGGCTGGAGCGGTGATTCAAAAAAAAGAATAATTGCTCACGTACTCCACTGCCTCTTGGTTTCATCATCAACTTTTTTCCTCCACTTCAGTTTTCCCTCTCTCCTCTCCTCTTCTCTAATTCCCTCCCCTTCTCTCTCATTCTCTCTCTCTCTGTGCAGATAGAAACGAAAAAAAAAGCCTCTCCCGCTGTTTCTACAGTTCAGTCTCCTCCCCTTCACCCAGTCTGTGCCAAGAGAAGGAGGGATTTCTGCTACTCACAGGATTTTAACCCTGTAGCGCAACCGATTGGCTCAAGCTGGTTCTCTGCCACTTCAGTTTTTCCAGCATGTCTTTTCCACAACTTCCCTAAACCTCGTTGGCATGTTCTTCTGCATTTTTATAAGCTCGAGACGCTTTCAATCGGAACATTTATGGCAGGTGGAGGTGTGTGGCATTTCTCTTCCTCACCAGGGGTTAACGGATCCTTTCCGTTGCTGAGCTTTGAAAATGGCTGTATTCTCCCTGCTTGTTGCGTGTCTCGGAGAAGGGAGGCGCCTGGAGTTCTATCACTTTAGCACCACCCTTTCTCTCTCTCTCTTTGCCCTCCCTCTCTCTCACACACACACATACAGTTCTTCTTTCTCTCTCTCTCTCTCTCTCTCTTTCCCTCTCTCTGAAAGGGGAGCGGGAGGGCGGTGCGGTGTCGGAGCTTTTTCTGGGACAGGTGCCAATTCCAAACAAAAGACATAAAAAGGCAATGAGTGAAGGATGCCTCGATCGTAAGAAAGAAATATGTTACACGATGAAACGCAAGAAGTTTGTGCCGACCGTGTGCGCGTGTGGTTGTGTGCATTCGACTAAATACAAATGTTTGAAGCTAAGATTTGAAATAGTTTTCTTCTCTATCTCTCTCACAACACTCTCTCGCTTCTCTGCCGCTCTTCAGCCACTGAAGGCATTTCAGTCATGGGGGGTGGGGTGGAAAGGGGAGGGGGCTCGGTTTTCAAGCTCCTGAATTATTCATACGCCTGGGCCAATGCTGCGATCGGACTGGCTGGGACATTAACATGCAGCGGACATTCTATTTGTCTGTTTGCTAACATTCCTCATTCAAAGACTTGTTAACTGCAAGACGGGCCGACACACGCGTCTCTCGGGTTGCTATAGTGGCCAGGGCCCGGTCGTCCCAGACCAGGGGACAGCAGGCTGACTCGTAGCCCGGTGCTGGGGACACGCAGCTGGGGTGGGGGGATTGTCTTGGCCCCCCGGCCTACCTCCTTCAGTCCTTGTGCCTGCTGTGGAAAGCTCACTGCCTCCTCTTCTCCTTCTCTCTCTCTCTCTCTCTCTCTCTCTCTCTCTCTCTCACTCTCCTTCAACACAGGGCTGGTGAAGTGAGCAGAAGAGGCCTTCAGCACTTGTCCAGGAATGTTTCTATCTACAGGCACACGTCAGTGTTATCGGGTAAGTTGCGAATATTTGAGATTAATGTGATATTTAGTTTGTTTCTTGTTACTCTGATGTATTTCTTGATTTTTTTTTGTGTGTCTTTAGAATGTGTGTGAAATATTCCTGTTATGGTTTTATGGTTTAGACGAAAAAAAGCGTTTTATAAACGGTACGATTCCTGAAGAAAATGGCGTTGGGTCTATGTAAAAGCAGTTCATATCAGCGCCCAACAAATATGATGTGCTTCTGTAGTGAGGAAGTCGACCTTTTTGTGAGTGAGAAGAGGTATTCTTTTTGGGAGTGAGAGTTTTAAATCGTGTTGTCGGAAAAAAGGTTTTTACGAATGAATCTTTATTTTTCTGATGCTTTCGGTGTGTGTTTACTGGAACACTTCAACGTAGTGAATGGACATCAGCTATTTGGGCCTTGTGTTTGATTATCATGTTGTATTGTCGTTTATCTTTGCAACTGTTCATTGTGATTAATATTTGTTATCGTTTTCATAAAATTATTGAATTGTAAAATGGACACTTATGGATGGAAGCGCAATATGTGCCACGTCAGAGGTTAGTTTGCACAGTTATGCCTTTTATTTTTTTTCGTAGATTTTTTTGGGTTGCTTAATTTCAATAGTTTCGATGTAAATGTAAAATTCAACTCAAATTCATGTAATTTTGACTAAAATATATTAGCGTTTAAATGTACACATATTTAAATATATCAAATATGTCCATATTTCATTTGAAAGCAATTTATACAAATTTTAACCTATGAATATACATTAGTTGTATTTAAAAAGAAGGCATTTGCTCAATCAGAACGATTTATGTATTGTTTTAAGGCTTTTATTTTATGAATACATAGAACGTAAAGTTGTCTTTTGAAATTTTCATTTTAGAAAATAAATTACCACACCAGTGCTCTTTTTTTTAATCTCTTTCACACACAGACACGCACACACACACACACACGTAAAAAAAAACTCTTATTGCCCTCTTAAAAGTAAATCATTTATAGGTAAAATCGTATTTACCGAAACAGAATTTACCACCTGAACATTTTATGATATTTAAGAATCATTTGCATAAAAGAGCATTGTGTTTGATCAGTTCATATCATGTAGAATTTACAGGTGTAAAAGCTAACAGTTGTGTTTCTTCGTTCAAACAAATGAATTTGGCTCATAGCAGGCTGTTTAGTAGTACGAGTGAGAACACCAGGGGCAGTGCTGATGAAGTGTGTTGGCACACAAAATACACGTTGGTTGGCAGTGCCCTCCCCCACCCCTTTTTTGGTTGTGAATGGAGTGTTCCAGAGATGATGTATAGTGTAATGAACAGAGCAGGTGGCATCATCTAAAAAACGAAGAGGGGATTTGATAAAAGAACGGAGATTTTCAGGATAAACGTATCCCTTTTTATGAAAATATTCATGGTTTTGACAAATACTGACTAGTTTACCTTTTATAAATTAAGATGCAATATATAATGAACTTAGGAACTTTAAAATGACCTGAAAATAACAGTTTTAAGGACTAGGATTTTCTGGGATCTTTTTTCAAAAATGTTGTCATGAAAATAGAATTGAATGTGTGTCCAACTGTGCCGAGGCATTCCCAGACATGCCGAAAAGCAGCAAGCATGTGTGCACTAACTGAGACACCCACCCTCGCTGTCACGTACAGACGTACACACACTCTCTTACACACACCCCGACACACTTGCAGCCATGTGCTCCATAAAAGACCTCTGATTCAGCCCTGAATAGAGTTCCCACGCCTCAGTGTGTGTGTCTGTAATAGTTAAGGGTGTAGACCCCCCCCCCACCCTTTTCAAAAGATACTTGTGTACTCTCACACACACAGTCTAGACTAAAGATATCTCCTTCATTCTGTTTCGAGGTGTATTTTAACCGCTACACACTCTGAATTGTTAATTCGTTAATTTCGGATGAAATTCCAAGGGTGGAATTTAACGAAGGACGTGACAAAGCGATCAAAACAATGAAATATATATTTGTTTTAAATATATATTTCAAGTCATTTTAATTTTCAGTGTAATGTATAACTTGAAATTTTTTTTTCAACATTATTTGCACTACAAAAGCAATACTTATGAAACTAATTCATGAATTACATATATGTTATTGTGTGATGTCTCAAGCAGGTAATGCTAATTGTTGAATATTAGTTTGTGTAATTTTTTATATTTCTAACTGTGTAAAGATCCAAATGCAGTGCGAATGTTTATTATTAAATCGCACATCTCTTCTTTTCTTTTTTTTGGTAAAAGTAAATATAATATGGGTAGACAAAATATAGATGTTTGTGTACTCTTTTGGACATTTTCTGTTTTTATTAAGCAGATAAAAATTTGTATTCTCAGGAACTAATGTTTTATGTTATTTTCAGTATCCTGAGGATATACTTTTATAATTATAATTATTTAAAGAGTTCTTATCATGTTTAAGAGATTTAGATTAGCGTTTGAAGGAGTTATTATTGATTACAAAAAGTGTGTGAAGGAGTGATTATTGATTTGGATGAGGTACTTCTATTTTAACACATTTTCATGCACACCAAACGTCTTCTAAATATTAGAAATATTGTTTGCAGTATTGCTCATATTTTTGTGTAACTGTTCGATCAATTTAATTTTAAAACAAAAATAGATGAAAGATAAATTGATCCTTTTTAGGTGTTTTTCTTATTTTAGATTTATTAGCAAAAAGTTGAGAATTTACACATTACATAGTAAAAAAAAAAAGAAAAAGGCACATTGCGAAAATGTTTTTAAATGAATCTGTATACATAACTCTAAATAAACTGTAATGTATTTTTTTAACCACTTTTTTTTAGTAATTGGTTATGATGACAGTAGTAGACAGGCATGTTTTTTACAATTCTTTGTAATAAAGATCCTAAGCCAGTACACTCCTATAGACTCTATAGTCAAGTGAAGAGGGAAAGGAGTGGAGGACTGTGAGGTCATTTAGGGATAGAAGTTCTCAACTAACTTGCTTCCCATGGACACAATAGAAGCCAGACATGATTGGCAGGTGACAAAAGGTGGGGTGGAGCTGAGTAATTGTTCAACCCTAAAATGATGTCATGGGCAAGTCTTGAGACCAAGGGCTGCTTGCAGTTTTAGCGAAGGCTTGCGTGATTGTGTTGGTGTGTGCTTTTGTCTCACAAAAATGTATATTCACTGCATTAAGGATTTTCTATCAGAACGAAACATTTACCTCATTTCTTCATAAACGCAGCAAAATAAATACAAGGAGCCATGGCCTGTCCAGACAAAGCAGAATAATATTATGATACCGATCACTCGTGTAATCTGTGGTTTAAAGTTCAAGCTCAAAGTCCATTACAGACATTGCATTCACGCTCTGTGGTAATCAGTCTGGGATATCTCTCCCCCTCCGGCAAGTCACATGAGGACTTATTTTTTATTTCTTTCACTGATTTTGACATTGACAGACATATAGTACAAACACAGAAGATGGCTTTGCTCGGGGAGCGCCAGAGGTTTATTTAAACAGCCAGGGCTTTATTCTGTCAATCAACAGTTCTTAAATCATGTAACACTAAATGTTGCTTCAAAGACCGTGCATCAGGTTTCTTTGTCGTATAACTTGTTTGTACCTGCACTATCGACACTGCACAAATAGGGATATAAACAAAGTGTAAATGAGCTGTACACCTAAAAGGCAAACAATGATTAAAGGAAATAAGAATCGCTATGTTTAGCAGCCTTTCTGTATAATGGGCCTATTGTCACTGAATTGTGAAATACTGAGGGAATATGGCATCAGCGCCACCTTATGGCTGTTGGCTACTCCACAAGATCTTAAAAGTTCCAATTCAAGATCGTAGCGACCTAGGGTTTGTTTCACCACTAATGTAAACTACAACCTGACTACAGTACTACAGTGACTACAATAAGAGTACTTATCAGTACTCTGGTGATGTTCTTAAGACGTTCTTAATCAAATGTGCAAATTGCGTGGGTGGTTTAGAGAAGAAATGTATTTGAAGTCACTCAATAAATCATTGCTTTTAGGAAACACAGTTTTGGAAAATTTAATTTCAGAATAACAACAATTTTAATGGATTGTTTCTGAGTGAAATGCTCATCTGATCTCACATCATTTCTTTGCATCTCTGTCTCTTTTGGAGTAAAGTTAAATGAACCAGCTTTAGATGAAGTACAGCAGGCTGTTTTCCAAATGGACCATGACATGTTTAGACATACTTTAGTCACCACTGACAGAAGAAGAATGTCAGTTGATGTAACTCTGTGATGTGTTAGAAATGATTGAGGTAATAAAAGGACACTAGTAAAAATTCTTTTGTTATATTTTATTTCATAGGAAATTTCACATAACAAAATATATTGTGACGTTAACGCAATATGTTATCATACTTTGGGTAAAAAATGTGATATGAATTTTTGTTTATATTCATGTGTTTTATTATTTGGTTAATTAGTATTTGGTTTGTCCACCTTTTGCTTTAATGACAGCAACACTTGAGCTGTATGAAATGCATATGTTTGTATAAAAATGATGATCATGTTTATACAGCAAGTTTTGAGATAATCTAAAGTGCATGTTGTTTTAATTGAAGGAAATCTGATTGTCTATACAAAGAATCATGCAATTAGTTTATTAACATCTTCATTTTATGTTTTATTTTTACTTTGTGTGGAATTTAATTTAATAATTCAAAAACTTTATTTCCAGATAATAATTATTTTTAAAAAAACATCAAACAATGCAAAAAAAAAAACATTCTAATATTTTTTTGGTATTGTCTATCTATAAAAACGTTTAAACATCATTAAAATAATATTATTTTTTTTATTTTTTTTGTAAAATTGCACAAAATATTGGGAGTTCTTAAAAAATTATATATATATATATATATATATATATATATATATATATATATATATATATATATATATATATATATATATATATATATATATATATATAATTTTTTATTATATATATATATATTACCATTTATTATTTTTCTTATTGACAAATTTCTTGTTTCAAATATTTTTTTTATGTTAAATATAGTTTATGCTTATCACAAGAAAAATAATGCCGAAGGGTAACAAATATCTTAATATCTTTTATCTGAATATCTTCTTAACCTGAAAACGTGTGTAATCACTCGCCCCTGTGAGGTTGGTGGCCTGTGTGAGTCAGTAGTGTGTGTGCAACTCCTCCGTGTCTGAGGTAAACCACACTGCTGCCCACAGCCTTACTCACTCACTGCACCCTCCCGCTCTGACCACACACTCCCTCATCCTAATCTGCTCATGCACCCCCATACTGTCAGGGTCAACAGTAGACAGACATACGGCACAACAGAGCTGATGTACTGACTTGAGTGAGTTTCGTGCCTCAGTAATCCTCTCTCTCTCATTCTTTCACAGATGGCAAACCCAGAAGCTGACTGTCTACCTTTCTCCTGTTGGTGAGCTTGGTGATTTTGAAGGATCTCTGACTGAAGCTTTGGAGATAGAAGTGATAAAGAGACCACAAATATACACATTTTAGGTATCTGCGATGCCTAATGCTGTCGGTTACTGTCATGTGATTTGCTAGATACTGTGCAGTCATTAGGCATTTTGTTAGAGAAGGTAAAACAGGAAATGGAAGCTGCTGTAGCAGGAAGAGAAGAGAGAGACTGTCATTTGGGGTGAGGTAGTAGGTTGTATAGTTTGAGGGTTTAACCCTTGCTGTCAGATAACTATACAACTTACTGTCTTTCCCGAAGTGACCGTAGTGCCATCGCTTCGGAACATGTCACATGGAGGACGTCAACAAGAAAGAAGAAATGACATATTTCCAGGTTCCAGCATTAATGTGTTTATCTAAGATATGTTTGATGAAGACTTGAATGTTTATCAGATGTTTTCAATAAAAGAATTTCAAAACAAGGTTTATGCCATACTGTCAGCGTTACCAAAAAAACGCTTCTGAAATTTGTGTTAGAAATGCCTTAATGCATCTTTGATTTTACTTTATCACATGTTGGTCAAGCATTCACGTGAATCCATAAAGAGGACAGTATACGCAGAGAGTGACGATACATCACATTCATGACTGATTTTGATTGGATAAAATTCAGTGTGGTGAAACTTGTCGATCTTTGTGGAAGAAACAAAAGACTAAACTAAGGAATACAGAAGCATCTATGGGTTGGGTTCAAAGCTAACAAGAACTGTGAAACTTTGAAACAATTTCTAGATAAATATATATATATATATATATATATATATATATATATATATATATATATATATATATATATAAAGGTATACATAGTATACTGCATTATTGATTAGAATTCAAAAGGTAAAAATGTGTCGTTCTGTTGTTGTGGAATATTCAGCAATGATGTTCGTACAGGGTGAGGTAGTAGGTTGTGTGGTTTCAGGGTTGTGTTTTTGCCCCATCAGGAGATAACTATACAACCTACTGCCTTCCCTGAAGGGCAGCAATACATCACCAGACACAGTTCATCCACTCTTTGAAGAGTGATTTCCTTTCGTTTTTCTTAAATGTTTCATTTCCCAAAGTTCTAATTATGATGATCTTGCCCTTTATAGCTGCATGAGGATTACATACAGCACAGGTTTGTCATATTTTAAATGGGAATAAAACAGTTTGATATTTTAAAGATTGCCTGTTTTTTTATTCTTTGCCTCAAGCACGTTATTGACGTTCATAATGGATAAAGGCAAAATAATCTCGTTATAAACGAGGAAGGAATAGTTCACTCAAAAATGAAATTTCTGATAGAATGGCCAGAATATTCTTCAAAATTTCTCATTTGTGTAACCAAATTATATTTTTGGGTAATATTTCCCTTTAAGATTACAATTTCCATCATTCAGTGACAGATCTGCATTAAATGAAGAGTATTTTCTTCATAAGGTTCTGAGGAAACTATACTGCCTTGTGTTATTCCGTTTGTTTGTTATTAAAGATGCAGTGCAGAGACAGACCGAGTGCTTCTGCCAGGGTAGCTTGTATTGTAAATAAAACATGGCCATGGCTCCAGACGGCCATTAGCCGATGTTAACAACTACAGGGCTGTAGGCAGGATGACCTTTCACTGCTGCACAATTTATGGGCACTGGCTGGCAGATCTCCACAGGAGCACCTCTAGACTGGCACTCACAGGAGAGGAATAGCAGCAAGGGCGGGCAGAATGTGACGGCCATGTCACCTTCAAAAAGTTTAGTTTCTTTGGAAACAGGACTTATGCATTCTTATTGTATCAGCATTACCTTGGGGAGTACAGCACCGTTAGTCTTACTAAACTACTTTGTTATGCACATTACAGTAATCCACAGAGGATAAGCGTTTAATATTATTCCCTCGAGAGACCACATCAGTTTTTCAACTTTGGAGTCCTCCAAGCATTTTTTTTATTTTTATGTTTTTTACTCAACGACGCTATTAAAACTAACAAGCCACTATGCAATAAAAAATAATATCAGTGCTAATGGGTTTTTAATTAATTATAACATACAAAATGACCTAAATATGTTAATGAATGAATAAATACAATAGACAGTGTTTTTTTTTTATTTGACAACAGACAACAGTGTAGTTACAAATGTAACAACGGAAGAGAACAAAATTTACACACAATAACGTTGAGTCATTTCAGAATATCCCCAGTAGGTGGCAGCAAATGTGCGTTATTGTCACATTGAATTAATTATTAAAACTACTAAAAGTGAACAGGTAACTAAACACACTTAAGACAACATAGGCCTACGTTATATTAATTATATTAAGCAATATGGCGAGATATTTATCAGGCGTACAAAATATCATCACCTAAATGAGAACTGTTGCTCAGTTGCAGTTACTCGGTGGGCGTGGCTTTCCGTCTAAAAGCCTGCGCCGATTGGCCGAATCTAAAGGTGTGTCAGGAGGTGTGCGCTGTCGCGTCCGGAAAGAGAGAACTCGACTTCTGTCAGAGCGGTTTGACAGCAGTGGTTGCGGTGAATTTTAAATAGGACGTTTGAGGAGTACTACAGCCTCTCTCGCACCACCGAGCTGAGTGTTGGCAGTGTCACAGAGCCCGTGTGTTTTATTCCTGCCAGCATGGCGGCCTGGGATTGGGAGGTAGACGCGCAGCTCTTGTAAACAAAGCGCTTGTGTAACATTATGACCGTGTTTTATCCGGCTTTATGGCCGCAATTACTGTAATCTTAGGCTTTTAACTGGAGCAAAGTAAACATTCACATAAGAACACATGTCTGTGCCATTTTCACAGCGAGAGGCTTATCACATACTCTGTAAAGAATAATACATGCGTGTGCTATAGTTTATCAAGATTTAAACGTTTGCTGCAACCCAAGCGAAACTTTATAGCGTCTGTGGAACACTTACGAACTCGATCGATCTTTAATGCTTGTCGATTCAGTCATTGGCTTGGTTTAGTTTGTTATTAGATTGTTATATCGTGAGATGATAATAACTTTATCAGTTTATGTAAAGGCCTGTTTATATATTTATTCCACAGTGTCAACTAACGTTGCATACTAACTTTAATGTCATGTTAACTAGCATAATCATGCACACTCGTGTAACAATTGTAATTTCTCTAAATATATATATATATATATATATTCTGGTAATAGTTAAACTCAGTTCAAATTTGAATGATTTAGTTTAGAATTCCATTTAGAACCGAACAGAAAAATCTCACACTTAGCCATCGAAAATATTCACTAGTAGTTTTCAAGTTCCCTTGGTTAACCTTTATGAGCATTTCAAGATCACAACATACAAGTACTTTAGATTTAACATTTAATCTAATATTCACAAGTCAAATTTAATGCTTGTTTTTCCATTACAAATGTAAAATATTTTATCATGAATATATCTGTTCCGTGGTAAACTTGACCAGAAAATGTGAGTTTTGGTGATAAGTCGTCTGACCTGTGCAGCTGTGTTATTTTAGTATCATTGGAATACTGTTATAGTTTGTAGTCATTATATGAATATATACAGTGAAGAACATTATGTAGGGCAAGCCTGATGGAGCCTTTAGAATAGTTATTTATGTTATGTATGATTTTTTGTCTCATATTTGTATTTTATGATGTAGTTAAGCAATATTACACAAGTGCTGTTTTATCCAGATACCAGAATGGCAAATGTGATATTGATTTTATACAACATTTAAATAAAAAATAACTTAATACTGTTCTGTATTTTAGACACACTATTGTATGTTTTTGCTAACACAAATATTACCTATTTTAAAGCAATGGCACAACAGTTGTGCTTCTGCAAGCAATACACAATTTCAATAGTTGGACTTCTCAGATAAACCAATGATTTAATGACCGTTTAATTAAGAGAGCTTTTGCTTAATTCCTGAATAAATCAGCTGACTGAACAAATCGAATAAATGACTCAATGACTTATTCATTTAGACATTTACTGCCACCTACTGGCAGTTTAAATTTCTTACTTAGATTATCATTTCAATAAAAAATAACATTTAAAAAACCTGTAAAAAATAAAAAATAAAATCCACATTAATAATAAAAAATAATAAAGTGATAGCTCACCCCAAAATGCAAATAAAATGAAAAAGGAAAAATAGAAAAAAGCTTTCTAAAGCTACTTTTTAAAAATATGTATTCATGCTTTTCTTAAATTATCTAAATAATTTATCTATACATTTATTTAAATTATCTTTTGTGGGTAATGTCTCAGCTAAATTTGATGTACGATTAATTAATAACAATATTGTTTAATTAACTAGATACAATTTTAGTTTAATTTTAGTTCATATTTATTAAAAAGTTGTTGTGTTTGTCATTTTAATTAGTTTTTTTTTTAAATGTCTGTATACTATTCAAGTAGTTTTTAAGTAAGAAGTTGTTTATATATCTTGTTTTATTTCAGTTACTGTTTATTTCTGGAAACGAATATGCAGTGGCTCCCTTTTAAAATCTTTTACTCAAGTTAGGCCTTCTTGCTCACTGTTGAAGAATTCATGAATTAATAATAACGTGCTTAATCTAATATATTCATTTCCTGGACATTGACATTCTCTGCAACGAATCAAGAAACTGGTGGCGTTTAGCACAGCTTTTGTATCCCACATCAGTGACTACAGGGCCACATGGGCTTGTCCATTAGCTCCTGTTACGTAACATGCTAAAAGGGTCACACATATCTTAACGCCCCCTGTCATCTTCCCTGTCCCTGACGTCACTGTGTGGGCTCTGAGAATCTAATTCGAGATGTCAGTTTATAAACAGTTAAATTATATTTATATAATGATGTTCACATTTTACCTTATTCATTTGATGCATCTTAGAAATCTGATTTATAATATAGTGTGTGTATACACTTTTAGACAACTTTGAAAGTAGCTCCGTTAAAATTAAGTAATTTTATTGCCTGGTTCATAATCTTATCTCTGTGGCAAAGTTTTTTACACCCTACTGGCTATGTGAAACACTTTTGATTATCATATATCATCTGTAAGATTAGATTAACGCAGATTTATGGAATGATTGTCATCTTTAATTTGTCATAACACAGACTTTTGGCCATGACTGTATCGGCAGGTTAAATGATGGAGAAACATCTGGCCTTACATGGATGCACCTGCTTCAATTGCCGCCCGCATGTTTGCATTTCATAGTCTGTATGAAGCTGTCTGCCTTGACTTAATGCTGAGCTGTCTCTCTGTAGGCTGAATGTATTAAACAGACAGGATGTTTCCTGGGCATGTGGATCGAAGACATTCCTGACCTATTGTTGAAATCCTAGTGGTTTTGATTAGAAATGCATCCAACCAGACATTAAGGTTCTCTTATCTGATGCGTGTAGCTCACTGCGGCGTCCGTTTGTTAGTGTTACGCAAGCCAAACTCTTGAACGGAGAGAAGCAGGCATGCAGGGGGTGTGTGTGTGTGTGTGTGTGTGTGTGTGTGTGTGTGTTCGGACTTTGGCCCTGGAAGGGGTGCGTGTATTTATTGGCAGCTGGCAGAGCAGAACCATGAATCGTGATCTGGTAAGCACTGATTTCATTCTGCTTTGCTCTGCGCTTAGGTGATGATTTGAAACCGGTTTGTAATTGTTCTGTCTGCTTTAGGCAAAGGCCTCACAGCCATTGTGAAAAGTGAAGTAGTTCTCTTTTGTGCAAGGATATGTTTTAACACAAAGTGTTTTCTTGCTGCTTTGTTGTACACATCTTTATAATCAGTGGCAAATAAGAGTGATTTTAAACTTTCAGTTTTAAAGACGTTTTTATTATTTACATTTTGAAAAACTTTTTAGCATTTTAAGAAAAGTAAATCCCTTACACTTTTTATGCATGCAGGTGTTTAAATTTTGATCATTATTTTCAAAATGGCTTTTAAATCTACTTTTCAAGGTAAAGTTGTTATTATTCATTCATGAACATAATTCTGTTTTTGGAGAGTCGTACCATGTTATATTTTATAACCTTAATAGCCTTGGTTAGATTGTCATTTTAAGCGACTTGTTGACCTCGACACTCAATCATGAGGGTCTTCAGGGGTCCTTTCTGAATTATCAGTTATTGTCTGCGTTTTTGTACGTTGCATCATTAGACTTTAATTTAGAGACAAAATTATAATTACAAAACAGAAATTCTAAGCAATAATACTTTAATAATAATACCCACAACAATAATTATTGTTGTTCGTAATTAATTAATTAATTAATTAATTAGTAATAAATAATGGCAAATAATTATTTTAAGAAATAAAGGATTTACCTTAATATATAATTTTTTCTTTGTGATATCAGGACAAGTTGTAATTATACCTTTTACCCACCAAAAATATTAAAATGAATTTTAATTCAAAAATTAAAAGCATGCTTAATACAGAAAAGGTGTATTTAAGATGTATTTTGCATTTTTGCAATTTTGCATTTTGTAATATGCATTTTGAGTAATCAGTAGATCCAAAAAAAAAAAAAAAAGTCATGTCATAGACCTTTCACCAACAGTGAGCAAATAGACTTGTCTTTATTTTTGCCAAGTAGTCTTGACCCTCATCCAAACTGGAGAGATTTATCCGTCGCACATGCTGCTTGGAAGACGTGCTTTTTATCATGCACTGAATCAATATGTCTTTCAAAAACAAACTCGCACGTGGTCTGTGGTCACAGATTAATCTTTATACTTCAGTTCTGTTGTTTCTATCCGGTGGGTAGAGGTTCTGCTTGGTCATTAGTAGTTGGCTGATGCAGTGGAAATTTCTACACAGATGTGTTTGCTTTACATCTGTTGTCTGATGCAGTGAGTCCAAGGCTGGTTCTGAAGTAATGATGGGGAACACGTGATCAGTATGGCCTGTCTGTAAAACACTACTAAGTTTTTGGGATAGGATGAAGTGTGTTGACATTTATTGTCTTGTTGTGGGTCTAGACTACCCCCTGGGACTGCTGGATTGTTACTGCCCGGTCAAACCGGACAGTCAGGAAATATTAAACAGAAAGGAGGGGGTAAATCAGCCCGTATTAGTTTCCCAGTCCTGTCAGCTGTGACCCTCCACAACAGGCCTCCTCCTCTTCAGCACGTAGGCTATGAGCGTGTGTGTCCTTCTCTTGCCAGAATGAGAAACGCGCAAACCTCGCAAACCTTTGTTATTTTTAGAGCATATGCAGATTTATATTGTTTTAAGAATATTTTGATCTTTTTTCTTTACAGCTAAATTTTTGTACAGCTGTCTCATGACTCAGTCTTTTTCTGTTTATTTAATATTTCATTGAGGATTCCTCTTGTGCATTTGTTTTTGGGTTATTGTTCGGCTCTTGTTTTGTAATCTGCGCTCATCAGCGTGTATTACATCTGTTATGAACAAGGATGTGTTGAATCCTATGCGTCCGTCGAGATTTTATGGGTAGAACTGATTGTAGTTTGGAAGCGTCTGTGTGGTTAATGGCTCAGCCGGTCTCCATGGGGCACATTTCCATTTCAGCAGAAACTGGCATTTCTCCTACACTTCGCTTGGCTCTCGCTCACTGTCATGAGGCTCAAGTCATGCGTTTGTGTGCCCATGTGAGTGTCTGGGTTTACACTCAATAAATATAGTACTGTAGCTTCAGCTTATCGCTCTCCGTCTAGCTCCCTGATACACAGTTACTGTAGCCACACAAATGAAGTCCTACTTAAACGCATGGTACATGCGTAATCTCGTTTACTGTCAATGGCTGGCGTCTTACACTGCAAAAAGAAATAAATCAAGCAGTCAATAGCCTTGATTCTACTAAAAATAAGATAAAAATACATGAAAATTAAAAAAAATTAAATTTAAATATTTTAATAATTATGTATATATATTTAAAAAAGAATACAAATATCTTAAATGAAATTAAAAGTACTTTTAAGTAAATAAATTTACTTGAGACAGCTGCATATAAGATATGAAGATGTATCAGATCAGATTACGATGATTCTTTTGCTGTGTAGTAACTAATATGCAGTCATTATGGCAGTCTGTATGTTTCTCCAATAGGAACGTTTGTTGCTTCACTTGTCTGTGCACGCTGTGTCACAAGCCGAATCAAGCGTGAGTCAGAAATGATTGTCGTACAGTTCTGAGAGAGCGGACGGCTGTGTACATACACCAAAGGATCAAGCTCAGCTCAGGTTTCAGCTGCAACAGCTGGAGACAAACAGATGTGAACAGCCGGGTAAGTTTTTGCTGTTCTGCTTTGGCCAAATCAACAGAACAGAGAGATCAGGTATAACTTTAGAAAGCTGGACGGCTTCCCCTCGCAGACAGAGCTGGAAACTGAGATTCTCTGCCAGGAGCTGATTTATGACAGGATTCGGCAGAAACATCTTGTCTACCGTCAGTAGTCAATGTTAGTGTAGATTTTTCTCTGCCTTTTAGCACGGGCGATACTGCAACCGAGGGAAAGTGTTGTCTTTTCTTCTTTTAGATTGGCAGTATGTGTCCTTTTTGAAGGGAAAGTGTATTGTTGTTTCCTCCTAAAAACATTGATCTGTTGCAGAAGGGTCTGAATGCAGTCTGGCATTGGTTAGCCTTCTCCATGTGACTGCTGTAAGAAATTAAAGGGTTGAGTAGAATGGCATTTGAACCATTGTCCGCAAGACCCCTTGAGCTGCCATAAAAATTCCCTCAAGAGCGTCTGAATCCATTTGAGTGCTTAATTCTTTTGTAGAGGATTTTTATCTCCGGCTCGCACTCGGAGCGTCCGGCTGTAGTGTGTGAATGTGGATGTTACTGTGATATCAAGCAAATGAAGCACATCAAAATAACCCCCCTGCAACCCCTTGGAACTACGTAGCAGCCGCATAACAACACCACTCATGCTTTCTTTGAAACATGTATAAATAGAAACCAGTTTGATTTTACACTGACATATCTTTTACACCTTATCTTTATATCACCATAGAGCACTTGGGCTTTGGTCGGTCTCTGTAAGTTCACATGGCAGGACGAATGAGATCACATTCCTGTGATGAATCAGACCAAAGCCTTTGAAACGTTCACTTCATGTCTAAATAGAATGCTGCCATATCTGTGCCTAGGGTTTCCTTGGCAACCCCCCCCCCCCGGACATGTTACTTATGCCACTTGTTTAGCGTTGCTCTGAAGGGAACTTCATCTAGTCACTGTTTCACAGAGCACAGGCTGCAGTTTGCATACCAAGTAGATATTGAGTCTCCTTTTTTATCCTCACAATCAAACAGTGCTGTTTAAAAATGATACAATTAATAATAAAATAAAAGCTTTTATTTCTTTGTTTATGCATTGAATTTAGAGCATTAGTCTGAAATAAGAATTCTAAAGCTTTACTTATGCAAAAGGGTTTTGATGCCAATGGTATGTTTTGTGTTATTGTAGTAACTTCATTTTAGTGTGCAGTACATAAAAAGTCAATGCAAAACTATGAAAAATTATGAAATAATAATAATAATGTGAATAATGTTTTTTTTTCATGTTCACCTTTAAACCCAGTGTAATCTGTGTATTGTGTCTTGCAGCCTTTTAAAAGATAGGAAAAATTTCCTTCACTCGGTTTTCACTTTTCTTGCAATTGTTTGTCTTTGCAGACTGATGATTGATTCAAAGCTTGCCGTGGTCCAGCGCCATGGTAGACATGCCAAGCCTGTACAGTCCCTTGTCCCCGCTGGGGGATCCAATTCTGGACAGCCCTCTGTGTGGAGAGCTCATTGGTGACATGGAGGTGCTGGAGGACATATCACAGTCCCTCAGTGACGAAACCTTCAACTCCCTTCATGTGCTGGACTACCAGAGCAACAATACAGCAGCAGACAGCTCAACTGGCTTAGGTAGAGCATACAGACACACACACACACACACACACACAAACCATCCTAACCAATCAAAAAAAAAAAAAAAAGTCAATTTAAAGAATTAAACCTTTGCATTCATCTTATGGTTTAGTATATAAACAAGTTTGTACACACTTGTCAGCTTTAGCTTTAAATTAGTTCTTCAAATGATGTGTATTATTATATATTAAACAATTTGTAAAAAAAAAATTCGATTTTTTTACAAATATTTTTTTTTCATTTGTTAAAAATAAAAATTATGGTCACGCTTTATTTTAAGGTCCTATTCTCACCATTACAAACCATTAACTATGACTTTTGCCTCAATAAACTCCTAATTGGCTGCTTATTAATAGTTAGTAAGATAGCTGTTAAGTTTAGGTATTGGGTAGGATTAGGAATGTAGAGTATGTAGAATATGCTCATACAGAATATGTGCTTTATAATACTAATAAACAGCTAATATGTTAATAACAGGCATGCTAATAAACAACTAGTTTATAGCGAGAATTGGTCTCTATATTAAAGTGTTACCAAAATAATCATTAAAAAAATATGTTGGGTCAGTGTAAATGTATACATAGGCCCATGGGTGGGTTTGTCTTGCAGATGTCTTAACACCAGCATCTAGTCCATCCTCAGAAGTGTTTGCGTCCAGCACGGTTCAGGACGGGAACTCTTCTGGTTCTCTGGCCCTCGAGTGCCGCATCTGCACCGACCGGGCCTCTGGTTTCCACTATGGAGTGCACGCCTGCGAAGGGTGCAAGGTAAGCACACACGCAATGCACACAGCACAGTGGAAAATTCTCACACGAGTACCAAGAGTCCGTACCAGAACGCCCTCAACTTTTTCCTGCTTGGCATTAGTGCAGACGCTGTGTTATACTTTCGTAACCACAAACCTATCCGGGACTGAAAACACTTGAGCGCACACACCAGGGTCAACAGAAATCACATGAGTTTCTGCAGTATTTTCATAGCTGCTTTTGCAAAAACACTGAGAGTTCCCCCAAGGCTTGTTCTCTCTTCGTACATGTGAGGTGAAGCGTGTAGAAGAGCTGTTGCTGCATGCGGTGCATGTCAAATTCATCAGTAGGACTGCACACAACACACCCCAGCTGACATGAGCCCGGGTCACGACCGAAGTTAACTACTGCCAGCCCAGTTATTGGAATGTGACATGTGTTTTTCTCCGGCAAGAGCAGACTTTGACCGTTGGCACCCCTTAGGGTGCAATTAAGCCACAACAATTACAACGACGTTTATTGCTGATGCGGTTTACCACTCTTTCATGTTGTACTTTGGTGAGACCAATTAAAATATGCTTTATACATAATTTGTTTTAGTTAATGGTTATAGTTAAGCTTGTTTCAAAATTAAAGGCTAATTAAAAACGATTTATTTAATTATTTAGAATTTAAAGGAACACTGTCAGAATCGGTGTGGACTGACTTATTTCCTTATTCAGTTCAGGTCACTGGTTTTGAGCTTCATGCGCCTTAGTTAATTATATAGTATGACATTTACACAGTGTCCTGACTAGAAATTGTCACAAAGCAACAGGCACTAAAAGCCATACTTCCATGTAAATGTGGAATATGTGGTCAAACTGCGCATCCCCTCTGCTCAACACAGTATATGAAAGTGCTCAACCTGTTCGGCAGGTCCAACCATGTCAAGGATTATAGGGGGGTCAGTGAACAGCCCCTCCCCAAATGGCTTAACCTGTCGGCCTTTGATGTAAAAAGCCGCCAAACACCTCTTTTTTCCTAGCCACCTTTTGGAAGTCTAACGTCCGTGTGAGTGAGTTAAATGATGGAAAGAACGTGACCAGTAGCGGTGGCTTTCTTAATATATCTAAAATATCTATATGATGTTAGTAGTAGTATCTATTTTTTATTTATTTTTTAACACTGAGGGGCGGTGGTCTACGAAATTTTCTGGTAGATTTTTTGGTCCCACTCCGCCTCTGTCATAATTAATATAATTAATATTCGTAATAATAGTATTAATGCACTTAATTTCTTGTTTTAATAAAATAATACATTAATTAAATATAGTTAGTGTTAATACTATATTTTAATAAAAATATAGTAAATAAAAATTATTTTATAGTACACCTAAAAAAATACAAAGTGATATTTTCTTTTTATTTGTCTTTTAATTTTTTATATTAATTTTCATCATTTCAAACCTAAAATCAGAAAGGTTTTATTTTGGGGGGTTTCTGGCAAGTCAGTATGCGTGCTGCCACAGTTATAGTGCTGCCGAGTGAACCAAGTCAGTAAATGAAATGGCTCAGTTTAGCATTTTTTTCTGAAACCAGCAGTACATAGCTTAAGTTTTATGCTTTCAGCTCAACTGGAATTTTTTTTAAGTAATCAGTAATCCAAAGGTCTGTCATGGACACTAGATGGCACAGATGGTCTCAACTCAGTCTGACATAATGACATCATAATTCACATATTGCAGCTGATTGGTTTCTTTTCACATTAGCAGCCAATGAGCTCGCTGCTCAGCATTAAACTTCTGGACTAGTGCTTGCTGTAGTAGTTGCAGCACACTTAAAAATTCTCCACGTTCCCCAGCTCCACTTCAGCAGCATTTCTTACATGCTCACAGCAGCGTGTCTGTAGATGTACTGGCAGTAGCAAGTCTCCGTACTTACTATTTTGCCAAACACATAAACATTGCCATGTATATTACCATTCTAAACTCAAGTTGTCATGACAGAATTTCAGTTGATTATGAAGCTTTCAACCATTTAGGAACACAAATTAATGGTCAAAACTTATTAACCCAGCACATTTTGGTCACGTATGCACACCACTTATTAGCCTAACTTTAACTTGTTTCTTTTGGCAATTGTTTTTAAGTGTCAGATTTCATACAAGTAGTTTTTTTTTTTAAAAGATCTTTAAGAATCATAAACTTTTGTAAGTCACAGAGCCTTTTTTCTGCAATAATTCAAAAGCCAAGCTAACCAGAACAACCCTCTACATTGGGAGTAAATCACATGCATATGCGACTAAATCTTACCCTCTTGGTGAATGATGCCAAATATTAGCCAATGGCTAATAAATTCTCAGATTTAACTCACCAGTGCGTGAATTGGAGGCTAAGTACAAGTTTAGCACATATATATATTTTCACTCGCCGAACACTGACTGAGTTCTTAAGTGTTTCACACTCCATCAAACGATCTGTGCTGTTTTTCAGTTCATCTGAATCAATGTGCAGTGCGCCTGTATTTGACGTACCGTAAACTCTAGTGTAAAGGAGCATGACTCTCCTTCACCTTTTTCTCACACACACACACTGAGAGAGAGAATTCACACGCTACATGTAAACGATATTATTTTTCTTTTGGAATTCTTAAGCTTTTAAGAACTGCGGGGTTTTCCTGTAGTGGGCGGAGCTAACGCCCAAACTGCAATGTCATTGGCTGGCGCACACCTGTTAATGTCTCTGTTTTGATTTCAGCAAAGCAGTTTGAGCAAACTCACACAACCTGATTAATATTCAAGAATCCAGTAGCTCATTTAATCCTAAGTAGTCCTTAGTGACTTCATATAGTTCTTATTAGTAGAATTCGCATCATTATTGTTATTGTTTTTTTTTCCCCCTATTTTTTATTTTATTTTTTTACAGAAACTGAATAACCAAAAAAGCACCGCCACCAGTCCTGTTAGAATTTTCAATTAAAATTACTAATATGCATCCAAACATGGTTATCAAGTTTATTTCTAATTACTAAAGTTCTATTATTAAATAATACTTCATTATTATAATGCTTGACTGACTGATGTTAAGAGTGTACTTTCAGATATAAAAAAAAAAAACTGCCATTTTACATACGTTTATTATATATCTGTCTGGCGAGTAAAATAACTATTTTACTAGCCAACGCCAATTTAATTGCCAAGGTGTCTGTAGAGGGTTGTAGAATGATAGTAACTTATGGGTTGGGGAAGAATAAATGAGGCATTTTTAGCATGTAACAATTGTCATGGGGTGAAGAATCACTCGACAAGAGGTGCGTGAATTAAATGCCCCGGAGGGTGGGTTTATTGATAAGTGAAGGGTGCCTGGTGAAGTGTCCTGATCCGCTTTCTACTGGTTGGTGCTTCCCGTGTGCTCTCCGTGCTCTTCGGTGCCAAATCAAGGTGAAAGTGGGTGTCCTGATGTCCTCCAAAGTGTGTGGGCTGTCGGTCACTCGCTGCTTTCTGTGAAGACCAGCGTTGCATTCGGATCGAGACCGTCTTCTGAGTGCAGTGTGTGCTCCTTTTGAGTGTGCTGGCTGATGGGGAGCAGCTGTGACCGATCAGCCGGTGACGAGGACGTGCAGGTGTTCTGCTTTGGTTTCCAGGGCGACACTGATTCCTCTGGGAGTGCTCGTCACACAATGTAAAGTAACCTTCGTAGTTACGGGAAGAAGGCGGCGGGAATCAGTGAACATTTAAATAAAACTTTAATGATAAAAGAAACAAAAGACAGCGCAACAGCCCCTCACAGATGACTGCCGCGCACAAACAAAAGCAAAACACAAAATAAAATCCAGACCTGGTCCTCTCTCGTCCTTCACTGTCGTAACTCCTCTTTTGTGTCCTTCCGGAGACCGGTGAGTGGCGCAGGTGTCGCTCATTTCCACCAGCCTCCAATCATTCCCACGGCTCTTGGCCCCGCCCCACTCGTCACACAGCATACAAATATATTTTAAACTTCTTTCTAAAGCTTTTGAGAGCAGTAGGAAATAATGCATGGGCAGCATGGACGGTGTTTCTGTCCTTTTTGTTTTATCTCATGGTATGTTCGGAGCGTAGAGATGCGTCATTGCTTCTGTTTTTAGTGCTGGGAGCAATCCAAGACAGTCTGTCAAGAGACCAAGATTTTGTCTTATACCTGTTTTCATTGTCAGACACGTGTTCCGCTTTTCCCAGTTAAATAATTTGCCTGGAGGGACACTGAATGTCTGTGCTGTAACCGTGACCCTTACTACACATACCAGGACCCGTCCACAGTGTCTATTCTGATGGAGATGTGTGGGAAGACTCTTCAAAACTCTGAAAGCCCTTTATTCACTGCATCAACATTATTATTTTTGCATTTTTATTTGATTTTATCTCAATGGTAAACCGCAATAATCCCAGTACAATTTCCCCAAGCATCCCATGCAAGACCTCAGTAACTGATTTTTGACAAAGCATTTAGCATCAGGTTATGCATGATTCTCTTTTGCTTTGAAGACTGTAAGGACATTTCTCTGAAGAACATTTCTCAAAATGCATAATGTCTCTATTATTTATTGAAGCAAAGATAAGTTGTAACACATTTGTGCAAGCTACATTGAGTTTAGCTGTACATCTGTGTTTGTTCAAAGATATGCTGTGTTCTTGAAAAAATAAATGTTGTTATCTTGTGAATCAGCCTTCTTATCAAATGTGCAATAGCATTTGGTTTATCAAGGTCATTTTATTACGGTCTTGTGAGGTTCTGCGCTGTGTTGCAAAGTATGGGCTAAAGTTCTTATACAACCAATTCAGAATGTAAACATAAATATATTACAAAAATAGTGCAAGAACAAGTTGTCGTTCAATTTGGTATCATAAAATTCTGACCAAACAGTTTTAATTCACCCTTCCACAAATTAAAGTCTAAAAAGGTTTTAAAGTCTTAAATATAAAGTTATGGCATTAAATGTTGCATGCACTGCGAATAAAGAAATTAAACTAAATTAAGTTAGTTTTTACTTGAACAAATATTAGTCAGTGAGGTATGAAAACTAGTTTCCCCAGTGAATTAAGATATTTAATATTTGTTTTAATTATAAACTAACCTTCCTAAACTTTCGATTTCTCATAAAACTAGACTTCTAACTTTGAGTGGTTTTACTTCTTAAGAAAAAATTGATCTTGATTTAAGAATCTTTGGACAGTTGCACTGGAAAGCAAGAGTTATGTCCAAATGCCTGTGGGAGCAGAGCTATTCAAGTCTTAAGTTCTTATTTCAATTATTTATTTTTATTGGTATGTTTGGAAAATGAATTAAAAAGTAATAGAGATCTATTGGAAGATTTATTTTCAAACTACAGGGCATTGACATATTGCATTTCATTAAAAAAATGTCATTTATTTAGTCATGACAACTTGCATTACATGTGTTTTTTTTCATGAATTTTCCACAGGGGTTCTTCAGGAGAACCATTCGACTAAAACTGGAGTACGACAAGTGCGAACGCAACTGCAAAATCCAGAAAAAGAACCGCAACAAATGTCAATACTGCCGTTTCCGCAAGTGCCTTGCAGTGGGCATGTCCCACAATGGTAAAAGCTTCAGAAAGAACATATCTCTATGACTTAGATTATACAGAATCAGTTTATGGCTTGGTGATTTAAGATCTTTAATTGCTTTATCTGAAATCAAGATGGTGTTGCATTTTATGACAATAATAATTTGTAATACTTAGTTATTTAGTTCTCAAATTAAAGGTCAGGACAATTAGAGTAGAAACAAAACAGAGTACAACAACAACCTTTACAAACTCTTAGCTTCGACATTATGACTAAGCACAAATCCACACCTTCCAAGTCCTATAAGAAGCAGCATGACCGGAGATGAACCAGGCGACATGGAAGATACACCGTCCCGTTTTCTCACGAGACTTTGACCCAAACCGAGGATAGCTTCTTCTGTTAATGGGCTAATGTCATGAGCCGCTGTTAGCACAATCCCTTCAGAGGCAGATCTGTATCATATCACGCCACACACACACACACACACACACACACACACACACACACACATACACCCACCCCCAACCCTAATCGTCTGCCCTTTGTCCCGGTACTGATGAAGTGGCAAAAGTGTGTTGACCTAAAGTTCTACTACTGTTTGTGTCTAAACTGGGGCTGACGATTCAATACGTTAATGTACCATGATTAATTATTAAAAAAATTAACGCAACCAAATAAACGCAATCAGTGCCACCTGACCCAAATGTGAGTTTTGGGGATTTTCCTATAATCCAAGCAATTCGAGTGTCGGTCTGCACACAGGCCAGTAGTTAAAAAGTGTTTGTTTTTCACATTATTGTATTTTATCTGCAATATTCAGTTTTTCTCAGACAGATTGACGAATGCAATTGCAACACAGCAGACTGTAGACTTGTAAGTCAGTGATGTGGAAATAAAACAAAAATTGTATTAATTCAATTAAGTAACAAATCATTATTTATTTAATGTAACATTTCACATAACATTAATTAGATGCTTTTATCTAAAGCAACACAAAAAACAAACAAAAGCACTTTTTTTTTAAAAAGCCAACGATAATTATAATATACAATGTCAGCTTTATTAGAAAACTAGATTAGGAAAAAAACAGGAGAGGACAATGCAGAAAAAAAATGTTTGTTTATTTTTGATTCCTTTTTTTCTTTAATAAGCCCTATCATGAACAATTTAAGCATGTATGTGTACACTATGTGTTTTTGTTTTTATAAAATACTTTATCTGTGGCAGCATGCATGAACATGCATTTGGTTTCATTGGTGCTGTGTGTGTGTGTGTGTGTGCGTGCATGTCTTATAGCTATCCGTTTTGGGCGGATACCTCAATCTGAAAAGCAGAGGCTGAAAGCAGAGAAGGACGTCAGCGACAAAGAGCAGCACAAGTCCCAGCAGCTGGACACAAAGAGTTTGGCCAGACAGATGCATGAAGCCTACCTCAAACACTTCCACATGAACAAAGCCAAAGCACGCGTGTTTCTCACAGGCAAGACCAGCACTCCGGTGAGTAGTGCCTGTTTTAATTTTAGTTTTAGTCTAGTCTTTGTGTGAAACTGTCATTTTAGTTTTTATTAGTTTTAGTCATGTTCATACTCTTTTTAGTCTTGTTTCGTTTTAGTCGACGAAAACTGATAACATTTTGTCTAGTTTTATTCAATGAAAATTGTATTTTAGTTTTTTTTTAGTAATGCTATTCTATTTAACCCAGTAGTACAAGTACCTAGTAGTATAGACAAAACCAAAATTTTCTTTTAGCCAAACCCATTTCGAACAATGCTATTTTATTATATTATTGTTACCCTTTAGACTCAAGAATACATCCATTCCAGACACAGAGGACTCTCTGATTTTAATTTACTAAATTTATTTTTACCAACCAAACATGTTAGAAATACACATACATACATTTAAATAAAATAAATAAAAACTATAAATAAAATATAATAAATGTAAAAAAAAAAAAAATCTGCTAATTTTTCTCCCAAAGACAAACCCTGGCTGGCTAGCCGTCGGTCACTTTCTCTGTGTCAAGGCTGATATATACTCGACGTGTCGGCAAGTTCGGTGAGCGCGGAAAAAACATCATCGCGGTGTTGCCGGAAGTTCGCATTGAGTGCACAAATGAAATAGAATTAGAATTCATTTACATATTAATTATACACAATTTGCTTAAAAATGTCTTGTTTGATGTGAAATACAGCCAATAGTTTAAGATTGTTTTAAGTTTGTACATAAAGAAATTATTAATTCATCAACTCATTCATTACAAGACTTGTACTTGCCATACTGGCAAATGACTTCTCACAGGTGATTCCCTACGGTTTTAGAGGACAGTTACTCCTCGTCACTCCTCTGTCATTTAAAAAAATAGTGCAACGGCGAACTCGAAAAGTATAAAAGCCTCGTCCATTTGAGAAGGTGCGCTCGTGGATGCCAACCACCATTAAACATCAACGAAGAAGAAGGTGCGCTCACAGTCAGCAGAGGCTCGCAAAGCGGAGCCAGGTGAAAGTATAAATCCTGCTTCACTTTGTTTGTTGTCATCTTCTAAATAATGCTGCGAGTGGGACTTGAGGAAGTGATGTCGGTTCTGTCTTCACCTGATGCAGCCACTGAAGTGAGACACAGGAAACAGAAATACTGCAAAAAAAAAAAATAACACGACTAAATGAGACAAAATAATGTTATAACATTTTGTTTCGTCTCGGTCAATGAAAATTAGTAGTTTTTATTTTGTAAACCACATTTAGTCTTGTTTTTATTCATCAACAATATTGCATTATAAATTTAACTATAGTCATCGTCACATGACCAGCATTTACGTAAGGGCTGTGTATTGACAATAATCTAGCGATACGATACATATCAAGGTACCGGGTTACGATACGATATGTTGAGATACATTGTGATACTGTAAGCATTTCTTATTTTAGGAATAGTATACTATATATTGTAAGGAAAGCTGTCATTAAAGGGTCAGTTCATCGAAAAATCTAAATTATGTCATTAATAACTTACCCTCATGTTGTTCCAAACCCGTGAGATATCCGTTCATCTTTGGAACACAGTTTAAGATATTTTAGATTTAGTCCGAGAGCTCTCAGTCCCTCTACTGAAGCTGTGTGTACGGTATACGGTCCATGTCCAGATAGGTAAGAAAAACATCATCAAAGTAGTCCATGTGACATCAGAGGGTCCGTTAGAATTTAAACTGTGTTCCGAAGATAAACGGAGGTCTCACGGGTTTGGAACGACATGAGAGTGAGTTATTAATTACATAATTAAGATTTTTCGATGAACTAACCCTTTAAGAACACACCACCATATGCAAACCTTAGCAATTAATAAAAAATTTAACCAGAACACAGTGGGATTTGCATTTGCAGTAATCAGTCCCTGTAACATGCAACTTTATTGAACCACTTTTTGTGTAGTATGAGTAAAGGGGGGGAAATTTAAGTGCTTGCAGGATCCTTTAGTGAAATGTATAATAAATAAAGATTTTATATGCACCACGAACACCGGACCAACTGCACAAAACTTCCTCAAAATGAGAGAAAGCTGCAGCCGCTTTACATTTTTTAGAATATTTAGATTGTGGAAATTAAGTATACAAATATTACATACCTTAAAATCTTAATGAATTTCTTTTTTTTTTTTTTTTTTACAAAAAGTGCAAAGTAACATGCACAACAAACTTTTATGTAGATTTTTCCCGGACCTTCTTTTCTCTGTAAATTAAGGGTGCACACTAATGTTGAAAAACACTATCACTACTTAGCAATCAGATGTCTGTATGCACAAAGGCACAGATCCCTAGACAAGACCAAATCTGCAGATGAAACTTTTTTTTGTAGAAGCATGTTTTAAATTTGAACAAGCTCCTCACAACTACACCATGTTATGTACGAGAAGCTGCAAAAGATACAGGAACAAGTGTAATGTACAAAACATGGTGACTAAAATTCTTAAAATATATTTATATATTTAATATATTGTGTCACCAAAAATTATTGAGGTCATGTACATATATTGTGTGATAAGTCAGTATATTGATTATTACGACAGGCCTAAATGAAAGTATGTTTTGTTATTAGTTTAAGTATTTGCGGGTCGTGTGTGTGTGTGTGTGTGTGCACTTATGAATAATGAGCTTTAAAAATAATGATCACAAAATAATGATCATTAAAAAAGCATCATATGACCCCTTTAAAATATATTCATATAGAAATCAGTTCTAAAACATTAAAAATCTTAAAGTTCAGAATTTACTGGTTGTATACTAGTGTCAAAAATAATTAATTAATGACTGTATTTTAATGACTCAAAATGAAGTAACTTGGCAAGCTATGGTTTCAAAGTAGCTTCCCCAACACTGAGTTCCCCAACACTGTCAACTGCTAATTAAGAAAACATTGAGCACTAATTGCACAAACTATTCAGCACACTTTAAGTTGCACGGTCTGCACGCACACTTGTTCTCAGACTGTGCTCTCTCCATCCTTCATTGAAAGCCCTTCGTCATCCACGACATGGACACGCTCCATCACGCAGAGCGGAAACTACTCACCCAGCTGCTGGGCAACGTGGCATCCGGAGACTTCTGCACTCTGCGGGAGAGAGAAGTGGAGGCCCGGATCTTCCTGTTCTGCCAGTACGCCTCAGTGGCGACAGTCACGGAGCTGACGGAGTTCGCCAAGGCTGTGCCCGGCTTCGCCACCTTGGACCTCAACGACCAGGTGACTCTGCTGAAGTACGGCGTGTACGAGGCGCTCTTCGCCCTGCTGGCCTCCTGCATGAACAAAGATGGGCTGTTGGTGGCTCGCGGTGGGGGCTTCATCACCCGAGAATTTCTGAAGAGCCTGCGAAAGCCCTTCAGCGACATGATGGAGCCAAAATTTCAGTTTGCCACCAGGTTCAACGCCCTAGAGCTTGACGACAGCGACCTGGCACTGTTCGTGGCCGCCATCATCTGCTGCGGAGGTGAGATGCAGAGAAGTGAAATGTGGCTGTCTTGAAAACATTTGGAAAGCATTATCTAAATGAAACGCTACATTGACAGTGACTAGCAGCTTTTGAAAATTGGCTTTACTCAGGAATGAAATACTACACATGAAATTGATACAGTGGGGAAAATATTTATTTGGTCCCCTGCTAATTTGAAAGTTTATCCAATTACAAAGGAATGTAATTTTTATGGTAGGTACCATCCAAAAAATCCAGAAAAAGACACATTATTTAAGGTTAGAAATTGATTCACATTTCAGTGAGTGAAATAAGTATCTGATCGCAAAACAAAACATGAATTAGTGCTTGGTGCAGAAACCCTTGTTGGCAATTACAGAGGTCAGAAATTTTTTTTTGTAGTTGGTGACCAGGTTTGCACACATCTCAGGAGGGATTTTGATCCACTCCTCTTTACAGATCCTCTCTCCTTAAGGTTTCTTGGCTGTCCATTGACAACTCTGAAGTTTCAGCTCCCTCAACAGATTTTCTATAGGATTGAGGTCTGGAGAATGGCTAGGGCCCTCCATGACCTTAATGTGCTTCTTCTTGAGCCACTCTTTTGTTACCTTGGTGGTATGTTTTGGGTCATTGTCATGCTGAAAGTCTCATCCATGACCCATCTTCAGTGTTCTGGCTGAGTGAAGGAGGTTGCTATCCAAGATTTTACAGTACGTGGCCCTGTCCATTTCCTCCTCAAGTCGTCCTGTAACCTTAGCAGAAAAAAAGTCTCAAAGCATAATGTTTCCACCTCTGGCCTTGACTGTTGGGATGGTGCTCTTGGGATCACAGTCAGCATTTATCTCCCTCCAAACACGGCGAGTCGAGTTAATGCCAGAGAGCTTAATTTTGGTCTCATGTGACCACAGAACTTTCTTCCAAGCCTTCTCTGAATCATTCAGAAATTCTTTGGCAAACTTTAAACAGACCTGTCCATGTGACTTCTTGAGCAGGGGGACCATTGCGGTGTAGTGTGTTACCAATGTTTTGCTTGGTGACTGTGGTCCCAACTGCCTTAAGATCATTAACAAGCTCCTCCCGTGTAGTTCTGGGCTGATCCTTCACCTTTCTCATGATCATCCTTACCCCATGAGGCAAGATCTTGCACAGAGCTCAGTCGTGGTTTTGCTGTCCCAAGACTCAAACCCCCTAACCCTAAGGTTGTGGGTTCAAGTCTCGGGCCGACAATACCATGACTTAGGTGCCCTTAAGGCACCGAACCCCCAACTGCTCTCCGGGCGCCTCAACATAAAGAGCTGCCCACTGTGTTCACGTTATGTGTGTGCAATTTGAATGGATTTAAATGCAGAGCACGAATTCTGAGTATGGGTCACCATACTTGGCTGTATGTCACGTCAGTTTGACCTTTTTTTACTTTCATCAAGGCCAATTGATGGTTATTTTGTATTTCTTCCATTTCCGAATAATCGCACCAACAGTTGTCTCCTTCTCACCAGGCTTCTTGCTGATAGTCTTGTAGCCATTCAAGCCTCGTGCAGATCTACATTCTTGTCTCTGATATCCTTTGACAGCTCTTTGGTCTTGTCCATGGTGGTGTGAGAGGTTGGTACAGAAAATAAAGATTGTGTGGACAATTACCTTATAAGCCCAACCGTGCTGACATTAGAAGTAACTTCTTAAAGTGGAAGGACTAATCTGTATTCCACATGGGCACAAAACCAATACGTGGGAGTCAGAATTCCTGCTGGTTGGTTGGGGATCAAATACTTATTTCACTCACTAAAATGCTAATCAAAGTCTTAAAAAGTACAGTGAAAAAAATCTAATTCTATTTTTTGCAATTACTATTATTCTGACACAATATAAATGGGTATTTATACATGATAACTTATATATTTTTATTAGGGGTGTAACGGTTCACAAAATTCATGGTTCGGTTCGATACGATTCACTGGTGTCACGGTTCGGTACATTTTAGATACAGCAAAAAGAAAAAATTGGCAGATAAATTTCCTTGATTTTTTTAAAAATGTTTTATTTATTAAAACTAACAATGTATGTTGTTTTTTTTTACATTGAACAATGGAGCTATTCTTTACCCATCTTCTATGGTGTTTTCTTAGCAGCATACTGTATAAAACAAAAACAGCTCCTTATAAAAAAAAAAATGAAAATGTTATATTGTTGTAGTAGTTATGAACAAATACAAAGATGTAACTTTTTATATGGAACTCTGTAACTCTTTATATTGAGTGTGTTTTTACTCAATTGGTTCTCTACAGGGCTTATGTTTTTTGGAACAAAGCAGGAATTACGGTCTGGCTGAAATGGGCTCGTGAAGGAATATCGTAACGGGGCTCAATTATATTAAGCATGTTCTTAAAACCTGCGTTTTCCACTACAGAGTAATGCGCTCGCTCACTCAGTACGCGCTGAAGGCTCGTTGCAAAATGGCTAAAGGGTCTTTCACACAGGACGCGGTATGCCAGACCTGTTGGTTATTGGAGGATCTTCTATTTCTGGTCTGTTAAATGCATTGGCCATTTTGCAACGAGCCTTCAGCGCGTACTGAGTGAGCGAGCGCCTGACTGAGTAGCCTAACATAAACATATAAGTTGGTGTTTTTTTTTCTTCTTCGGGGGTGTCAGGGGCGTTGCCTGTTACGTCGTTTGGGTTATTGGGCTACCTTGTTGAATGCAAATCATTATATTCCACAATTTTTTATTTATTTTCCAAATATAATTAATTAGTCCAACGAACCGTTCGGTACATAATGCGTACCGCGTACCGAACCGAAAGCCTCGTACCGAACGGTTCAATACGAATACGCGTATCATTACACCCCTAATTTTTATATATATATTATTTATATTAAATGTATTTAGGGTTTCAAAAGTTTGGAGACCCCCTATTTTTTAATGCAAATGGACCATTAGACTACTACAGTAAATACATGCATACAAACATAAATATTTTATTTAACCTTAAATACTGTTGTGCTTTATGAACATCTTACTCAATACTGAAGGAATAGTTCACCCTAAAAATGTAAATTCTTTCTTAAATTACTCACCCACATGTCGTTGCAAACCTGCAAGAACGTTCATCTTCGGAACCCAAATTAAGATAATTTTGATGAAATTTGAAAGCTTTCTTGACCCTTCATAGACAGCAATGGAGTTAAATGTATTAAGAACATTGTTAAATGGGTGGTTGATTGTGATTTAAATTTTTTAACGTTAGTTAGTGTGTAATGTTGCTGTTTGCGCATAATATCTGCAAAGTTGCAGCACTGAAAGTTCAATGCAAACGGAGATATCGTCTTTTAAAAATCTGGCAGTTTAATGCCTACAAAAACAGCTGGTAAGAGACTACAACAATCTTCTTCCCGGGTCCGTTGCATCACAAACCCAGATAAACCCCACCCCCGGGAACAGGCAACAAAGAGGGCGAGGCCATGTTGTGCTGCTTGCTTTAGAGAAGAGGAAGAGAGAACTAGCGGTGCATGTAAAAATCTGTGCATATATGAATCATGATTCACAAGTTTCAAAACCAATGTTCTAAAGCAACGGTTCTCAATCCAGTTCCTCTCGTCGCCCTGCTCTGCATCTCTCCCTCTCATTCTCTCTCTCTCTCATTCAGATCATCAGATCAGCTCCAACAAACTCTTCCATTCATACACTTATTTTCACAAAGCAATGAGAAGCATTATACATGGACGTTATACACCCCTTTAAAATAGTCCATGTGATATCCATGTGACAACAAAGAAAGAAGAGAAATTGCTGAATAGTCATTATTCAATAGTCATTAAGTCGCACAAAAATTATTCACTTAGCTTCATAACATTAGGTTTAACCACCGATGTCACATGGACTATTTTAATGATGCCTTACTATCTTTTTGGGCCTTGAACGTCTCAGTTGTGTTGCTGTCTATGGAGAGTCAGAAAGCTCTCGGATTTCATCAAAAATATCTTAATTTGTGATCTGAAGGTGAACAAAGGTCTTACGGGTTTGGGACGACATGAGGGTGAGTAATTAATGACAGAATCTTCATTTTTGTGTGAACTATTACTTAAATATCATCTCCTTTGCTGAACTTTTAGTTGGTTAGTTGTGGTTCAGGCTGTTTTTATGTCACCTCTGGAGTCCCACAGCCAGTAACTTTTGAAAGGCATGACATAATAATGGTCAGAGTGAGATGGGGATTTTGTTCTCTTTGAGGGCTAGCGAAAATAACCACAGTTTCCTCTCCCGTCGGTTTCAGCAGCAGCCGAGGAACTGCTGTCGTGCAGCAGGGACACGAAAGCAGACGCTTCTGCAGGCCTCAGCTTCCTGGAGGCTGCTCTGTTTTCTTATAACCTATATACACTAAAGAGACACAGCGTTAGCAGAAACAAAAAATATGTAATTCATGGACACACTGTACAGTGACATCATGATGTTTAATACAAATTTTGACACCATAGCAATTGAACAGGAAAGGTTTTTATCTGAAAATCTGGTATTAATATCACAATGTGACCCTGGAACACAAAACCAGTCATAAATAACCAACAATACATCATATGGGTCAAAATTATTAATGTTTCTTTTATGCCAAAAATCATAAAGATCATGTTCCATGAAAATTTTTTGTAAATGTCCTACAGTAAATATATAAAAACTTTGCACTGTGCATCACTAAGGTCTTCATTTGGACAACTGTAATGGCGATTTTCTCTCTATTTCTTTTTTTTTTTTTTGCACCCTCAGATTCCAGTTTTTAAAATAGTTGTATCTCAGCCAAATATTTTTCTATCCTAACAAGATACATTTCCATACGTCAATGGAATGCTTATTTATTCAGCTTTCAGATGATGTATAAATCTCAATTTCCAAAAATCTACCCTTATGACTGGTTTTGTGGTCCAGGGTCACAAATGAATAATTGAAGTAAAAATAATGGCATAAATCAGTTGAGTAACTTTAAGTATTTATTAACTATTCTTACATGTCTCTCTCGTGTTTCTTCCTCTTTCTCTCTCTCTGGATCTCCTCTGACAGATCGTCCAGGACTGAGCGATGTGTCTCAGATCGAGCGCATCCAGGAGAGCATCATCCACGCCCTGCGGCTCCACCTGTTGTCCAACCACCCCGACGACACCTTACTTTTTCCCAAGCTGCTTCAGAAACTGGCCGACCTTCGGCAGCTGGTAACGGAGCACGCGGAGCTGGTCCAGGAGATCAACAAGACGGAGGACGCTTCACTCCACCCGCTCCTGCAGGAGATCTACAGGGACATGTACTGACTTTAAAGCATTGCCATTCTCAGCAAGCACCAAAACACAAGAGCTCCCTCTGCGTGTGGGACAGGAGGTAAAGGATGCTCAGCTCAGAGGGGGAAAGAAGCCCGGTGGAAACATCTCTATGGTGTGCACCTGCTTGGGAATCAAGCACTGCCGGGACTTGACAGGGTAAAGCCAGCTCGCTGAGAAATATAGCACTAACCTTAAATAGGGAACAGACCTTTATAAGGTTGATGCCTAATAGTGCAATAGATGCTTTTGTAAATTTGCCAAAAAGTGGATTACAGGCGCAGTAAATATATGCCTTGGCTCACTGTAAACTGGCAGTAGACCATTAAAGTGCCATATTTAGCTTCATAAGCATCTGTTTATAGTGCGAGAGCATAGTTGGCTTGTATTGTTTTAGACAAACGTGGCCACTCTGAGATGATGTGCTGCTGCTGATCTCCTGCTCCATCTGTGTAGTTTGAAGGGCGGGGCTTTGGAGATCACGGGGCGTGGCTAACAAAACTTAACTTCCAGAGCGGTTGATGTCACTCTGCACGTTTAAACTCAAGATTTAGGACCTGGAAAATATAGAGTTGACTAGCCTGAATAAGGGGTAATTTTTCATAAAATGGTTTGATGCTAGAATGAAATGTAGAGAGAGAGAGCCATATAAATCCAGTTGTTTGTTACATTTGAAACGCTTGTACATTGAACATAATTTGTTAAATCTTTTGTATAAAAATATTATTGTACACTTTATAGCACTCCAACTGTAATTTTATTGTACAAATGTGTTATGTGTTCTGACATGGTACCTGATTCAATTAGTAAATTGGTTGTAATTTTTATTTTTTAAGGAAAATTAATTTTCGCAGCATTTTAAGCTAAATCTACTAGAGTTGACAATCCATGAGACTTGATCAGAAAGTGCTTTGTAGACTGTTGCAGTTTTTAATAATTTCTTTAGTTGTAGTATTCGGGTGCGTAATTACTGACTGATCTCATCTGGTGTTTGTAATTTGAAATGAAATGTCATGTTAATGAAAAAACTGAAATCAGCGGCGTAGACGTGTTTATTTCTGGCGCCATCTTCTGTGTATTCTGATGTACTGCAAGCGAAAAGTGTAAAACGGAAACGCAGAGCCTGTCCTTCTTGACGCACCGTCGTGACGTCGCAGCAGTATCATGGGCGCGTGCTCACTCAAAACAAACAGTTAGGATGTTTTTGAATGGGACGCAGAGGTTGTGCAGCACGAGAATCGCACGGTAACCGTAACCTATTGAATGTGCACGAAGGGCCGCGCTCGTCGTCTTCACCTGCGAGCTGTGTGAACTGTCCAGTACCTTCAGCTCCAAGGACCAGAAGCCGCCAAACACCAGTGTAAGTAATAGTGTTTGTGACACTGCGAAATTGCACACGAGATGGTTAGTCTTCATAAGCAAGGAAGACCGCTTTTAGTATAGCTTTAGTGATGTACGTCGATGTAAACATATGGTATAAGGTTGCTCAAACGATCAGTTGATCTTTGCGCGCCGAGTGTGGTTTGCTGAGACGTCACGGTGACGTATGTTAACTTGACGATTTAATAGATGAAATAGATATATGAACATTACATTCCTAGCATTTATTTGAGTAAATGATAAACGAATAGTCCATTGTTTATTGTCTATTTTGATAAAAGCTTCCACAAAGTGGTTGCTAGTCTAGTCTAAATTTAACCATAGTGCTTAATATATATGTTTGGAGCAGGACAATGTATAGTCAAGTATCACACCCAGTAGCTTAACATCTGTTATTTGTTCCACTGGCACCCCATTCATAAATCAATTCAAATCAGCAGCCTTAGCCATATTACTTTTTATAACTAAAAACAATACATTTAGTTTTTTCTATATTTAAAATGTATTAATTCGAACCCACTTCGTAATCGTTAACGGCCCATCACTTACATTTTCCTGAAGCTCAGTTGATGTATCTGCAGCAGAAAACATTGTCGAATCATCACCATACATAACTATATTTGCTTCATCAGCAACATATAGTAGATCGTTTATAAAGATAGAGAACAATAATGGACCCAAACCAGTCCCTTGCTGAACACAACAAAGTGTTTTTAGCCTCAGAGCAAGAACTAATATAAAACAGAAACACTCTGTCCTCTATTAGAAAGATAGCTTCCAATCCAATCAAAAGATGCCAGTGAAAAACCAAAACATTTTAGTTTAGCAATAAGAATATCATGGTCAATAACATCAAAAGCTGCTCTATAGTCTATTAAAACAGCACCGGCCAATTTCTTATCATCTAAACCATTCATCTTTCATGTGTATAAGAGCGGTACTTGTAGAGTGTCTTGGTCTGTAAGAATGTTGTGCATTTGTAACCAATCCATTAATTCTAAAATATTGTAAAATTTGCTTTAAAATAATCTTCTCCAAGAGCTTGCTCAGAATATGAAGTGTATTAATTGGCCTACAGTAAGGACCTATAAAGTCCTTAAAGTTATAGTCCTATAAAGTTTTCCCTTTTTTAGTAATGGTATAATTTAAGATTCTTTCCAAAGATTTGGATATACACCACTAAGCAAACATTGATAAAATATGTGACGCATTAGTTAAGAGCACTGATTAGCTACTATTTACAGAAATTTACCATAAAAAAAAATCAACTCCAGAGGTTTTAGCATCTGGAATTGAAAGCAACATCTGTTATACTGTTTTGTTCAGTGGGACTAAAATAAAAACAACACATTTTATCTTTCATCATTTTAACAACAGGATTACACACTAATTGTAAATCATTGCTAAACATGCCAGATCATAAATCATCGAGTTTATGAATGAAAAAAAAAAATGTTAAAAATAATTAGCCATATCAGGGTTTAGTGATAAACTGTCCCTCGTTTTCGTCTTCCTACACATTATTTCATTTAGTGTTTTCCACATTTTCTTACTATCACCAGTTGCATATCTTATTTTGTGCTTATAATATTACCTCTTTTTGATATGATTTAATTTTGTACCCTTTTTACAACGTGAACAAAATGTGAATAATCTTTTGTAAAGTTAAAAATGGGAAATGGGTTACTGTCTGAGTAACTTGGGTGACTTTGGTAAAGGGCGGTACTATTCTAAACAATCCAGTTCATCAAATACATAATTAGTGTTAGCCGTTTGTTTTGGACCGTTCGATGTTTGTGTGCTCGTATAATGAAGTTATTTGATGTTCACCTTGGAATGACATCGTGCAGCAAAATATTGAACATTCACATCACAAAGCAATATAGCAATATATAATTCAAAAAGGAGGAAAAACTTACTGGAGGGCCTTGTCTTTTTATTAAGCAATAGAAATTCATATGCACTGCAGTATATAATCAGCCTCATGCTGTTATTTACATAGGACACCCACTTGAACATTCAGTGAAACTCTTTGAAAGATATTGTAAACACACTAAATATAAATAAAATAAAATACATATTTAGTACAATAATCATTAGACATTAAAGGGTCTATTTTTTTTTCAACCCCCTAGATTTTACACATTTGTCAGCAAGATTTTTTTTATAAAATTATCATGTTCACATTATCTTTGTATTTGAATAAGTACAAGCTAGAATAATTATGATGTTTAATTTGCAGCTAAATCTCTGTTTTGCAGAATGACAGTGGGACATTATTTCACACATTTTTGGATCCATTTCATTTCCCCAAATGGTATTTGAAACATTAAAGCAGACACTTGCATTTAATATGCTATGTATTTATATGAAATCCTCTTTGTAAAGGTGTTCTGTTTTGTGCCATGTGGGAGATGATATATCTGCAGTTTTCCATGAGCTGAACTTTAAATTGAGCTAAAATGTGTTTCTTGAAGTCAGTGCCTATCACACAGACACAGAAAGTACTGGTGGTTTCTGATATCTGAGCTAAAAGTTCATTAGTCTGTTTGTTGTAGGCCATTTAACACTCTGTATTTTGATTTAAATATGTGATCGATGGCATGTGGTTGAATAATTGCATGATGTGTGACCAGTGACTGAGACGTCCTCTTTCCTGCAGGCTCTTGGAGGAATGTTACGGCAAGAAGGATCCCTTCAGCTCAGAGAGAGAAAAAGATCCTCCATCTCTTCCATTATGTTCAAAATTCTGAAAATCCAGATCAAGCAATATTTTTACGCTTACATGCAGTGAAGAACAACAATGGCAGCATCAGGATCATTATGATATACATGTGAATCAATGTCAGCATATGAATAAGCTTGTGTTTTCGGTGTGTTCTACACCAAGCACTTTTGTTTGCCGTGTGCGGGATCACCTCCATCAGTTTCCAGAACAGGTTTGGATGAGGTGCTGACGAAAGAAAGTGTCCAGAAGACGTCCTCTTCATGATGCTAGAATGATTTAGTCGGGTCACTAGTGAGCTTTCTGACTATACACACAAAATTAAGGTTTATTATATGTATTATATTGGAATTTATGTCTTGCACAAATGGCAGCTGCAAACCATATGTTGATTAAAATAATTTGTGTGCTGTCATCTTCTGAGATAATTTTTACAAATGAGTTTTATGATAGTGATAAATGCTTTGAGTTGTATGTAGCAACTATAAAATAAATTATGTTTATGTGCATGTTTGTGTCATGGGTTGTGATTACTGAAAATATAAATAACTGATATATGCATGTGTGATGTAGGTGAGTCTCAATGCAAACCTGATGTGAGCATGAGCAAGCAAACACTACCGCTACACCACACCTCCAGACCTGCCTCCTTCCAGCCCTATGTTGGGGCTCATCCTGACTTGGTTGCAAAACCCACAGGTAAGTAGTCAAATATAAGTTCCAGCACACATATAGTTGGAGATCTGTGGCTCAGCGGTCTGAGCACTGGTAGACAATGCCAGAGATCCCTGGTTCAAATCCAGCCAGATCTCCAGAATTCATAATCAATTGCAGTAAGTGGTGTAGACAGAGGAGCGGAGCGGAGCGGAGCGGACCAGACCAAAGGTGGAACTTCCGGACTGGACCGGAGCAGTGGAACCAAAGTGGAGTGGCTGCCCAGAGGGACTTGGCTGAGCAGACCAACAGTGGTGCAGCTGACTGGATGGAGGAGCACAGAGTGGAATGGCAAAAAAAAAAACAAAGTGGTCAGACAACAATGATGAGGAGAGTGATGACCACACCCAAAGAGGGGGGGGCATGACTGTGGTCCCCCCCCCCCCCCGGCCTCCAAGACAATGACCAGCAGCAGTTATACATGTTCAAGGAGCCAATTGTTTATGCTTGTAGTAGAACGTTTTAATTACATCATCCACTAGATGGCATTAAATCCATTTGTATGCAACTTCTTCAAACAATAAATGAGATGGGCACATGAACATTCCACAAAAAATTGTTCACATGCCAAAGATTACATGATCACAAACATACAGTTTAACAAATATCCACGACTTACAGTATCAAGTTCCATATCAGCTACAAAATATTATCACTTACCTACAAGGCCCTTAATGGTTTAGCTCCTTCGTACCTAACTAGTCTTCTACGCTACAATCCATCACGCTCCCTAAGGTCACAAAACGCGGGACTTTTGGTAGTTCCTGGAATAGCAAAGTCCACTAAAGGAGGTAGAGCTTTTTCATATTTGGCTTCTGAATTCTGTAATAGCCTTCCTGATTATGTTCGGGGTTCAGACACACTCTCTGTTTAAATCTAGATTAAAAGATTATTATCTCTTTAGTCAAGCATTCAAATAATGCATCTCATAATCTTGGACTGCAGTTGTATCTTATCAGATGTGCATTATTATTCTTTAGCTTGGGTAAAACTAATTAATTTTACTTTGTTAGAACAGCAGCTACGCTAATTATGTCTCTATGTTTCTCTGTTTTTGCCACGGGACTTACACAAGCTTCAGTCCGGATCCAGAACAGCTGAGAAGACATGACACCAACCCTGAAACAACATACAGAACAACCAAATTTTACTATAAATGTGATTACATCATATAGTAATTGCTGTTGATAATGTTTATTGTCTGTTTGATTACATCTTTAATTGATTTTTCCGTACATTTCTGTTCATAAACTGACAGTCACTACTAGCCACTACTAAATATTGTAGAAACTTAATTTTCTGTAAAACTGCTTTGCAACGAAGTGTATCGTAAATAATAGCCTTGAATTTAATTGAACTACACAACACTGCTCTAGTTCAGTCACTTCAATCTCAGCATTTAGCTCAAGTCTGTTATCAATTTACTCATTTCTAAAGATCAGTGCATCATGTCACATTTTTTCAATGCATTTCTGAGGAGCTGGAGACTGGAGCAGTACAGAGGACACTGCAAAGCACATATATTAATGTGACTGTGATATCCACAGAGCTCAAACCAAGACAATTTAGCTGTGACACTAAAATACTGACACAGAGAGAGAGAGAGAGAGAGAGAGAGATGCTCTTGAAAAGAAAGTCTAAAGGAGGTGCTGGAATATTTTAGCTACTTATTACTGGTAATGCTGCAGATAAGCTGCCTGCCAACTATGACCTCAGACTTGGCAGTGAGATAACAAATCACACAGAGGTTCAGCGAGTGTCCCGTTTTCCCATCAGACTCATGTCACACCTATTGTGCATTACAGCTTTATGACATGGTCATGAAATGTTGATGATGAGTTGCAGCTGTGTTGCCAGATCATCATCAACATTTCTTACTTCGCAAAAGATTTACTAAAATATTTGCAACCTTTTTCGCTCCAAGGCCCTCGCTTTCCATAACTATATTTAAAAGCCACACAGCTCTTATTTATTTTCCACAACTTTTTCTAACTGTACTTTAATTTAAGGGCCAAAAATTAGCTGCATTTCTGTTATTTATTTACTTATTGTTTTACACAACTTACAAGAAAAAAAAACATTTGTTTCTTTCTTCATCCAGGCAATCTACCTCATGAACTTTTTTTTTTTTAATTTTATGCACAATAATTTTTACATTTATTTGTTACCACCTACATCCTCCTACATCTTATTCTATTCTTTTCCTGTTCTATTTTATTTATAGCACATCTGTACAAAATGTATTTAATTTTTATATTCATTCTTCAACATAAATTTGGTTTATATATATATACACACACACAAATGTGTATTTTATTCTCATCTTTTTATTATATCCATATTGTTGCTCTGTTTACTGGAAGCTTGTGACCCTAAAACAAATTCCTTGTGTGCAAATATACTTATCAATAAAGCTCTCTCTGACTTCTGAAATATTTTACAGCTTGATAAGAAACTAAACCTTTTTCCTCAAAGAAATGTCAACAACATTTTAAACATTTCCATGATTTTTGCTGGTTTACAAATCACGCTTTTAAAATCAAGCCACCTTCTTCAAAGAAGGGTTTCTTCAAAAGAAACGATAAAGTTCAAATAACAAAGAACTGTTGTTCTAAATTGTTTCCTCAATTTGTTCTCGCTTTGACACATATTTTTTGACTGTCTCACATTTTAGATCATCTCGAGGGCCCCAGGGTTCACGACATTTACACCCAATCGCACGTAAACCAGGGTCACCGGCTTAGAATAGGCGGACTTGGCAACACTGCGGGATGCGCTAGTCTCTAGTATTTCTTTCGTTTTCCACTGATGGGCGGGTCCCGCGCTCCGCTGGCCAATGAGAAGCGTCTTCTGTTTAAATAGCCTCTGCTGTCTTTTTTTTCCTGCCAGTTTACTCGCGATCGCCATATTGTATGCTCGCCTACTCGAATGATTCGTCTGTTTTTCTTCGGAATTACTACGAGAAGGCATCGGAGTCGCGCGCTGTTTTCATGACTTGTTTTCCACGCGCCTTCGCCTTTCCGCACGCATTCGCGCGTTTGTTATGCGTGCGCTCTGCGTCTCGCTCGGTTTTCTCGGCAAGAAGGATCGCTCTTAGTTAGACCGCGTCTGGCTCGATTGCGACTGCGATTCTCGGGACGAAATTCAACGTGCAAAATGTCAAAAGTGCGCGTCTCCAATGGAAGCCCGACGCTGGAGAGGGTGGACGCGAGGCAGGCGGATCACGCCAAACCGCCGGTCTGCAGGAACCTCTTCGGCTCCGTGGATCGCGAAGAGTTCGCGAGGGACGTCAAGGAGCAAATGCTGGAGATGGAGAAAGCGTCCAAAGAAAAATGGAATTACGACTTCGCCAAAAACGAGCCGCTCGCGCCTGGTCACTACGAGTGGCAGGAGGTGGACGCGAAAGAGGTGCCGGAGTTTTACACCAGACCGCCTCACGCAAAACGGGATACCTCGACCGGGACCGTGGACCATAACGGGAACCACGATTATTTGTTGACAACGAGCGAACAGGGGGACTCTGACAACGCGGAGCCCGGGAGTAGCTCGGATTGCCGCACGGCGCTGACCACGCCGAGAAAAAGACCGTCGACAGAGGATCAGGGTAAATGTTTTAGGAGTCTCGGTGTACTTGCGTGCAGATCTCGGGGGACAAACAGTTTGCCCTCCCGATCGTGCGTAATGCTGAAACTGCCTTCTTTCGCGGTCTAGCTCGCTAATGAAGTCTCTTTTCTAACACAGTCCTCATTCTTTCGATAGATCTTCCTTGCCAAAGCAAAAGAGCCAACGTCCAAGAGCCCGAAGCGAACTGCTGTCCAGAGACGAGTTCGCACGCGCCCAGCAAGTCGGATCCCAAAACGTAAACAAGGTGAGTATCGTGCGCGCTTTCTGATGCATGACTTATTTTATGCATTGATGTAAACACGTGTTACTTCGTGCTAAAACGATCACGTTCAACATAGCTGATGTTTTTATTATTATTGTATATACATATATTAGTGTTCTCTCGGTTTTATTGTCACACGCTTAAAGGCTAAGTATGTTCGTTTCTTGACGCGTGCTTGTCCGCGCGTTCAGAAAGCGTTTGGTTAGGTATTTTTTAAAACAAACGCGCGTTTAAGACGTAGTGTCACCGCGCAAGTGACAGTCGAGTCAAACGGGACTCAAATGCATAACATTGTAGTAACACGTCAGCAGGTCTCTTGTAGGGTGTGCGCGTGGGAGGAGGAGGGGGTCTGGGTTCTCAATGCAGCCATATGCTGGTGCGCAAAATTGCACGCTTTTCACTCGCACTCTCCTGCCTTGTGTGTCGTTGTGAAGTTTTTGCTAGCGCGTTCGACATGCTATTTCCTTTGCTAATCATTTTTTTTCTCTTTTTCCCTGCAGAGACAGATGAAGAAGACTATTTCTCCATCAGTACTTCAAGAGCTTTATGAAGTAAACAGGGACAGCGGTTGAAAAATACAAATCGAGCCTTAGAGGCTGTATAAGCACTGAATTTTTACACTAAAGTTTTGGCACTCGACAGAATATATTTGCCTCAAAAGCAGACAATGTAGCAGTGTGCAATTGGAGTTTCGTTTGTTCTTTTACTACCTATGTATATACTTTCATTTCATATGTAGCACATTTAAATGTAATATTAAGATAAAAAACAATCATTTATAAATGGAGTGCGTTTGACTTAATTGCTGTGCAGTTTTCAAAACGTCTCCCCAAAATGAACCCTTTTAAAGTAAATATATCTATGTCCAATACAGACACACACACACACACCATTTCCCTTTAATTAGGTTTAACAATCCCATTGTCTCAGTTTTGGCTGACTCAGGATGTTAACAGACAGAAGTACACCTTCATGTGTATCAGTGTTGTGCAGCAGCAGCAGCACAACCTTGGGGAAAAAAAAAAATTATTTGCACAAATGTCACTATTTTTAAACCATTACAGACCTTTTCACCTTCTGTGATCTGGCTAAATTAAAATATGTCATGCATTAATACTGTTCATGTTTATTGGTACTTATATATGATTTTACCAGACAAAAGTTACAGCACGTTGGGCATGTGGTGTTCTTCTCTGAAGGGACTGTGACTCCTAGTGTGGTATTAAGGTTTTCATGCTTTTTTACAGTATTATGATATCCCTGGGTTATTCCACTAATTTTATTTTTTCTCTTATTTTAAATTATTTCTTTTTTTCTTATTTTGGCATAAATATGCAAATTCACATGAACTACAAATCCTACTGAGTACACATAAAAGTAAAAACAAAAACTTTAGGGACCAATTAATTTCTTATTTTTGTAAATTTTCCCCCCATTCATTGCTGTGTAGCATAATGTATATATAAATATATATTTCTCATTTTTTTTCTTCTTCTTTAACACTGGGCCATACAATCAAAAACAATGTTAGGCCATGAAGCCAGTTCTTTGCCACAATATATTTGGCTTTCCTGATGAACATGACATGGCACTATGAGTAAAAATAAATAAAAACTGGCAAAAAATGTAATTAGACGTTACACTGCACACGTGTAAAACATTGAAGTGTACCTGTGTGTACAGCTTTGTACAGAAGAAAAACAAAGATTAAAAAAAAAAAACACTGAGGAAATTATACTAACTTATTTATGTCAAGCTTTTTGTTGTTTATGACTATCCAAAGTGGCATTTGTGCATTTTCTGTTTGTACTTCTTTTTATAGATTTTTTTTGCTCCACAAATTTGTGCAAGGTTGCAAACTGAGCCTATTAAAAAATTGATGTGGATTGTGTACTGCTTTATAAATGAGATGATTAAACCATAATTACATGAAAACTTTCTCCTGACTCCTTTTCGTTTTATTGTGCAGAAAAAAAAAATCTGAATGAAAACACACTCCTAGGGGAAACTTAAATACACTTCTCACACCCTGCATAAGCAAATGATTCAAACTGACCTTAAGCTGTGCTAAAAACCTAACTACCTTTAAAACAAATCAACAGACGTGATAAATAATTAAATAATTATTAAAAAAAATTGTATTTGGCAGAATGAAACCTATGGGAATTTTTTTATTTTTATTATTATTATTATTTTTGAACAACCCACACATGCACTTGCCCACAAATGCACATTTATTTAATTTAAATTGTACCCACTTTCTTTATTCTTATTTAGTGATATTCAACAAGGCAGGACAGTCATGCATTTAAAAAATAATTTTCTAATGTAGTGCAATACACATGATATGATTAACCTGCTATTAAACTGTTGCCACATTTCAGATCCCTTTTAGATTGTATTCAAATAAAGTGTTACATGCAATAGTTCATATGAAATGAAAATAGCAAAGACGTTTAAAAAATACAACAAAACATAAACAACACTGACACTGCAAAATACTACAACTGACGCCTGTATGTTTTGTTTTAACATATTAATAGACACAATAGTTCCAACTATATGACTCAAAACACGATGTGTCAAATCGAAACGCGGTTTTGGTCGCGCGTGTTGACTTGCAAAAGACACACACCCTCAAATATTTATCCCGTTTGGAGATAGCGTACGTGGTCACGTTGAACTTATTCTGCTCGTACATTAACCTTGTAATATACAGGGTATTTTTTGGTGATTTTTTACAGAGTTGTTGCAGCTTGCGTACCGTTTGGTTATTTAACTCAACGTGCAACAAGTTTGTGCGTAAAGCTGCTGCGTTTCTAACACACGACCTGCGGGGCTCCCTGTTTCAATTCAGAAAAAAAAAAAACAAGGACACGTCCCGAGCAGAGAGGGGAAAAAAAGCCAAGATACTGACATACGGTTTGTCCAATCAGACAACTATTGAGAAAAACACACCACTTACTGTAGCCACTGAGATTGGCTTTGCGCGCGCTAAGGCTGGAGTAAGAGTGTGTTTGTACAGAGTGTTCTGCTCGTAAAGCACAACCCAGAATAAGCCATTGGTCAGACTGATATTTCTGCTGATGTTTGCGAAAGGGAAGGGAGAGGTGAGTTTGGCCCGAGGGTTAAATCGCAAGGATCTTTCTAAAGCCCCGTCCTCCTACTACTCAAAAATCACGGCTGCAACACACATCTATGAATTACACGTAGCGAAAGGGAAATTATTTTCCAACAATTACTTGATCGCATGTTTAACATGACGACACGGCGGTGTTATGCGTGGAAATGTTACAGGGTCATTTACTTAATATAGTGAAGGGGCATGTCGTCAGACCGTGGGCTATATGTTATCTCAACGAGACAATTATACATTTAAACAGTGGAAGAGTTATAGAAACTGTAAGTTATATAAAAACGTTAGATAAAGTAACATAAAAACAATTAATGACAGCAGAAATGTAAGGGGCAGCAGTTAATAATAATCCAAACCATTACAATTAAATAATGTAAATAAAAAAATTATAACATGTTATACATTAACAGTAACTTGTACAATTAAAATGTTTATTGATGCTACAGTCATTTTATTGTGTTCACTTGTGTATCCGAAACCTTTAGCAATTTCTGGCATCTTTGTGTATCTTTGGAAAATCCGTTTTGAATTAGGTGCATGTTTAATTGGACTTTGGACTAAGAAAATAATAGTTACTATTTATAAAATATCACCATTGTGACTACTAGCCCTTATACACTGAGATGTACACTACCAATCACACTCTTTACACACACCTCTTATTTTTTTACACAAGAGCTGATAAACCTTTTATAGAAAAATTCCTCAAATATTTATTTCTTGTTAATTTTTATTTGTTCATTTATTACTATTTCTATTATGTTTTGGATCAGAGAGTAAAGGAAAACAGTGGAGTGTCCGGCATACAGAAGCACTCCTTTAATAAAGCATCTCAGGATGTGAATGAATGAAGACAGTGTGTCCAGCATTTTTTGGTCACTTAATTTTTCCCTGACTTCCCTGTTATTTCACAGTTTTCACGATTATTATAATACAAATAATAAATAATAATAAACACAATAACAAAGTCTGAAAATATAAAAATAACCCTTACGATTTAGAATAAAATGCTTCATACGGTGGAAATCACTGATACCCACACAGATTCTTACACCAAAGAAAACAAATCATTTTATAAGATTTTTTTTTTTTTTTTTACCCAAACATCTTTCCACTGAAAATCGAACAAGCTTGTGGTCAAATCAGTGAGAAAACCACTGTTACTGACACAACACACCCCTTCATCAGATGAATCAGTATGCTTAAAACCTCTTTCTGAGGAGATCGAAGTGGTCAGTAAGTGATTAAGCAACGCGCAGCTTCTTGAACTGGCAGCCTGCCATGACATGAGCCTTGGTAAACACTAATAGCAGGCTGATGAAATCAGTAATTATAATACAAAACAGCAGAGGGCTTCACATTTGTGCGGCTGTAAACCACCAGTGACAACGCCCTTGCTTGGCCTATGCAGTAACTAGAGATACAAGTTTGGTTTTTAATATAAAATTAGATTTGAAAAACCAAAGGATTAATTTCATCGACTTGCATTTCCACAAGAAAAGGTGATTTTTCCTTACCTTACTCACATTTCAGATGTCAGCCAGGGCAACACTCGTGTAATTCAGCCTGACTGGAAGTCTGGAAATTAATATATTATTAGAAGGCATTAACAATATACAACAACATATAACTTCATTTATTATTATTATTATTATTATTATTATATACAGGGACCCTAAAAAGTAATTGTACAATCACTGATGAAGCAATGTACATACAGTCACATTAAAATAATAATAACAATTAAAAAAGTAAATTACATACCAAAAAATAAAAACAAAAACAAACGTTAGCGTTATGTTATGTCTAACGTTATGTTAGAACCTCAGATATAGAGCCTCTCTCTCTCTCTCTCTCTCTCTCTCTATATATATATATATATATACACAAACACACACACACACACACACTTTTCTGAGCTACTACTCTAATTATTTTGAATAAATTTGTCTCAAGATAATTTTTCATGGATGTATGAAGTCAGTTTCCAAAGATGTCCTCATGGTGTAGTTCATCATGTTAACATATGAACACAAGTTTCCCAACATTTGACAACCAGAAAGTGTCCAAGACTTTCTGTCTTCATTTCAACAATCTATCAATTGCTTCATATTTTAAAACCTAGTAAACTTCATTTTGTGATGAAAAAGTGTGCTTGTGCTATATTTGATATATATATATTTTATATTTTTTTATATACAAGTGTCCGAATACTTTTTGGGTGTTATTTATGTTTATTACTACAATGATTCGACCAGTTTTAAGGTACAGATAGACTGTAGGCAGGCGTACAGCTGGCAGAGATGGTCAGCTGCACTCAACTTCTGACCTTGAGTTGTGCATCTCCCTGCACCTCATAAAAGGGGAGGATGATATCACGGCACTAAACAAACGAATGCCAGCGATGACCTCACGAACCGTAGGCCGCTGACGATTGAGTGGTGGTTTGCTTTTGTCTTCACCACCCTCTATTTACACTTGCTGTGTAATTACAGACTCCCGCTCTCTGAGATCAGTTCTAAGATATGTGCAGAGCCGCAATCTCAAATCTCAACGCCTGCAACAATAAGGTGTGGAGCGGCCAAACTTCCCTCCAGCCCTGTCAAACTAACACCACATTTCCAGGACAAAATTAGCTGAAGGCTAATTTAACAACCTTGCAGATAATGAGAGGAGAAGGATCGTAAAATCAGAAAATGTTTACAGCTGGCCCTATTAATAGATATTTTGCACAGCTCTGCACATGACCTCATATTTGGCCTTCCCATTGGGAATAAAACCTTTGTGAATCTCAATCTTATTTTGGAAATGCGATGTACCATCTGTTTCGCATTGTTATTAATTTGGGTGAATTTTATGAGCCTCAGTGTGCTTTTTTCGTTTCTCAGCCTCTCTTTGCCCAGCAGTCATGTGTTTTGGCTGTCCTCCGCTCAACTAGAAACCCGTGTCGGCCAGGCAGAGAAACAACCTCTGGCGGATATTCGGTCTTAGTTGGCCCAAAATGTGTCCAAAAGAAGGATGTAAACAGTCACCTTTGCCAGAGGGTTTTTTTTTTTCCGGCTCTCGAAGCTCGACGTCTTGCTGTGAACTTCACATGCACGTGTGTTTTTGGTTTGCTCTCAGTGTTGTACTTGTGGGGTCAACCAAATTTTCCCTTCACTCTCTTTATCTGTACTGATCAACTGCCTTTCATTTATCTAATCCTATCTTTTTACAGGCAAAAATGGATGTAACGGAGTAAAAATAGCTGACTCCCAAAGTGAACACATCACAATAGTGCTTTGCTTGTGTACTGTAGTATGTATGTGTGTGTGTGTGTGTGTGTGTATACTCAGGCCAAAATTATTAGAACACCTGTCTGGAATGACTTGAAGAAAACAGAACAAACTGAGACCTGTGGCAACGTCTCTAAGATGCTTAAAAGAAACCTAACTGCAAAGCTATCTATGCGCAAGTGCACCTATAGCACCAAATGTTGATTTCATTTAGTTAATAGGAGTTAACTGATAAGAAAATCTATTTATGACATTATTTTTGACAGCATCCTCATTTTACAGCATTTTTGTGCCAAACACCTTTAAAAGTATTGTAGTGACTGAATTTATTTTCACATGGAGGACATGGACAACATATTGTACTATGATCTTGAACTGTAGAAAGTCGCAAGGCAAGAAACCTTTTTTTTTTTTTTTAAGGAACAGCCTTTTTTGAGTTGGGCCAGTAAGTAACACCCTAGCAACAAAATAGGGGTGTTTTGACATATAGTTCAGTTTAGAAGAACCAAACCCAGTTCACTTAAAGTGAACCAGAAAGAGAACCAGCTGAAAGTGACTTCAGTCTATGTATAGTGGACTCAAAAGAGAACCCAGTTCTTTTTTTGGTCCTCTTCAGCACTGAAGTGAACACAGACACGTTCTTGTTTACACCACAACTTCATAAGAACTCAGGCCGCAGTTTCTGTGCATCAGTGGAATGCTGGAGTCTGGAAAATCTGGACGATGAAATGCAGAGGGAAAGGGGGTGAGGAAGGCTGGCAATCCCTGATCATGTCACCAGTCAAGACACTGGCACAGAATTAACAACACATTTCAGTCAAATTTCTAATTTAGAGAGAACATTACTTAAAGTTCATGCAACTTCCTTTTTACTTAAATAAGATAGTGACAGTTGAATTTTTTTTCTTTGTTCCTTCTTTTTAATTCACAATAAGCTGCATTTCATTGTTCAGTTTTAGTAATTACTGTTTTTCTAAGGAACTCTAAAATATCATACGACGGGGTCTGACTCAATACTCAATTCTGATTGGCAGCAGTTGCGTTTGTATGAAACAAGAGGGAGTGAGTCTGAGATATCGGGATGACAATAAAATATTTGTACAGAGAATGTTGTTTTAGTTTTAATATTTTATTAACCACCAAATGCAAAGCTTCCACAATGTTCCCAGCAAGCAAATACCCCTGACAGCAGTTAAGCGGATGAGTCTGTATCTGTTTAAAGGGGGGGTGAAATGCTCGTTTTCACTCAATATCCTGTTAATCTTGAGTACCTATAGAGTAGTACTGCATCCTTCATAACTCCTAAAAGTCTTTAGTTTTATTATATTCATAAGAGAAAGATAGTCTGTACCGATTTTTCCCGGAAAAACACGACTGGCTGGAGGTGTGACGTGTGGGCGGAGCTAAAGAATCACGAGCGCCAGTAGGCTTTTGAGTTGAGCCCGTCTGGAAGCTGTGACACCATGAGGACAAAACCAACCAAAACAAACCATGGCTAACAGTCAGATTCAGTGTATATTTATGATCCAGAATCAGATCCAGAGGCTGAAATTGAACAAGGGCAGCATCAGCAATCAGTCTCTATGTGGTATGTACTGAAACTGTATATATTTGCTTAGCGGTTTTGGAAAATGACTAAGTTCCACTTTGTCGTCTTTTTTTATTTAAGCTGTACATGTGGAAAGTGCAGTTTGATGACAACATCGCATGTTGTTTACTTGACGTGCTTACGCACCGATAGCTAAGTTAACAACACAGAGATATTTGAAGCAGTTTTACTCACCGCCTGCGGTTCCAACACACGATCGTGACCCTTTTTCGTTGAGACTGCATTATCCTTAAGAAATAAATGATGTGCAAATCCGGCGTCAAACTGGGCCTTGTTTGTAAAACAAGCATCTTCAAAATGCAGGGAACAAACACAAACACTTGCACAACTCCGTTGATGCTCTGTAAAAATAAACTCCATCCACTGGTCCCTTAATGCTGTTTCTCTTTTGGTAATCTGTGCAGGGTTGTCTTGCCCTGGCAACCAAAAACACACTCCTTTTGTGACATTTCGCGACGCTCTCGCTCTGATCAGTGAAGTCTGTTGTGCTCTCAGTGCTGTGCTATTGAGAATGAGAAGTTGTCGTCATAGCACAAAGCCCCTCCCTCGATATCACGGTCTCCGCCATGTTGGAATCAGAATCAGAATGAGCTTTATTGACAGATATGTTTACACATACGAGGAATTTGTTTTCGTGACAGAAGCTCCGCAGTACAACAGAATGAAAGCGACAGCGAATGATACCGGCGGCGAAACAGGATTGTTTAAATGTGTTGTTAAGAGGAGGTTCTCGCAATTCTGCACTGTTTTACCATGCCTGGAAGTTACTGCTGCGTTAAAAATTGATGCAGTACCTCACACGATACATATGGAAAACATAGGAACAATGAAATACAGTTTTTTTTAGGTTACACCAAGCGCAAAACAGTGGTATTTGGAGAAGCTCTCAAGTGGCACAGAGACCTGGACCATTTACCTCCATGCACACATATGGACATTGGGAATTATATTGTTTTTGGTTTAAGTTACTACACAATGCAGGAGTTTAAAAGCCACAAGTCTTTGGAAAGTTACGAGGCTTTCTGCTGTGGCTGGGTCCATTTACAGCAGGTGATGAAAACAGTGTTGTACTGGCCAAAGTAAGTTTATTCACATGCGTTTTAGCGTATTGTAATTACATTGCATTTAGAATTAACTGCGACTGAACACTAGATTGTAACGAGATGTTCAATGTATACGAACGTTTCCAACATGTTTTGATGTATGCTAAAGCTGTGTATGTTTAGTTATAATTTGATTTTAATCCAATGACACATACTGTACCAGGTTTTTTTTTTGTTGGGGGCTGCAAAGTGGACAAACCAGTTCTGGGTTGGCTAGGGTAGTTAAATGTGTGATTGCGAGATGTAAATGTCCGGGTTAGATTAAAGCCATTAACAGCATGAATGCAAAGTGACTTACATCGTAAACAATATAATTCCCAATGTCCATACGTGTGCACTGAGGTAAATTGTTCAGGTCTTTGTGCCGCTGCAGGGAGCTGCCTGAGAGCTTCTCCAAACACCACTGTTTTGCGCGTGGTGTGAGCTTGTTGCTGTAAGGTCCACTGTCTTTCGCCTTATGTTTTTGCATTGCTTTTCTTTTGCGTATTTGTAGATCCGTCTCGATCTGTTCCGCCGACAAAATAAATGCGCAAAAAAGAAAGCGCTCCGAAATGTTTAGTCGCACCTCTGTGAAGTTCTGAAGGCATTGCCCCTGGCAACAGATAGGCGTATCCTTCCATCAGGGCCGACCGGCTCAGACCCCTCCCAAATCAACCCAAATCGGCACGTGACTCCTCATTCTCAATACGGGAGTGCGCGCTCTTCCAGGAGACATGCCCTCAGGACCCATATAAGGAAATTCCGCTCCATCTAACGTCACACAGAGCCATACTCGAAAAAAACTTTCCGAAACTTGTGACAAACCGGAAGGAGTATTTTTGGAACAGAAATACTCCTTCAAACGTACAACTTAATTTTTGAAACTTTGTCCATGTTTAGCATGGGAATCCAACTCTTTAACAGTGTAAAAAACTCAGTATGCATGAAATAGCATTTCACCCCCCCTTTAATGCACAGGTTCAAGTTAATCAACCTTCTATAGGCCAATTTGTGCAATGTTTTTCTGCACGTGCACACACACACACACACAGAAACATTCAGAAGCACAGAAACTTTATCAACACTGCTGTGCGACATATATTAATAAAATAGCTTCGATACTGAATTGCCACATTATATTTCTTAGAAAAGAGGGGGAAAATTGTTGTTTTAGAAGTAACCAAATTCAATCAGGTAATTCACACACTACTTTCATCTCTCTCTCTCTCTCTCTCTCTCTCTCTCGCTCTCTCTCGATAGTTTGATAATTAATTAAAATCAATGCTATAATTCATGCATTTAAATAAACATGATCTTACTGCATCATTTAATCTCTGTGATTTAAAACGGCCTGAATGCTAGACCTCCGCTGCATGTTGGGCCGTTCTTTGCCTCCATGTCATGCAATAAAGCAATGCACGACATTGCTTAGATCACTTGATTTGTTCACATATAAGAGCTGAAATGCTTTGAGAGCATTTGGAGGGCTCAAACGAACTAGGTGTGAATGTACTGTGGCAACCACCCACAACAATGACGTGTTAAAAACTAGTTTGGATGTGACTACATAGGCCTCAAGTCATTTCAAGCTCCAATTTCCTATTTTCACTGCTGAATGTCACAGTGCTGTCTTGGGTAAGGATCAGTTTCTCCACAGTGCAGCCAATTAGAGCTGTGCAAAGTTTTGTTCCCCCAGTGTAAAATAACACAAGAACACCCTAAATAAATGAATGACAATCCTGAAACTGAATGAGGTATGATTACTCATAATATTCTGGTCAGATGACAATGATGCAGATAACAGGCTCATCAAGTCAAACATCATAATTTAAATCTGGTTTCCAACAGTTTGACTTCACTTTCCAGTTATTGCAGCGTGTTAGATACGGTTCCAGCGGTGCAGCTGGAGAAAATCTCAGAGGTCAAAAACCTTTCAAGGGTCAAGCTTCCTCTATCTTGTAGGAATTAACAAGCAGTCTCTGAGGTGACAAACCGCTACTGCTTAGAGAGGGACAAGTGCCTGAAGGTCAAAGTGTATCTGACCGGTGTGAATCACCACAGGGTAAATGTTTTCTTATACGTTTTACTCAAAACCCTCAGAGGAAAGCCCTCAAGGGAAGTTTAGAGGAAGCTCATGATGCAATCTTGGATGGTTTGCACTTTTTACAGTATTTTACTAAATTTTAAATCATCTAAAAGAACAAAAAAAAAAGATTTTGCTCTCATGCAGGTTTACAACAATCATTAATTTAAAAAAGAAAATATATTACATACGTTGCTAAATGCTAATATAGTTATGCTTTAATGTTGCCATGCTGTATTGATTTTTTTCAAATGAATAAATACACTTTTTTTTATTATTATATATTTCATAACACTGGGTTAGAGGACAAGGGAGGTCAAAACAGAATTATGCTCAAGGTGACATTATGGACAAGCTCAAATAATAATAACAATAAAAAAAATAAAATAATAATAATCACCTAGGTGTTTTAGTTTTAAAGCAAGGGTGATAGGGAAAGTATATTTGCAAGTGCGAACATTGTCCTTAGCTATGACAAGTAAAAGAGAGAGAGGGAAAAAAAAAAACAGAAATATTCAAATATTCAAATGTGGTGTTTAAGAAATACACAAACACACGCACATTAACACTGACACAGAAATTAAACAAAATTACAAAGTTGAAAGTGGTGTCATGGCTATTGGAAATTTTTAACAGGTAACTGAAGAGAGGCCTCCAAGAAGCTTCTACATTTCCAGACATACTATATCTAAGCCTTTCTACATGAACGGTGGAAGAAAGTTCAGACAAACAGATCTTGAATAGTGAACCCATGAGTAATGCAATCTATGCAACACGTTGTACTAAATAGGTTGATGCCTGGCTTTAATAGAACAGGTGTAGACATTTTGCCCAGTCTTCCTCAGAAACATGAATATCCAGTTCCTTTTCCCAATCATTTTTCAGATGATTAGTAGAGCTGTCTGACTGACTAGTGAAAAAATCTACACATTTTGGGAACGCAAGTAAGTAGTTGACGTAATTCATTATCCGCTAACAGTGTTTCAAAGTTTGGCATAGTGGAACGAACATAATTTCTAGTTTGTAGGTATCCAAAGAAGTGTGGAGCGCTGCCAAAAAGTTAAGGCTCCTCAATTGGCAGCCCTATAGCAGTGTTGAAAATTTGTCAAACCTAACCCCCCAATAACCTAGGCTTACAAACATACACCTTAGATATTAAGTGAAAAGTGAAAAAGTGAAAGTGACGTGACATTCAGCCAAGTATGGTGACCCATACTCAGAGCAGTGGGCAGCCATTTATGCTGCGGCACCCGGGGAGCAGTTGGGGGTTCGATGCCTTGCTCAAGGGCACCTAAGTCGTGGTATTGAGGGTGGAGAGAGCACTGTACAATAGATTCTAATGTTTTGAAGAACGTTTTGGGCAAATAAATTAGTAAATTCTGAAAAAGATACAAGAATCTGGGTAATATCACCATCTTATTGGCAAGCCACGCCCCATCATTGAAAGTGGTAGGGTCCTCCAGTATTTTAAATTGCTTTTCAGATTTTCTAACATAGGTAAAAAGTTAAGGCATCACATAATCTGTAGATGTCTTTTTTTTCTTCCTATGAGAATACTCACAACCTCCTATAGAGGCCATTAAACAGAAATTTTAAGTCCTTCAACCATGGTCATAACTAGCGATGCACCAATGTATCGGCTGCATTTATCGGCAGATTTTTTTCCCCTCAATTTACAACCATCTGAATTTTAGCCATACAAGGAAAAAGGACCATATAACAAACCGATGGTTTATTAATTAACTGCGTGAAGGCACTGTATAATGCCTGTTATTTATCATAGCGCTGCTCTCTGCACTTTAACCCTCTGGAGTCGATTCACGCGTATACGCGTAATGAGGCATTTTCTCCTGATAACCCCGAAAGAACTTAAATTACACTTTCAGTTTTGATCGTACAGATAAGAGCAATACATCAATCTAATCAATAAAGGGTCTACTTTTATTTGTATACAGACATAATAACAACAAAACTTTAAGCATTTATAAAATAAAGATAACAAACAAGGTGAGACATGAGAGATAAATCTATAGAAAGCCTGACATGTCTACTTTTAAAGGAAACAAGTGCTACCGAAAACAAATATTCTGTGATCAAGTAATCCATATGAAAACAATGCTATGTCCGTTTTTCACGTCACCCTTCATTATCTTCTAATGCGACCACGCCCCCGCGCTGAACGCTCTATTCAGATTATAATGTTTCACTGAAGCACGCAGCTTGAATACACCCATACAACAGAAAACAAAGCAGCGAGACTGACAATGACAATTTATATAGCACAATTAATTACAACTTCCATCGACCAATGTGCTTTCCATTAGGTCATTAAAAACAGAAGAAAACACATAAACAAACATAAAAATTATAAAATCGTACAAATATCTCATCAGCCAAACACTTTTGAAAATAAAAATGCCTTTAGCCTGGACTTAAAAATATTAAGAGAAGAGGCTTGTCAAATGGACAGTGGCAAGGCGTTCCAAAGCCTGGGGGCAGCAATACAAAAAGCACGATCTCCCCTGCACTTAAGCCTCGGCTTAGGGGTAAACAATAGATCCTGGTTGGAACACCGAAGGGATCTAGTGGGTTGATACTTGGTCAGTAACTCGCTCAGATAAGGGGGAACCAAACCATTCAGAGATTTAAAAACGAGGAGCAACATTTTAAAATCCACTCTAAAACAAACAGGCAGCCAATGTATTCAGCATAAAATAGGAGTGATATGCTCCCTCTTTCTGACCCCACACCAAGAGTCGAGCCGCAGCATTTTGAACAAGCTGCAAGTGGGATAAAGCTGTCTGGCTAATCCCAAAATTAAGTGAGTTATAGTAGTCCGGCCTATATGAATTAAAAACGTGAATTACTTTTTAAAATCTTTAAAAGAAAGAAACTGTTCAAGTTTTTTTTTTTTTTTTTTATTGTACTGTTTGCTTCGCGATGAGAGGAAGAAGACATAATTCACCCCAAGAAGATGTGATGAGGATTACCTCAGGATTTGCGTTTAGGACTTCCTCAGAAAAAAGAATGAAGCTCTTTATTCAGCAGAGATCATAAACATGAGTAAGTCTCTTTTTATATATTTATATACTTGTACTAGTTTTCACATAACATGTTAACATTTTACTAGTTAGAGTTTTTCCCAACTATAATTCCTGACTAAATGTATAATCAAGTCAAACATTATGAAGTTTCAATAACAATATACACTATACCATTCAAAAGCTTGATCTAAATAATAACAATGTAACAAATAAATGTAACAAATTTAACAAACAATGATGTTCTTTCAATTTATCATAAAAAAACCTGAAAAAAATATTCCCAGCTCTTTTCAGCATTAATAATAATAATAATGATAATAATAACAATACTTTTTGTATGTGTGTGTGTGTGTGTGTGTAGAAAATCAGATTGTTAAAATTCACTCGCAAGTGAATATTAAATTATTTTGTGGGATAATTAAATATATTCTAAATAAACTACAAACATAAAATTATATACATTTATTTTGTCCTCACATTCTTTCTTGTAACTCTTCCCCTCTCAGTCACACACCTGACTGAACGGCTCATTATGCAGCACATTATGCGGGCCTTTTTCTTCTCAGGTGTAAATCACAATGATATTCATGATAGTTGATGCCTACTCGCATATGACTTATCAACAAAAAGTGTCTTAGAAAATTTAAATCAATAATTTAAATTTTAAATTAATTAATTTAATTAAAATTCTAGGCTACAAGCTCCAGTTCTCAAAAGTCCCGGGAACCAGTGTTCTTTATGTGTTTTATGGCCTTATTCAAGTGATTTAAAATGTTTAGTTTTTCACTAACCTTTTTAACATTTTTTCCCCTCAAAAACACAATCATGTACATACATGCTGCTCACATATTATTATAGCCCAGTTTGGGCTGATTACAGTGTGATTAGACTTTAGCCATTTAGATGCTCATAAGCAACTAAAAAAAAACTAATGTCAGGGCATGACAAAACTTCTTCTGGCCCCAAAAATACCCTTAGACCCTTAGAGGGTTAATGCTAAATAAATAACAAACGACAAAGGATCTCTCACACTTTTATTGGCTAAATAACTTTCGTAACTTTGATAAGTGTAGTGGACCTCATGAATGATAATCAAATCTTTATTGATGTTTTAAGTTTTATTCCTTCCTTTTTCACTCCAAAAAAAATCACCACAAGAGCTAAACAAAACACAGCATGAGAAGTGCACATTAAACTCTCTCTCTCAGTTGCATTAACATCAACATATAATGAATTACACAAAGCACTTATAACATCTAACAGTAAAGAAATACATACATATTTCATGCCTTTTCTGGCGGGTGATTAATAAACTGACAAACTTGAAATCCAAAGAACTGTGTGCTTTCATTCCTGTAGAAAATCCATAGACTAGAAAGCCTGTCAAATTAAGAGACCCGCCTTAGTAAATGAGATCTCATACATATATAAACGTACAAAAAATACAAAAAATGTATACAAAAACAAATTAGAAGATGAATCATGATAAAGTCTGTAACAATGAAGGATTAATATGTATTTAATTTATACAGTGAAGCGTTATTTTACATTTGTTTAACTTTGTTTCTGTCCCTGAAGACTGTTAAACCTACCTAAAAAGCCCTGTTTATTCAATATGTATCTTTGTTAAGTTGTATTTATGTAGGCCTGCTGAATGTTAAATGGATCCAATCCATGTTCATTAGAAATGATTTGATGATGCAGCAATAAAACTGCAATTATAATTTAATGCAGGTGTTTTTGAACTTTGCTGATTTAAAACATGATCAAAATACTATCTAAATAAAAGAGAGAAAGTGACAAATATTGGTACTGGGATCAGCCAATAAGTGTTTGTTAAAATCGGTATCGTCCCAAAAAATTCCATCTGTGCATCGATGAACTACAAATCAAGAAGGATCTTGCTCTACGGCAGACTTCACAAATTCTTCAGCCTCTGACACCGAACCAAAGATTTAGTTTTTTATTTTATTTTTTATTGCCCTGGGTGACGACAAGAAGTGTGGGGAAGAGCAATCTGAATTGGATAACAGCCTCCTTCAATTTATTTTGCACACCAGATTTTTGTTCCACAAACTCAGTTGGGCGGCCGGCCTCCACATTCTCAGCTAACCTGAGGATCTTGATATTCTCTCATCGAGAACGACCCTCGAGATCATCCAATTTAGCATGCAGGG